>NC_140629.1:18891608-19301608 GCF_057382275.1 Copadichromis virginalis
TGACTGGAAAGCTTCATTGATTCAACCATCTAATTCCAAGAAAACAGCTTCGTCCTGCATTAAATTGGAGAAAACTGACATCCCTCTATTAAAGCCCCATTTCTCTCTGTCAGTCGCCTCCATTTCTTTCTCCACTTTTTTTCTCCTCCATTTCCATTTCTTTCTCACTTTGTGCCTCCTGCTTCCACAAGGCTTATCCTCAAGGCCTATCCGTTTATGTAGAACCTCAACTATCTCTCTCTTGCCATTCTGTCCCTGACGCTAGCTGACACTAGGTATCAGTTCACACCCCGAACACACAAAGAGAGGTGCTAAACAAGGACTTCAGGACATGTCACAGCACACTTAAAGGGCTTCACAGTAATACAGAAGGAGTCCACATGTGACACAGTGAACAGAACACATTCACTCAAGAGAATGCCGCACAATGCACACAAGCTACATGTTTATTTTGTTTTAGCATAAAACAGTGGTATATTTAATTAATTAGTGTATGACCTAAAAATTGATCATACGTAAGAGAAACAAAATGAGTTTTAAACACAATTAGAAACATGTGGCTGAGTAAATCTGCATTATTAACGTTCCATTTTAGTGAATAACATTTAAATTCTGTATCTAGAGCTTAATGATCATAATTATAAGCCTCTGTTGCTACTTGTGGGTTTTTTTCCACGAGACCACGTGTTTGCAGTTATGCAAGATATAGTGTGCTTCTGAGATCTAATGAAATTAGGCGATGTGCAGTGCCTAATCAGTCTTGATTACCTGTTGAATGTTACAAACAAGCATCCCCTGGCTCTTGAAGATATGAGGGTTGAGGTGTACTAATTACAAGTGAAGCAGAAATGACACACAAGCAGCGGAAGGATATAAAATTGTTAAGAAATATGATACAAAATGTCCCATCGCCTAAACAGACAACCCACTTCTATTTCTTTTGTACATTTCTAAGATTAAGATTCTTTAGTTTCACACCTGATGAGTAAAGCGGTGGGTTTCCTTGAATGTCCAACCCACAAGAAAAGCAATCAATTCTGATTTTTACCATTTTAAAAAAATGTACCTACCCTGAGAGCTGAACACACCCCAAGATACTGTAGAGGATGTTTCCACTGAAGAACCCGAAAAGTTGATGTTCAGGTTGCAATCCAAACGCTTTCGGGTACATTTCTAATCACATGAAAAGATTTCCCCATCTCTACAAAAGCCTAAAGCTTAAAAGCTTTCTAGACATGAACCACTTTTTCCCTAAAGTTAGTGCAATCACCCAATGTATGCATATTTTTTTCCCTCCTCTCACTTCCTGTTTTGTGACTGAAAATAATGTGGAGCCCACACCACTTTAAACCAGTATTTACAGTTACGATCTGCCTGTTGTTTTCCAATGAGCCAAGCAGTGCTTTGCCTTTTAAGAAAAAAAAATTCATTTAGCTGTAAGGCAGTGTGTGATAAGACAGAACGAAGACTTCCCTCATAACGAGGCGCATGCCAAGTCTGACATAATCCAATCTGGTCCATTTTCATCTGCTTTTGTCTTGTGTTTTTTGCTTCTCTTTTGGACTTTCCTTTGGTTCCAACGATGGCTCAAAAACCTGAAATGACACAATTCGGTCGCACTTGTATGGTGGTAAGGCTGCAATCCAAACGGCTTTTCTGCAGAAAAATCCTTGAAGACCCACACACATTTAAATCTGGCCCTGGGGGCAACAGGCTCTAAACCACTGAGATAAAAAAAAACATCCAGGCCAGAAAGCAAAAATATACATTTTAAGGAAGGGCTTACCATAGCAACAAAAAGGCATGTCAAACTTGTGGAAAGGAGGCATTCTGACTGAGGAGTAAACACAGACCAGTGTGCCTGTAGGAAAGCCTAGGCAAAGCTCTTCGCATATCAAAAGGCCCAGCCTCACACATGTATGCAGCAGAAAGAAAGACAATGGCGGTAATAACACAGGATGCGTTAGGGTCCGGAAAAGACGGTTAAACGGTCATTTGTGTGAAGAGGCATAACGGGGCCTAATAGAGACGGTGCAGTAGGCAGGGTCTTGTAGAAAGAGACAAACAGTGTGTACTTAAAAACAGTATTTCGCCTCTACAAGAAGCATTCCCTCTGTTCAATTAATCTGCAACAAGTCGAAAACATCTACTTATGTGCCAGTTATCACACTAACTTGGACTTTGACATTATTTTCAAAACCTTAACTAATAGATTGAATAGGTTAATTTCCGATTGATTAATACTCATCGACCAGACAATTTATTAGGCACAACCTGCAAGTAATTCTTAATGGCACATATTCAACAAGTTGCTGAACACCTTCCTCAGAGATTTTGGTCCACATTGACATAACAGCATGCTGCTACTCCACCACATCCTAAAGATGCTGTATTGGATTGAGATCTGGAGACTGTGGAGGCCATTTAAGTACAGTGCAAATTCTTACCCTACCACCCAAATTTTACAGCAAAAATCGAGACTCATCAGACCAGGCAACATTTTCCAATCTTCTATTGTCCATTTTTGGTGAGCCTGTGCAAACTGTAGCCTCAGTTTTCTGCTCTCAGCTGACAGAGGTGGGACCTGGTGAAGTCTTCTGCTGCTGTAGCCCATTTGCTTCAAGCCTCGACGTGTTATGCGTTCAGAGATGTATTTTGAGTTACTCTTGCCTTCCTATCAGCTTGGACATTCTCCTCTAACCTCTGGCACTGACACGGTTGATATTTTCTCACTGGATATTTTCTCTTTTTCAGACCACTCTCTGTAAAGCTTAGACATGGTTGTGTAGGAAAACCACCGTAAATCAGAAGCTTTAGAAATGGTCAGACCAGCCCATCTGGGACTATGCCATATTAAAAGTCACTTGAATTACCTTCTGTTCATCCTCTTGAGTCTTTCATTAATAGGCCAAAAATCCTATATCTCAAATCACAAGAAAACAAAATTGTCACAAATATTATATTGATAAGGTCATCCACTCTCTGCCAGGATTTTTGTCCTGGCGATAGAGCCACTGGCAGGAGTAGTGCAGTGAGACAAAACCCAGACACAGACACAGAAGGTGTCCAATTGGGTCAGTTACCTCAAAAATAAATCTTTTGCTGAAAATCTAATTCCATTTTTTACACAGCCAACCCAATTTTTATTCAGGTTACTAGCTGTTTGAACAACTTTAAGGTATGAGGTAAAAAAAAAAAAAAACTATGAAAAGAGGGAAACAGGGTTTATAGATGTGGTTGACCAGCTGGATAAAAATCCAAATATTAAAAGCGCAAATCTGCATTCATTCGTATTTGACTGAGGCAGGTGTATACAGATGTTCTTTTGTAGCTATTTTAATAATTTCCTGTCCTTTCTCCAATAATGTCTTTAAGTCCTAATTAAAACATAAGTGAATTAATCTGCAATTTTCTGCAATTCACTTTAATGCACTGGAATACAAAAAGCCTAAATTCAAAATAAACTATAAATTCCTAAATGAATAAAAGCTAAAAACTTCAAATGAGTTAGAATTTTGAACTGCTTCCCTGGTTTCAAACTCATTCATTTTTGTAAATGACATTAGTTGGTTGAAACACGGTCTGTTGCTAACATATGGTTTATAGGCATTACAACATTTTGTTCTCCAGCATTAAATACACAGTACATTATTTAAGAAGACTATAGCCTTTGTTTAGGAGACTTAAAGTCCTGATGGAAGACTAGGCAGTTTCATGCCACTGATGTCTTGCGATTATGTTGCAATGGTGTTTAAAAAGTTGGCATTTTACTTCAATTCAATTTAATTTAATTTAATTTAATTTAAATTACACCAAATCAAAACAACAGTCACTTAAATGCACTTTATGTTGTAAGGCAAAGACCCCACAATAAATAGAGAGAGACAGCAAACCCCAATGATCAGAATATTCAGTATGAGCAAGTACTTGGCGACAACGGGAAGGAAAAACATGGTTTTAACAGGAAGAAAACTCCACCAAAACCATACTCAGGGAGAGGGAGCCAACTGACAGGTTCCATCTTGGGACCCCTCTGTTTAACATTTACATGCTCCCACTGGCACAGATTATAAAGAACAACAAAATAAACTATCACAGCTATGCAGATGACACACAAATATATATATCACAATGTCACCAGGAGACCAAGGCCCTGTACAGGCTCTTGGTAAATGCATTGAGGAAATTAATGACTGGTTGTGCCACAATTTTCTCCAGCTAAACAAAAACAAAACTGAGGTAATAGTCTTTGGCGCCAAAGAAAAACGATTACAGGTCACCAGAGAACTTCAATCTATACACCTAAAAACCACAGACCAGGCGAGAAATTTGGGTGTAGTGATGGATGCAGACCTAAACTTAGAAAAACACATTAAGACAATAACAAAATCAGCTTACTATCACCTCAAGAATATATCAAGGATAAAAGATCTGATGTCTCAACAGGACCTGGAAAAACTAGTCCATGCATTCATCTTTAGTAGGCTTGACTACTGTAACAGCATCTTTACAGGTCTACCTAAAAAATCAGTCAGACAACTACAGCTCATTCAGAACTCTGCTGCTCGAGTCCTCACTAAGACCAAAAAAGTGGACCACATCAGTCCAGCTCTGAGGTCTTTACACTGGCTGCCTGTCCGTCAGAGGATAGACTTTAAAGTTCTGATGCTGGTCTATTAAGCTCTGAATGGTTTAGGACCAAAATACATCAGTGACCTCCTGACCCAGTATGAACCTTCCAGATCCCTCAGGTCATCTGGATCCGGTCTTTTATCAGTTCCCAGAGTCAGAACCAGACACGGAGAAGCTGCATTCAGCTTTTATGCTCCTCATATCTGGAACAAACTCCCAGAAAGCCTCAGATCATCTGAAACACTCAGTTTATTTAAATCCAGGTTGAAGACTCACCTGTTCTCAGCTGCATTTGAATAAAGCACCAAATCCACACTTTTAAGCTTAAATTTCAAAACTAACATTTTAACTACTGATTTTATCTACTGTTCTGATTTTATCTGTTTTGATTTTATATACTGTTTTGTTTGTTTGTTTGTTAATTAGTTAGTTTGTTTGTTTGCTTGTTTTAATCAATTGTAAATCATGCTTTTTATTTGTTTTTGTTTCTAATGTCTCTGTAAAGCACTTTGAATCACCTTGTTGTTGAATTGTGCTATACAAATAAACTTGCCTTGCCTTGCCTTGACATGAGAGAACAGAGGACACACTGTGGGGGGGAAAGAAACGTTTTGACAGCTGCATTAAGAAACTTGCAAAAAAGTAAAATTAGCCTTAAATTGAATTGAAATAATCAAAAAGCCTATGGCATAAATTCCAGCAGCTTTTTTTCAAGAAAAAGTTAAACCACAAGTTAAATTTCTTGTTTGATAAGATAAAATAGACTTCATTCATCACAAAGTCTGCAAATTCCTCCGTTACAGAAGTTAAAAAAAATATTAAAAAGTTAAAATATGCACAGGACCCAAGACATGGATGAAAAGAGGAGCTTTAATTTATTTCTGGAATTTATATACAAATGAATTCACAATTTGTCACCTTTCACCACTACAGGTTTTCTTCATAAGTTTCATCAGCTGCAATATACTCAAGATACTAAATATTATGCGCCACATCGACTAAAATATGGTTAAATTTATGGTTGAATTTGAATTCATGGAAACATTTATCAACAGTAGATTCAATATAAACTTTGAACTAGTTCCAAAGCAGCCCAAATATACTACATGAACTGAGTGAGTTATCTCACGGAAAGGTAGGTCATTTTTTTGTGTTAGTATTATTACAACTGTTATTATAATGTCATTTATCTTTTGTATTCATGCATATTTTTTATACTTTTTTTGCGCAACTTCAGGTTATAGATGGAACTGGCAAGAGGAACTCCCCAACATAAATCATTAAAAGAGTAACTACAGACAGGGAAGATGGAACAAAACCACAAAAGTACTGGGTATTTTATGAAACTGTTAAAGAAATACTATCCGGTAAATCTCATACTATTTTGCCTCAAATCAAAGAGAGGGACGAGGAATCCGGCACCCTGCCGCTCTGGGGCATACGGTGGCACCTTCATAGCGAGCCGTCGATATGCAACGAGGATATCTTCAATCTTCAATTACATGTGACGACAGCAAAAACAAATTCAACAGGGAGGTGAAAGAAGGGGAAAAAAGACAGAATGGGATTCACACAAATAAAATCCGTGCCACATTCTCCTTTTCTATTCGCACTCATGCCGTGAATGCTTATATTTCAAGTGTAAACACAATCAGTGCTGTGTAGGAATGATGAAAAGCCGTTACTCTTATTATAGGAGAAAATAACAAGCACTCATGAAGGGATTGATTGTTTTCAAATCGTAGATCTTTGTAAGAGGAGTGTAAAGTAGAGCTAAGTCTCCATTATAGGACGCTGCTGCTACATTGCTTTTGATTTTCTGTCAACATCCCTCTTACCAACTAGGCACTGTATTTACTAAATGCATCGGGGCCAAGAAATGGATTGAAAATATTGTTCGTCTTCTGCAATCCAAATTGTGTCAACCAGTTGGAGGTATTGCAGGTCTTTTATTCCGTGTGTCTCACTCTGCCAATGTTTATAGATACTGTAGGACTCTTCTGAATAGCTGACAGCACAATATGGGTGTAGTTGTTGTAAGAAAACCAAACATAAATTAACCGTGAACCATGCGAGCAGGCAACTTACTCCTGCAAAGCTCTTTTTTCCAATGCAGGGATTATACACAGAAAAGGAGACCTGAACCAAGTGAAAATGGTTCCCCCAAACATGTCCCCATACAAATCAACGCCTGTTTAATAAACCGGCGTGCTTTACAGGTTTTACACCCAAACACTGTTTTATGATGGTAATGATTGTTGAAACGTTTTCAACAAATTAAGCACATTAAATACAACTTTGAAAAGGCATAGAGTATGATAATGTTCACATTCGTTTAACACGGCGTTATATTTTAATACCTTGTTTTGTGTTTTCTTGAAGTCACACACTTCATTTAGAGGATTGTAATTCAAGCACAAGCAAGACCAGCATCCAATCCTGTGCTATGTCAATGAATTAGACAGTTACCGCTTAACATTTCATATCCTCAAACATCACCACACGAGTCAAAAACCTAACGATTTGCTCCCAGTAATTAAGTGCATACACTTACCTGCATGCCACACAAACACAAAGCTCGTGCCCTTCTCTGGTTGCCACACTGTCCTACAACAGTGCCTATTATAAGTCAGCTGCTGCCCCCCTCACCCTTCCCCTCTCCCTCAGAGTCATGGCCCTTCTGTCCCCTCTAAGTACCCCAATAAATTCAAATGTAATGCTCCTAAATGAGATCACTTACATGTGCCATTTCTCTTCAACTATATTTATCATCTAACACTTTGGCCTTCATTAACAAATAGCACTCAAGGAGGTGGCAGTGGTGGGTGATTCCTCATCTCTGCTGTGGGGGAAAGCGAGGGAGGGAGAAGGCTGTCACCAAAGGACACCAAGCAAAATGGGGGTGGAGTGGGGGGGTCACACTTCACATTATGACGTAAGCCCAAGTACAAAGTGTTTCACGAGGTCACCTAAATTACTGGCAAGCCAAATTGGAATACTTTGAGTTACATTAACAAAGGCAAGGACGTACCATAACATATTTGTGTGGCATTTAATATTTTGACATTCAAATCCTTTTGCTTGCACGATTTAAAAATATGAAGCACAAAAACCGTTGCAGCCACCCGGGATGCCAAGGATACAAGGATGACTCATCTCTGTTCACCAAAACATGTCACAATCATAATTTTAACCTGAAGCAGTATTGTATTACATGCTCTCTCTCTCTCTCTCTCTCTCTCACACACACACACACACACACACACACACACACACACACACACACACACACACAGAAAGAGAGAGAGAGCAAATCCCTCCTTCAACTATCAAACAAAACAATACCAAAGTACAGAGGCCACCCACTGCCCAATGAGCATCAGCTAAATAGTTTGGCCATTTACATCGATGCATTTAATTGACTGTCGTCTCCAGCATTGTGCAAGGCAGTGGGGTGCATCTATGGCATTACTCCTGCAATATTACACACAGTGCATTACTTAAGGTTACGCCTACCTATTGTTTAATTTATATCCCAACTATCCTTCCTGTACTGACACTGTCTCCACATCTGCACTGGAAGAGAAAACATTCAGTTTAGCTATTAATTATCACAACAGTGGAAAGATGCACAAAGCAAGGGTAACCCCCTTTTTATTTCCTTTAATAAACATTTTAAAACAGCTTCATTATAATAATGTATTTTGATTAACGATATTTACCACAGTGCTGGTAGTGAAAATTGCTTTCCCATAAATTAAACCAATAAAAGTTAGTTGATGAATTATTGCCTAAATGTAAAGTGTTACAGTCTAATTCATTCACAGCAGCACTACTCTGTAAAGTATCTACAAAATATACATATTCAAGAAATAATCAACATAATTAATTCATTTCAGGTTCCAACAACTATCTTGATAATATTTTTTTGGTTTTCTTTCATTTTCAAAATATCAATTATGAATAGGAATAACAAAGAAATACTAATGTTAAGAGTTTTTGTAATGCTGCAATATCATATTATCCAGTTACTTTAGAATATGTTAAAGGAACTTAGAATTACATAGTTAAGGTCTCAGAGAATCGGCATACTAATAATTATTCAAGTGAACCACTTGAAGTATACTTAGAGTAAATTAAATGAGCAGATTCAGTTAATCTGCATTATGCTGATACAAAATTAATTTTACATGCATGTGTCTAATATATATACATATAAACCATGCATGCAATTATAATTCAATTCACAAACTTCTTTTTTGGTTTTGTTATGTTTTGCTGATTAAGAAACACTGTTTTGATCTAATACCCTCTATACCACATAAGAGTATATTTAAATCAAGATGAAATATAAATGTTACAACTTGCTGTGAAAAGAAACTATTTTTAAAAAAAAAGTCATTTATGCAGCATCTTCATGGACGTCACAGTAAAGACGCTGAGGGCAAAACAACACAAAGGCGTGTTGAGAGGTTAGAAAAGTGAAAATTGGTTTATGTCAGAGTGCCAATTAAGAAGTCATACTCACAAAGCTCAGACGGCTTAGACTTAAATGGAAAGAAGAAAAAGAATCCACAGGCATAAAACATGTCAGGTAAAATCAAAGAGAAAATATAATTTCCCATGAAGAAATCAATTTGTATTCCTGTAGCTGATGTTTTGGCTTTTTTTTTTTTTTTTTTTTAAACCGGGCGACATTATAGAAGGAAATGCATTTTTATCACAGCCACTTTCAGTTCTTTTCTGATAACTACCATGCTGATTTCAAACAGTGCTTTGTGAGCCTCTTGTATTTAACAGAGCAAAAGGCTGTGTACCCTCAAGGTAAATTTACTATCTCTCTCAAAAAAAGCAAAAGCAAAAGCAAAAAAAAAAAAAAAAAAAAGGGAGGAAAAGCTTTGTGGGGCAAGTCAAACATTTTAACATCTCTGTGTTTCATCTAAATCACTGACAACAAAATAGCCTCTAGCGTGAGTGTCTCTCTTTCCCTCAAAGTTAACTATGACATCTGGCATGGGCTCTGAACACCATGACAACAGACACCACGACTATAGACACCACGTCAGCATACAACTGTAGTGCAAGAAAAGAGGCAGTGAAGAAGGGAAGGATAGAAACACAGCTTGCTAATGGGGAGAATGCAATGTAAAGAGATCACTAACTGCCATTATTTACACAACTCCCCATAACAAGTGGATTATGCAGATCCTAGCTATTGTCAAGACAAATGTCATCTTAAGGCTTCCGCTTTTTTTCCACAGTTTCTAAACCTACGAGGAGCATATGGCAGTGACATGAAATGTACAGTAAAATAGAAAATGCACGCTAGGCTAATAACCAATGAAGCCCACTTGATTAACAGTGAATATCAGTATGAATAATTCATTTAAGCGTAAAGTATCAAGAGAAGACGGTACATCAGCCCCTCTGTGTGCCCTGGGGCTATTGTCATGGTGGGCATGATGGGAGGGGACTGTAACGCAAATGTTTTCATCTAAATATCCTAATTCTGTAATTTAATGAAACTCTAATCATGATGAGAGGTTTGAAACACTGTGCTGAGGAAAACTACAGGCGAGGGATGACAGAGTGACAAAAAGAGAGAGAAAAAGCAGGGAGGGGGGAGGGGTGGGGGAAAGTCTTGTTTTTGGTAAAGTGGGGAACACTGTGGCAGGTAATACTCTGGATACTGCCACTCACTTTCGCAATCAGGCAGAAATTATAATTTTAATAGACATTCAATTAGATTCATTATTTCACATTTCTTCCTTGTGTCGGTCAAGACCCCTCTCCATTCAGATTTATCTCCGAAACACATTTTTGTTCATGGGGAAATGATGGATTGACAATGCAAAGGGAAGAGTGAAGTCAATTTTGCCTGATGTCACTGACAGCTTAGCATGTAATTACTGTCACATATGCACAATAGCAGTACCTAGAGAAGAGCAAGGACAATCAATTTAGCTTTCAAGCCTGCAACTTCAGTATTACTACATAACTTTATTTGAAATAGCACGAGTGGAGATGGTTTAAATGTTAATATATATAAATGTATGAGGTGTTGTAGACCATGTCCCCCCCCCCCCAAAAAAAAATAAAAATAAAAAATAAATCTACCTCTATGGCCTCGAATGGATTGTCCAGCAGCACCCTCTTGTGGAGCGTAACTAAAATGCAATCAATATTCAGTATTGCAGCCTCTCTCTCGCTTCTCTTCTCCTCTCTGCATCCTGCTGCAGTACTCCTCCTCCGGCTGCATCTTCCCTCCAGCCTCTTCCTGTCGGAGATGCTCGGCTACTTCCCCTTTTCTTTCACACTGCATCTCCGCCTGAATTTCTCGCTCGGGCTTGGACGCGATCTCAGTGACCTCTTAGTCAAATATTTAGATGGTCGATTTCAACCCCTTTAAGGAACTGCCTCACAACCTCTCGCCATAAAGAAATCGATGGGACGAGTTCAAATGCCAGAGAAAATGTTCAAACATAAACAGGTTCATTGGGAGGCTATGGAGGGGTGGGGGGTATTGGCAGAGGTAGAAGTGCTAGTGGGGGGGGGTTGGCGGCAGCAAAGGGGGAGTCTGATGCTAATGTATGCACAGCCATAGAGTAGCTATGCATATGCATATGGGTAGAAAGGGATTACACACTGGGATGAGCTGAGAAACTGAGAAGGTTTAAAAAGAGGGTGAACACTCGGGACACAATGAGGCAAGGCGGGACAGTTATGTTTACCATGAGAGGAGAGGAGAGGAAAGGAGAGGATTTGGTACATCATGGTAAAAATGGTCTTCGTCTTGTGCTAAACAGAGTGACCTCTAGTCAGGGCCTTGGGGGAAGAGGGTATGGAGGGGGTAGAGTAGTTAGAGCAGCCTACTCTCAGTGTTCCCTTCAGGGAGCAACACTGCACCAAAAAGCATTGGACAAACCAGGGCATTAATATCCTCACACTAACCCCCTGACAATACCGCATTATGTATGTACGCCTCTGTGCATTACACACCTTGAACTAGAAACAATCGCGCCCTTTTCTTTCTTTCCCTTCAGCACTTGAACCACAGCCAAGAAATTCAATGAGCGCATTTTATTATATATTTTTTATTTCATGGGCAAAAAAGAGAAGCGGAAGTGCATACGCTCACAAATACACACACATACACACTGCTGAAAACCTTCACTGTGTTCTTTACATAATCAGTTACCTTGTGACACCTACCTTTGCTGCAAATGACTGTTTGCCTTTTATTCAGCTCAGTGTTTTCTCTCTATCTCTCCCTTCCAGCCATGTGTATCATCTCTAATTACAATTCACACCGATTCCAGCCCGCCATGCTAAAACGCAGCCTACAGAATAAAATAAAAAAGCGGCTTGTAAGGTGCAAAGGGGCACATGAAAAACCAAAACAGAGTCTGAAGGGAGAAGGTAAAAAGAAAAAAGAAAAAAAAATCAAAACACAAGTTCTGGGTGTGGGGTAACAGCATCAGCACAGTATTATGATGTTTCTAAATGGGGAGCGTGTCTCTTGACACGGGTCCCTGTCCAGATATCGATTGCTCCTGTGGCTGCAACACTAACAGCAGTGGAGAGCCATTGAACTTAAAAGCAAATAGTCCTTCTCCCCCGCTCAGCGTTCATTCGCAAGCGATCGATACAGGTTGGCCCAGCACGGCTAACACCTCTATCTCGTATAATGGCCTTCCTCCTATAGTTACTGACCAGGAAGCGATGCAGACAGGCAGGAACGGGGTGGGTAAAGTGGAGAAAAGTGAACGTAAAGGCATACGCATGAACTAATTTAAAATTCAAAACAGCTACATAGATATCCAGTTATGTCAGCTAAACTAAAATTGTGGACACAAGAAATTAACTCAAGTCTCAAAGTTCCTACTTAAAAAAGCTTTAAAATTTTTAAATTAAAGGATAGGAAATCTATTTATAAACATCTAAATGTTTAAATACCTCCAACTGTTGTAACGCAAAGATTAGTAGTAGGACTAAGACATTATTATATTTGATAAGCAGCTCGCAGAGCAGTAAAACCACTGGTGCTTGGACTCTCCCTGCCTAGTTTCCTTTAACGGTCTTCCATTTATTTGCCTGCTTAATAGGTAGAGGTGGGCTGGGCGTCTGTTTGATCGCCATTAGCCCTATATTAGCCACCATGACCCTAATGTTCCCCACTCCATTACTCTGCGGCGGGAGATGGAGGTGGAGATGATGACCCTGGGAAGAGAGTAAGGCCGAGAGGTTCAGCATGGCTGGGCAGAGATCAAGTGTGAACGAGGAGAAACGCCCATCACCCATTCTTGATCACCCTGGAACCTCTTGGGACCTCAAAGGGGATACACCCTGTATTCACCTCGGCCTTGTCCGAAACACAGCAACACATGATATGAAGTACCGTCAACATGTATGACATGTTATCACAATAAAGGTATTATCTTCACATATGTCCAATTTTAAAATGTTCTAATTTCAGCAAGAAATACCTGCTGCTCAAACAACCAGCAAATCATGTTTTATAAATGAATGAATAAATGTTAGTTTTTGGATGTGTTGGTTTGGTTTTTTTTTTGGAAATACCATTTTATGAGCCAGACAATACCAAAGCAAATCCAATCTATTCTCTTTTTCTGGTTGCCATCCCAATACTGTATAGAGATTTTGAAATTAAGTGCTTTTGGACCAGGCAGAGACTGTGCAAAGGTTTCTCCATCCTACTCTATTCTTTTTAAGGGTATTACTGTAAAACAGGCAACTGGATAACGGCAAGGTTCAAAGCAATATGCAAAAAGAATGCAGTTTTTCCAGCTGAAATCATCTGATCCCTTCCATGCCTGAATCAGCTTCAGCTGTAAGCCATCGCTGAGTAGGGACACAAAGGGAAAAAGGAAATGAAAGAAACAGAGGAAAAGAGAGACTGTATGAAAGAAGACAAACGGGGGGGGGGGGGGGGGGGGGGGGATTTGAGGGACTGCGGCACTGTACAAAGCACTTAAAGATGGCAGACGTCAGAAGTCGGAGGCAGTTCTTGGCACCAGGAGTCAGGAGTGTTACAAATCATGTGGTCAAGGCAAAGGACGCTACATGGAATGTATCAGAAGCCTTAAATATGGCGGCTCTGCAACTCAAAATCTCTTGGCTTGTGGATTTCTGCAGTAGCAAGCTACTGTGTAGTAAAGTGCTGACTGCTGACTGAAGGAATTTCACTTCTGGGGATCAGAAGGAGATCCACTGTGACAAAAAGTCCAGGCTCAAGAAGGCTGTGACCAAGAGCAAATTACAGCAGCCTTACAGAAAACATGCTTGTTAGCAAGTGTACGCACTTTTCTAGGTATGCAAAAAGAAAATGACTTCTGAACTTTGGAAACTTTACACTGAACTGTCACATTTATATTTCTATATTTACAGCTACATTCACAGTTACCAAAAAATGTACACACAAGCAAAAAATGTGATGAATAAAAACCCTGACTGAGTGATGTGTCACCCACAAAAAGGAAGGCAATTCCTGAATTTCCAAAGTAAAGCTCCCAAGGTTAAGCCTTCCCAATTCATAACAACATCCTAACTGTTTTAGCCCATTTTAATGGGCGGACGTGTGCTGGTCCTCTATCAGAATTCCATTAACCCAGTATTAGCCACGGTGACCGTAATGGTTCCCACTTCATTACTCTGTCGCTGGGCGAGATGGGATGATAGCCTAGTGTGGAGATGAAGGCCGGGGGGTTCAGCATGGCTGGGCAGAGCTCAAGTGTGAACAGAGGAAACGCCCCTTTGCCCATTCTACAAGTCGCAAATTCCCTCTGAGACCTCGATGCAAGTACCAGCCTACATTCAACACGCCCCTCGTGTGTTGATGCCTCGCACAAAAAGGATCAGCAGTTATGAATAACTCTTTTGCTCCTAACACCTCCCTTCTCATACATCTGAAGACTTCAGCGTATTTTCTTCGGTGTACAACTTAACAGTTCAATGAAAAAGACCAAACTAAAGACAGTGATCCCTTAATATTCAAGTATTTAGATCCACTTATTGAGTCATTGAAAAAACTTTTAAGATGTAAACTACACCCAACATGTGTTTGGGACACTAAAGTTTTCATTACTGACCCCTTTCCCCCATTTTTCTGCAATACCCAGAGTTATTAGGCACAAATGCACTAACTGCAGAGAGAAAATGGCCATAGGGCATTTCTAACAGGCTGCCCTTAGCAAAAATAACCTGTGCGCATTTGGAGAAGTCAGAAACAAGTGACACTGTCCTACAGTTGAACCGAGGAACTGTTCTTACACGTCTCACCTTTCATCCTCTGACCCCATTATTTCTTCTACCATAGAAACCTCACCAAAACAGAACATATTTGATTGCCCTGGCCCTCCAAACTCTCTCCCTCTCATAATGTTATCTTAAGAAATGTGGAAACAATTGAACCTCCATTTGATTTTGGCGCTTGAAATGACTACCACATTGGCGTCCTATGCATTTGTGTGCGTGTGTGTTCGGACTCGCCGCCCCCTCCCACCCCAAGAGATTCCACAAAGAGATTCCAGGGCCCGTGTGATCGAGCCTCTCTCATCATGGCAAATTGACCATGTGCACTTGACAGCCAGCTGAGTAATCTCCTGACACGTCGGAGTTAACACACCACTCCACAATCACAGAAAGAAAAACAACTTTGGGGAGGAAAAGTCATAAATAACCTGGCAGAGAAGGAGCTTCACTTTCTACTTGCCCTCTGAACCCGGTTGAGAAAACAGTCAATACGAGAGGAGAGCCACACAATTTTCACTGGCGTTTAGGTGGTTTCATTAGGAGAGGCATTACGTGTAAAAAGAGGCATGGGAAACATTTAAGATGGAAGGAGGACTGATGAATAAAAGCATACAATTAGTGCAAATTCAAGACAATTAAAAAAAAATAAAGAAAGAAATAAAAAAGCCACATCAGCCGTAGCAAAGACAGGCTTTGCTAAGGTGTGAGAATAGCCATGAAAACCTGTGAAAGTGGAGTTAACTGTTGCCGTCACAAACAGAGAGCGTGAGAATAAGAGCAAGACAGACACAGACCACAAGACCAGAAGAACAAGAAAATTTTGAATGAGTAAGAGAGAAAAATGCCAGAAATTGTCATTCCTCATTGATGGCGTGAGCAGGAAGTGGTTTTGAACCACGGGGATTGTAGGCCATGCTTTCTTAGAAGGGAGGCTTACACTTCAAATCAAATCAAATCACTTTTTATTGTCACATCACATGTGCAGGCACACTGGCACAGCACATGCGAGTGAAATTCTTGTGTGCGAGCCCCACAAGCAACAGAGATGTGCAAACACAACAACACAAACGAGCAAAATACAAGAATGGCCAACCTGAAACTAATAAATATATGTACAATATATAATAGTGTATGCATTTCTGGATGTGTATACTAAATATTTTCCTACGTGTGTGTGTGTGTGTGTGTGTGTGTATACACATTTTTACAAATTAAATAGTAAAAAAATAAAATAAAATAATAATAATAATAATAATAATAATAATAAAATATATAAAATATAGAGTTGAATATGTGCAAAACAAACAACACTTAGCTCTTGTATGACAGCAGACTTTTCATCACACAGTCACACTGAGCCACCACTGGGCTCCAAAATCTGTCACCAGACTCTAACAGAAATGGCCCTCCAAATTGAAAAAGTCTGCAGCCATCACAGGAGTATAAGGGGTGAGAGAAAGGAGTGTTGAGGGGTGGAAGTTGAAAGCGTGTATGCGTGAGTGTCTCTACCCACAGACATTTCTAAGAGTACGTTTGTCTCTGTGTAACAGAATAGAGGTTGGGAAGAACAGACAGGAGGGGAGGGAGAGAGTGAGAAAGAGGGAGGGCAGCTGAGGGGTTTAGGGGGGAAAATGTGGTCATCAATTGCTGGCAGCGGATCGAGGGAAAAGATTATTGGACGGTAACCCAGCGGCAGATGTCTGATGAGTGTCTATTAACCTGCCTCCTACATCTCGTAGGCCGTGTCGCTGATGAATTCAGACCAGGAGGCCTTGTCCCACCCAATAGGAGGGGTTGGTAATCCCTCTCCAGGAAATACCTGCCAGAGACCCCGAGACCTGATTGGCCGTATCTGCGCTGCTCTGGCACAGTTAACAGGATGGGGATGCAATTGAGGAGATATGAGTCAACCCCTGCAGCTTCCTGTCCATTGCTCCTCTACCATCATATAGTGTCACTCTCCTCTTCCATCCCTCTTTTTGTTTCTCTCGTACCTGTGTGGCTACATCCATTCATTCACCCACTGATGCCCTTATTTGTATTTCTGCTCACCTTTTTTTCAAATTTTCCTGCACTACTACTTGATACTCCTTTAACCCAGCAGACCTGAAAAAGCTAGAATATGACGACAAACTAAACAAACCTAGTCTTGAGAGTGACTGGACAGACAGGGCTATTTGCTCAGTGACATCAATTGGAGGTACAACATCTCTCTGACAAACCGCAGTCACCAGGATTTGGGCCTTGGCTCACCTGAACCTCATATAAAATGGTTTAAATATGGGATTTCCCTGGCTGGTATATGGCACAGTCCCTTTCCCTACTCACCACTGTTTCAACAAATTGCTACATGGACATGGAATACCATCTCTCATCAGCTCCCCACCCACAGACTCCTGCATAGATAAGCCCAAAGTAAAGAATGGGACATGGCATTAATAATTCTCTAGGAAACCTCACCCCATCACTATTGTTCCAGAAAGACATATTTGAACAGGCAGCACCCTTTAAGCCCATGATGTTTATTTTGACTACACACAGTATTAATGTCTATAAAATATGCCAAGAACAGTTGATAAGTGATGAGATATCAACTGACACACTTAGATAAACCTGTTTTGGTCCATTTGGCCTGTTAAAGAGACCATGTCCCAAAAGACCTGATGATATATGAGTTTGGTATCATCTGCCAACAAATCACTTTTATGTCATCGCCTCGACTCAATGTTTGCCTCGCTCTCTTTTTGTCTGAGCAGAACAAAACAGAAACAATTCAGGAGGGAGGCAATTTAAAATAAAAATCATCTCCACCCAACCATCTTAGTGTGCCAGTTAGTTTCAATTAAACCTGTTTAACTAGGAGCTTACTTAGCATGGCCCAGGATGTAGTCAGTGTGGAGGGCAGAGGGGCAGAGGGAGGGGCTACAGGGTGTGAGAGCTCAGGGTCTGTGCTCCACATCTGCTCCTATATTAAAGGCATATGGGCTGGACCACGCCAACCACTTATGAGCATGCACGGACCCCCGTCCAGAGCCCAATCAGTCTTGATGGGGTGATGTAATGGACATACCTTGGCCTCCCTTGTCCTTTCAAGCACAGTGCAGCCATAACGCAATCCTGCACAGAAGGCCAGACAACATGCCAACTCACTGTCAACACCTGCCCGTCAAAAACTGGTGGTATGAAGGCACACATGCAGTGGAAAAGAAGGGATGGCGACGGCAACGGGCTGAGATAAGAAAGGAATATAGAGAGAAGGAGAGAAAGTAAAAGCAAGCGAGACGCAGAGAGGGAAGACAGGCAGCCTGCAGGACTGCTGAGGCCACAGAAGGCTGTAGAGAAAAGATGGGAAAAATTACCCGAAAACGAATAGCGCAAAAGTAAAATCTAAGGAGTATCTACCACCAGAACTCGTGCAACTTGTGTTTGTCTTATAGCATGGAAGGTCAGAGAGGAAATGAGAGACACAAAATATGGGTTGGGATGTGGCTGTATAATAATCCAGAACAGGCCTGCTCCTCTACTCCCCCTGTGGCAGAAAATTAGGAGCCTGTGGTACAAGTTGTCCCTTCCACATTTATCAGTGACACCACCATGCCCAGACTCGCACAATTGTGTTTTCATCTATTCCCACAAACAACCATTCATCTTGGCTGTGGTGTAATGGAGAAGAAGCACGGGGAAGGAAACAGGATCAAGGGATCCCACGCTTTGGTGGACAGATATGGTGGAGAGGAAAGGGTGTTCTGGCTAGACGCCTGACTTAGGTGACTGAGAGTTATCTCAGGTTGGAGGCGGGGGGAGCTTGTGTGCGGTTTGCCTTCTCAGAAGGATAAGGTGTAGTCAACTCTGTGGTGACCCAAGAGTTTGTCACAGGGGATGTAATGAGGTCAGATTACAGGCTAGTCCACAGACTGGCTGCAAAAGGTTGGCCCGTAATCCCACAGTCATTAAAGGAATGCTTTGTTAAAAGTGGATGGAGGAGAGAGAAAAAAGATGGAGAGAATGAAGAAGAGGGGGGAATATAAGAGGTGTGTGGGGGAACTCAATAACACTTGATTCAATATGAAAAGCCTCTTGTTGCCACCCAGGAGAAACCCGGCTAGGAAGGATGTGAGGGAAGCCAGCCGAGAGACTCCTACAACCAGGAACAAGACGTGCCTTGTTCCAGGTTTAAGGAGCAAACAGATTAAGATGAATTGATGCAAGCTTAGTGACTTTAGAGAATGGGGAGAGAGAAAAAAAACGCCCACAGATCAATAAGGCTTAGGAAGCAAGCAACCAAAGACGAATCTCAACTCACATTCAAGAGGATAATACTCAATGAAGGAAACACTCTCAGATCTCACATATATCCCTACTGTTTGGTTTAGACTTAAAAACAAAGTGTACAATAAAAAAAATTAACAAAACCAGGATAGCAGTGGGTGGGTGGGGGGGTGGGGGGGGGGGGGGGATTTAAAAACAAAACATTTGAAATTTAACATAAATGTAAACATTTTATGCAGTCGTAGAGGTAAAAGAAAAATTATGAGTATGGACAAAGAATAAAATTTAAACGATGAAACAAGGCTGAACTATTTATACAGACATTGCTTACACATGTGCATTATTTTTTAAATTTTCACTTCTGTGGTTTGAAAATGCATGTGTCTGTGCACTGTGTACGCTAGAACACACGAGGGGTTTAAAATAAAACATATGCAGATCACACCAAAAGTCCTATTGCCAACAAGTTAACATACATCCAGTGTCCCACAGTGCACTGTGACAGATCAGTGCCTAAGCCGGCCTGGCGGGGCCTGCGCCCTGATGTTTGCAGAGATCAGAGAGAATGATCTGGGTTAACATGGTAATTATACGGCAAAGCCCTGCTATCTCAGGCTGGATCTGAAACTGTTTTTCTCCTCTCTACTCAGATATTTCAGGCCTCCAGTTAGGAGGAGCGACAGCCGTCTTCCAGAGGTAAAGCCTTAAGAGGTGTTCCATCTTAATGGAGGTAAGCACGTTGTGACTACATTTAATAACAAAAATAAAGATCTGCTTTAAATTATTAAAATTTATAGGCTTGTATGAAAATATTTTTTATATTTTTCATATGCTCTGATTTAATAATAGAAAGGCTCATCAGCGGTCTGGTTGTTGTTGATAACTTGAAAGTTAGATTTCAAACTGGAAATTGTGTGTGATAAAAAGTCACGTGTGAAATTAACTGTAAAATCAACTGCCTGTTAGCTAGGTTTTATGAGATTATCTGGGCATTGTATATAAAATACCACTGTGCACTATTGAAACCATTAAAAGCAGACTAGTATGAAAGTTAGGAAAGGGCTCATTTAAACTCACCATCATTGTTATTCCTTCCAAAGGAAGAAAGAAGAGATAAGTAAACCATTGGCTGAGGTAATTGAAAAGGGTACCAATTATAAGATTTTAACTGCTTTACATATCATTGGAAACAATCACTGTGTTATTTTTGGAGACAGAAACTTTTAAAAAATAAAATATAGCTGACTTTTGACACTACTGAAATTAGCACATGGTTTGCATCTGGTTTGGTGGTAAAACACAACCTGCTCTTGGACTTCAATTATTTTAATGTGGAAAAATAATAATTGCTCTACCTAGAGAGCGAATTATAAAAATATTAACAGTATTTTGCCTGTATTAAGTTTCGACCAACCAAAAAAACAAAACAAAACCTGGTGGTGGTAGCTATGCCCGTGACTGTTATTTCCCAGTATGTTTATGTTTTTTCTGTATTTATTGTAATGTGTATTGTTTCCGTGACCGCAGGTGTGCCCTTTAACCCCAAAGTCATTAGCCTTTGCCAACTAGGTCTCTAAACTGCACTACGCTGGTGCAAAACACGTGCAGAGAAAACGAGAGGCACAGCGAAAGAGAGAGAGCGGGAAGGGGAAGAAGGCTCCTGGGCCAATTACGGCCCCAAGAAAACAAAGGGCTATATTTCAATGATTCCTCCAGCTGTGCTGTTTATGAGCTGTGTGCTTAGTCTCTGTGACCTTCACCTCCACACTTGCCCTCTCTGAGGGAAAACAAGCTAAAATTGCCTGATGCTCAATCTTTCATTTCCCCTTGTTTTTCTCCCCCCTGTATTTTCACTTTTCTTGCTTTTGCAAGTTGCTAAAAACATACTGCTTATTTGATTCAGGATTTTTTATATTTATTAGGTTAGATATTTTATGGCCTAGCAACTTTAGTGCTAACTTGATGGTATGCCATGTCCAACACAGTCTTAAATGTAAAAGTAAGAAAAAATATAGTCTAATCTAAGGCTTAATGGCAAGGTGTGTGTCATATGTAACCTTTATAACTTTGCTTGTCAGACTCCCTCCCTCTCCCACCAGCACACATACGCACATGTGCACAGACCTCATAAGCAGGGTCTGGGTATCAGTCACTGTGGCCCTTTGACAGGTCTAACCTTCCCAAGCGGCAGGCTACAACATCTTCACTGCAGTCCTATTGACCAAAGCAATAAGCCATTCTATATGGTGTATTAAAGTAATTTTCCACATGCTACCTCAGCACGATCCATTGTTCATGCAAGCTGCTGCTGACCATGAAGACAGGAAGAAGGTGGAAGGGGCAAAAAAAAGAAAAAAAAAACCTTCCCCAAGCTACTGGATGAAATTGCAACACTTTGCACAGCAAAACGATAAGTTCTCTGCATAAATGTGTTTTACTTTTTCTTTTTTTTAAATTAAAAACTGTGTGTGTGTGTGTGTGTGTGTGTGTGGGGGGGGGGGGGGGGGGGGGGGGAGGGTTCTGACTTAAAAGATGCAGTCATTACCACAGTCACTCATGAAGGAATTTTTGGACTGTCAGAGGGAGGTGCCAGCAACACCTAAACGCTTGGAGGCATATGTCCTTACTATTCAAAGAGCATGTTCAAATTATTCCTCTTATATTAGAAAGCAAAAAAAAAAAAAAAACGAAAAAGGAGCGGTTCTTTTGTTGGCAAGCACTGGCTGTGTAATATGTTGAGGCCATCTGCGTAGTCCGGTGGCTGCCCTCCCCTGCTCCTCGTGTCAGAGGTGGTGTTGGAATCGCTGTGTACCTCACCCTGGCCTCTGCTGAAATCAGCTCCAGTCCGGGACCATGTGACAAATGATTCCAATCTAGGCTGAGCGCCCTTGACTTGACCCTGACCGCTGTAGACAATAAGGGCAAGCTCAGTCACTGGAAAAGATGTTCTGCGCTAATAAACCCGAGTGCGGACCAGGGTAGCAGTGAGCGGCAGCACGGCTTGGGTGGGAAGGGGGAGGAGGGCATTCGGGGAGAGAGGAAAGGGGGGAGAGTTCAGGTTCTGACCTCTCAGGTGCAGGTTGATAATGAGTCTCCCTGTTTGCTCTGTGAAAATGACCTAAGAGAGATGAAAGGAGCCAGAGCACAACAAAGAGCCCCATTCTTTGCTCCTCTGAAATGGGATCATTCTTGAGGATTGGCTTATGAATGCACTTTCTATTTCATTGGCTTTAAAGGGCACTTAAGCCAAAATACAAACATGTAAAAGTAGTTGGGCTAGATGCTGCCACGCAGCCCCTGAAACCAAGCGTGCACCTCCTCTCGGACCCCACACATGCAAACAAAACAAGCAAACAGACGAATAAAAGTAGATGCTCGCTCGCCCGCATACACATGCATGCAAGGACAAACGCACACATGCCGACAATATCCCAAATCCTGCTTGTGTCTCCCCTTGTCTCCTTAATAAACCCTATAAAATGAGTGTGCTCTTGCCAAGCGTGGTGCCGTAAACATGCCACTCCAGAAAGGTTCTGGGCATCCCGCTAGTTATGCTAATGAAACCCCCACCCTCTTCTGTTTTTCACTCTCTCTCTTATCCTGCTGGCACAGGCTTCACTCTTCCGCAGTACACCACTCCATTGTCATCCCCTGCCCCTGTTCTGCTGGCATCAGACTAGATAATACACAGCAAAACGAAGATCCAAGAACCCTTGTAAAAAAACATGGCAAGAGAATAATATGGTTATTATTTCTTTGAACTCAAAACCAGGCCATTGTTCTTCATTTTTGTGTCCCAATTTGTAGCAAAATATGGTACAAAATATGATTATCTTAAGAATGTGCATGCACGGATGGCTAATTATAATGGTATAAACAACATTTCCAAGGTAAGTGTTAGGAAAGAAACAAGAGAGGGTCATGAAATACTGAACAAAATAACTCTCACTTCTATCTGATAAGCTGTGACAAGCTTTGACACAGCCAGAAAGTAGAGGCAGGACTTCTCGTAGCGCTGATTCTGGTAAAGTGGAGTATATCAGCAGGTTATTTGTCATGGGGACTTTCGGGAACTTAGCGCTTAGAGTAACTTAGAACTTGGAGGCGGAAGTGCTGGGCATGACAGGAACCCCTGAAGTCTGCTGAACTCTGCTGAGTGTCAATCTGGAAACCAGGATTATACCCTCCATCCTCTGGCTCGAAAACACAAACCCCACTTGTCACTGCAGCACAAACTTTTGTTTGTGTGACTCTAAGAGCGAGTAGGTGTGTGAAAATGCACATTTGTCTGTATCTATAAATGTGTGCGTGTGTGTGTGTGCGTTTTCATGCTTCTTCAAGGCCTTGTGTGCATGTGGCTTTCTCAGAGCTGTTGAGTAAGCCAGGCCTCTGACATGTGGATTTGTGGCTTGACTGCAGAGGAGTTTATCACAGATAATTACATAAGAATGTGCTGGAAAAGGAACAAACCACGGACAGTCTGGGCTGGCAGATGCTGAGCCTCGGCCTACACAGTGCCCCGTGCTCCCTGCACTCCAGACTCACACACCAGCCCCCACCGGGCCTCTCTAAGCTTGAAAGGGCAACAGAGAAAACACTGAAATCCTGGAGAGCCCAAATGAGCTTCTCTTTTATTTCTCACCCTACAGCTTCCTTGCTTCTCTTTCCTTCACTATACTTTTCACACATTTAACTTTAACTTCGCAGAACACACAATAGATTTTTTATATATATATATATTGTGTTAAAAATATATGTCTCCAAGTATTAAAAGTGTTAAATAAAAGTAAATATATATATTTTATGGAAGTATGAATAGCCAAAAATAAAGTGCACAAATTGTGCAAACACGCTTGTAGTCTCACCAAGCTTGGAAATTGTGGATTTGCCGAATAAAAACTACTGAAATAGGTTTTGCTGAAGATCCAGCTTTTGCCACCAGCGGTGATCATCCACATTAAATTTGTGTGAGTTTCAAACAGAAGTTGATGTCACCACACAAGTTTGAGGTCTGCACTGAAACCGCAGAGTACACAGCGCCAATGATAAGGAGACTTCAGGGAGTGATTTAAAAAATAGAAGCAGCGCTGAATGCACCCTGGAGGTGAATGAGAAGATGATCTTCAGTTTTCATGGATAAAGTCCCTGAATGACTTTGTAAATGCATACACATTGTTTTTTTGTTATTCAAAATGGATCTTTTGAGGGTGAACATCACCTCTGTTACACGCCTTGATCCTGGACCAAGAGAGAGAATTCCAAATTCTGCGAATATTCTCGCTCTGTGATCGTTCCGCCACAAAACTGTGGCAGTGTCGTGCCTTCTATCATCCGGGCTTCTGTAAAGCGCAGAAATGGTCACTTTTTTCTCATGTTATGAACATTCTCAGTGTCAGTGTCTCTGTTGCAGATGGTGCAGTGTGTGTGTGTGTGTGTGTGTGTGTGTGTGTGTGTGTGTGTGTGTGTGTGTAGGTGGGGGGGGGGGGGGGGGGGGCATCTATGGTGTACTGAATTGGAAATGGAAGTTTATAAGGGCACTGGCAAAAACCTCTCCTCTGCCCTCCCAAGATAATGAAAACAGTGTGGCGAGAAGTAAAATGTGACCACTGCAAAACTGAAACCGCACTGAGGTAGCAAGATGAATAACCTTGCGCACCAGCCAAGTGAATTCTGGGTATCAATGCCTTTTCGATTCACTTACTTTTTGTAATCATCAAGGTCAAAAGGCAATTTCTGCAAGCACATAAATAAATAAAACAGGTTGGCAGCAAATTAAATAGAAAGGGGAACAAAGTCATGCCTCTAGCTAGTAATAGAAAAAACAAGGGTAGAAAATCTCACATGAAAGCTAATTTTAGATAACATCTAGCTTTGCCATTTGACTAATTGGAATACACTTCAGTCTTCATACAGAAATGCCATTAGCACTTAAAACATTTTGTGCTAAAGATTTTTGTTATGCAAAGTATTATTTCCTCATCCATGACAGCATCCAAAAGCTGTTGATAGTGAATGTTGTGGTTTAATCTTTTTTTTAAATTATTTTATCATTATATGGCTTTAAAATAACTCTGATTGTAAAAGTTGTATTTTCTTCAGCTGCACTTTTACTTTGTCCAATAAAGCCAAAATGCCATCCCTTAGTCTATTACTAAAGTTACCAAATGTTACCAGTGGCCCCCTTTTTTTAATCAAAGACAGTGTTAACATAAACATGTTGCATACTGACTATCATGGCTAGCTGTTGTCTAATGCTGCATTTGAGATTACGTGAACAATCAGTTTATAGTTATCTGGTCTGTATGCTTTAGTTTGTATTTTAAACTTGTCGTTTTAGCCTTTCTTACATGAAACCTGAGGAGGCCTGTTTTTCAAAGTGACTTTCAGGTTATTTTCTGATGGCACAACTTTTCCACTTAATCCAGGAAAAAAAAGACAAAGAAAAAACTCCTACAGGGTAAATTAGTCTTGCTGTCAAGTCTTAAACTCACAAACCCAAGGAGACAAGACAACTCTCCATGTTTTTAGTTGCTCCTATAAAATATCTACAGGAATCCTTAGTTTTTCTTTCCACCAAATGAGCTAAGATATAAGAGAACTTTATTGACTTGTAATCGTGTGATACTGAGTAGTGTCAGCAACAGCTCAAGGTTATTGTGCGAAATGAGTTCAGGCTCTAAACGGCTCAGCATTGTAAACTAAATCAATACTACCAAATAGTGAGTACTGCCATTTACAGCATGACGCCCGCAGGAATTTCATTCTAGTCATAACTCTCAGCACCCGGCCTTACATAGTAAGCAACAATGGGCCCTTATGAAAAAGTAAACAAGTTGTCGGGGTCGTGCAGTTTATTCCTCAAGGTTGCGTCAAACCCCAACATCCAGCCTCCTACTATAGGGCCAGAGGTCTTGCATTTGTCTGGCTCTTCTGTCAGGGGCAGATCCCTCCTCGCAGTACACTGCTAGCAGAGAGACGGGGGCTTTTATTAAGTGTTGGCAGTAGACAATATGGCCTCCGCCTGTTTCTAGTGCCCCTGATTCTGCTCTCTTGGCACATGATAAGATTCTGAGTCCATTCTGACAAACCATACAGTATATATTGCTTTTGTTCAAGAATCCAGAGCAGTTTCTCAAAAAAAAGAAAAGAAAAAAGGACAGTTTATTACTGTTTAGAAACCTCCTTCCAAGAGCAAAGCAAGCATGCACAAGAAAGAGTAATGATATGTTTTAGGTCAATATTTTATACGATGATGCATTTTGGGAGGCACACCTCTACAAGGCATGTGTGAAACAATGGGTGTCATAACTGCCCCGTGCAGCTTATTAATCTTCCCTCGCCCTATAATCAATCTGTTTCTCCCCTTGCAAACACTGGTTACATCCCTGCGTTACATGAGAGACCATCTTTCACTGTGGCATAAAAGGGTGGCTCCAGGATGCTGATGTCTCTCTCATATGAGGCAGCTAAGACTAACAGTACAAAGCGACTTCCTCGGGATGTTTTTAAATCGATGGCAGCAAGATTAAGCAGGAAAAAGGAAACGGGACATCAACTTTTCTTGTTTGTTTTTTTTCCCCCCACAGCTGATTTGACTAGTCAAATGAAAGCCTAGAAAAAAAAATCTGTAGATTACTTATTGACTACCCAAATAATAGTTTTCTTTGAAGAACAGATTTCCAAAGCTGTGACACAAAGGTATCTTTCAGCGACTGTAAAACCTAGGCAGGGTTCTTATTAGGATGTCCAATCAAACATATGGTGTCATGCTTACAACTGGGAACCATTTCAGAGGTATGTTGTGAAGTCATACGGTAGTGCTCTGTTAAAATTATTCTATAGAAGACAGCAAGGGGAAGTTGCCACTATTCTTGTCATTCCCCATTGTATAGTCATACTGCAGCAATTATTCAAAATCTTTGATTATCCTCAGAGAAGCGATGCAATCATGGCTGAAAATCAATTTCAGGGACATCAGGAAAAATCAAAAAGCTAGCACAGTGCCAACAGGGCCAAGGGCTTGTGTGAGAGAAGAGAAGGGATTTTTTTCTCATCATCATTTCGGTTTTCCCTTTGCTGAGGGTAATCAGCCAGGAACACCAGAGAGCTTGCTGTTAGTCAGAGCCAGATCCTGATCCTGTTCAGAGCTGCTAGTGATGTAGAGCCAGGTAGCATCCAATTAGCGCTTAGTGTAACTTAATGCAAAGTACTGGCACTCGGCTCACCGAATCCAACTAGTTGTCATAGAATTTCCACGCTTGTTCTGTCAAATTCACGAACATTTGCTGATTTGCTTTGCCTTCTCAAGGCACCATGGAGTTGAAATAAGACGTTTTCATCAATGCTGTGCTGTGTATGGCCAGATTACTGATGAGACAGCAGGCACGTCAGCGACGGCTGCTTGATGCTTATTGACAACTGTGTTGCTTTAGAACCACATTTACTCCTTTTACATATAGAGCAATTTGTAATGGCACAGGTTCCAAAGCTCTTTAATGGATGTAAATCCAATGAAAAAATTTCATGATAAACTAAAAGCATGTACCATTTTAAGTAAAAGAAGCTGGATATAAAAATTCCACACGGCTTTATGTTCAATCTAGGCATGCCCGCTTGTGTTTAATCAGTCTGGACCAAATGCTGGACTTATCTCCAGCAGCTGAGAGCAGATCGAGTCTGATAATGACATATTTAGAGACACAGCATAAAAGGAAAGCCTACCCTGTTCTTTCGTAGCAGACTGATCTGGTTGATGAAAAGCTCAAAAATATGCCAGAGACATTACAAAATAAGGGATAATGTGTAATATCGTATTTGTCCCAGTTAGATGTGTTTCACTTTCTTTTACTTTTTCTTCCCCTTGACTTGTGCTTCTTGGTCTCAGAACATGAGCAGCTGTGATGAGAGCCTCCACAGACTTCACTTTCTAGTAACACTCAGACATTTGAGTTTTGGCTGTGGCATGTGATGTTTTGTAAAGATGGTGGCTTCCTCCCTCTGTCCTCCTACCTGCCAGGGCTCAATGGGCGGATTGCTGCTACTTGTGTAACAGCATTAGCAGAGGTTATTCAGCAAAACAGTGGAAAATCCACTCCATCATGTTTCCTCATCAGGGATGTCTTCTCTCTGACCTCCACCTCTGTTTCAGTGACTCACACAAACATGGAAGATGGATATGTACCATCTCCTCAGGTTCTGCCAAATTCAACAAAAGACAGGCCTGTCAACCATGAAATGGTCTTTACAGAAGTAATATGGACAAATGTGGATTAGTTGGAGGCACTTTTATCTCTAGATAATTTCGTGACCTTTATTTTTTATTCTAGGTTGTAAAAGATTATTCCGAACGCTATCATAACAACTGGTATAAAAGGAAAATGGTGGTCTATTTTCCTCCGTAATTCCTTTCTGGACATCTATCATCATGCTCCCCTCCCTCTACCTAGCATTCATCATAGGACACCCCCATGGTTTTCTAATCTACAGCTTTTGTTTTCTTTTTCCTTTTTCTTTTCTTTTTTTTTGTGCTTTTTCTTGGTTATATCTCCTGTGAATTACTTGGCTCGGAAACACACAGGCAAACACACAGACACACACAGGCAAACTGCTGTCTGGCCTCCGAGGTTCAGTGGGAGCATTAAATACAGGTCAGGGTGACAATGAGGTTGTTGCAAGGCCTTGAGGAGGCCTGGGGGACTCTGCTTATTAGTCCCTGGGCATGACTGTTTGTGTTTGGTGAGTACTAGTGTTGGATAGTAAGTTAATAGAGTAGATGCGCGATGAGGACATAAATGGATAAATAAACTAAGCAAAACAGAACAATCCGACGCGATGCACATGTGCACAGATTTCACATCTGGATATTGGATTTCATGCAATGTTCATGTCCTGTCTTGTTCATCTCCCTCAGAAGTCTGTTTTTGGCTCGAGTCATTTCAATGACATCATAGCACAGGACTGATGGGGAATATTTCTGCATGACATTATATTCTTTTTAATAGCTGCAATTTGCTCTTATTATACACTCTTCTTATACACTCTTAAACAGCCTTTATATATAGCTTAAGTTGTAAAAGCACTGTACAACATATGTAATGAATATTTATCCAATTTTAAGGAAAAGTTTTCTCTTACACTGTGATCGATTTAAATTTAGAAGTATTGTTTTTATTTAATCTCACCCTTTCTTTGGTGATTATTTCATTATTTATAATCACAATAAATTAAATTATATGCACTCCAACTTAAATGTACACAATGCACATGCATAACCTTTATTAGTTGAAGCCCAAAATCAGGGAAAAAGATTCAGTTTTCAGTGTAGGCTATGCTGTACTGTACAGTATGTACTATATTCTAATCTATCCACAAGCAGACATGTCTATGCAGCTTCAATCTTTTTCTTTCTTTCTCCATGACAACTTTCATTTCAGTCACATGGGTGTATGCTGTAATAACTCAGTTTTATGTTCAAAATAAAACTGCAATACAGAGGAGAATATTAGTAAATGCTGCAAAGGCGACCCTCAGAGAAATATCCGTTTTCTGCAGTGAA
This sequence comes from Copadichromis virginalis, assembly GCF_057382275.1. NCBI lineage: Eukaryota > Metazoa > Chordata > Actinopteri > Cichliformes > Cichlidae > Copadichromis > Copadichromis virginalis. The sequence continues at coordinate 18,921,337 of NC_140629.1, forward strand.
TCTTGAGACTGTGTGATGATCTGTTGCAGGTATCTGTTGGTTTCAGAGTCATGCCCTTTACTGTCCCTCCGTTATTTACCCACCAGACATACACAGCTTGATAAATGTTTTGTCTGACCTTCTAAATTTGTTTTCCTTCCTCTTAACTGTAATTTTATTTCCCTTGGACAGGCCAGACACTGTGCGCCTCTCTGTGTGTACGTGCACGTGTGAATGTGTCTGCTCATTTTTTCTTGTTTTTTTAAAGCTTCACCACCCGAAAGATAAAACGTATCTTTTCCTTTTTGAAAATTTTTTTTTTCCATCAGTTCATCATTAGAACGGGAAAAAAAGAAAACACTGTAAAAGCAAAGGAATTCAAAGCTCTACTGAAAGCGACTGGCCCTCCATCTAGTGTGTGTCTACTTCAATCTGTAAAGGGTTAAAGTCGCCACAGGCCAGAGCAGAGTCAACATCGGCCACGGCTTGGCTGGCCTACCCTGCCAGATCAATATCTGCAAATAATAAATTAGCTCCCCAGAGGGGTCGCACTAAACCCTGAGCAACACTGCCCTGGAAAAGTCCACAATTGGTGTGTGTGAGACTCAATAAGCCAGGTGAATGACTGTGCAGGGGCACATCTTTAGCACTCCATAATAGAAAATTAATGGTGCTCAAATCAGTGCTGAGGGCACCCTGAGGGTTACCTAATAGGCCTAGTTAGAACTGTCATCCCTTCCAGAGTCGCCTAAAATATTACATGCAAACACAGGGAGCCACGATGAGAGGAAAGAATGGGAGTGCATTTATGTCTTATTTGTGGTTAAATCAGCTACAGGTAAAAGGTGAGATAGCACTGAGAAGATAAGAAAGGAAAGAAGTCATGATTTAGCTTGGTATAGCTTACCAAAGAATACTAAAGAGGTCTAATTTTGAATTTGGAAGAGGACAGAATCTAACGCTAGTAAAACTTATACGTGTCACCATCAGCAAGGATAATCATGGCACAAACTGTTAAGTGAAACCTTTTTTTACAGTGCACTGTCATCGCTTAATGCTGTCACTCTTCGTATTAGCCTTTTAGCTGTTTATTAGCACAGACTTGCATACAGCTATTTCAATGGCATATGAACAGCCAGGCCCGGCAAGGTCACTTCTACCAGTTTTGATTTCCCCTTTAAGCTACAACATAATAATAATTAGATATTTAAATTTGCTTCATAAAAGCACAGCTCATCTCATTTTAATAGAAAGATTGACTGATGGCCTGAATAAGCACCAAACCGTTGATGTGTATTTCACGATTTTCTTTGTTTCTGCTGGTTAAACGTCAGATATTAGTTATTTCAGTCAGTTGTTGCACAATGTACAATTCACAGCCCTTGATCATACATTTGTCCTGATTATTTATAATAAAAAAACGTTTTTTTTTTCCCTTTGTGATTATGCTCATTGTCTTCAGTTTTAATGACAAGCTGTAGGTCAAACAGCTGCTCATGTTACCAGAAAAGAAATAAAAAGGAAGACAATGACAGAAAAATGTGAAACAAAATCATTCCAACTTGCTCAATTCAGGCACTATTAGCCTACCATAAAACCATATACCCTAAAGAAAAATTCATATTGCCATATAAACATGGAAATAAATAACAAGAGAGCTAAGTAATTTAAAGTTTTTCTAATATGGTTCTGAATTTTGATACTGTATAATATTTGCAGTGTTCAAGCATAAGCCAATCTAAGGTCCTGTTTAAAAGCAGATCTATATGCCACACAGGCTTGTAATGAGCCTTAAAAGCACATCTGATCGCTTATTCCAGTTGGTTTATTTCCCCGCCCTTACGGAAAGACTGCTGGATTCAATAAACACACTTCTTATTGATCCTAAGTCACACAGCAACACATGCACCTGTCTCACCCACACCCAGCAAGATTTATTACAACTTTATACGCTTGGAAGAAATGAAAAGGCACAGAAATGTAATCAAGTGCACTCCCGCACACACAGACAGTTTAATTAGCCAATGATTTCTCATCAACGTATCCTCATACACGCACAATTTTTCAAACCCTCATTTATCTATGCAATAATATCAGCTGGATGGAATGTGGGGAGGGGTTTTCCTCCTTATCTCTCCTCCTATCCCCCTTAGATCTGGACTTCGGCAAACTGTCTGCTGCACTGACACCGAACTTACCCACATGCCGCCACACTGCCATCCTCCAGAGCAAACAGAGTGTGTCGCTCTCCGCAGGCCACTTGGGATATTTTCAGAGATGATGGAAGATTCTGGAACAAACACGGTGCCAGCTGGAAAAAAAAATAAAGTTCCCAGTGAGGTGAAGAAACACTCTGAGTATCTCTGGGTTGCTGTTATTGTGTAGTTAAGTAGGTATACTCCATCAGTCTGGCAAACATCCCTAAGACGGGCACAGCTACAGCAGATCCTCTCAGTACAGATGAAGACAGAACAACAGGCACAACAGAGGGAACAAGAAAGAAACAGCATATTCCTTTATGGTGCCGAGCTGTGTAGATCTGATGTTTTTAAGTCCCTCTGTGTATGTCTGTCTGAGTGTGTTCATGCCAGTGCCACACGGAAAAAAAAGAAACAGCCTATGAGAAGAAAAGAAAGCCTGGTTCCTCATCATGCGCTTGTTAGCTTGTCCAATCTATGGCAATCAGCACAGTCCCAGGGGTTGAAAGACATGAGATGCTGGGGAAAGGGAAGCCGAGGCTGAGGAAAAGATCAATACCGCTCTGTGAAACAAGAAGTGCGGGCTATTTACTCTCCATTGATCTGATGATGCAGGAGAAACACCTCACTCGGCTATTAAATTGAGAGTATAAGTCTAGTGTGGAGGGCTTTTTTTCCTTCCTCTCTCTGTCTTTCTGTCTTACTTCACCCCAAGGTCAAGAAAAAAAAAGCTAAAAACATCCACAAACACACAAAAATGGATTGCTTGGGCCAGGGAAAGTAATTAATCTGCATTAAATCTGTCAAGGGAGCAGACACTAACTACCCGTCTTAAGCGAAGTTTTGCTCAGAGCGACTCATGGCAGCATAGGATGGACTACTGGAGGACACGGTGATAAATATAACTGCTAGCCAGGGGCCTGCAGTGCTTCAGATGAGCTACTTTAAGGCTAGGCTTTGCACACTCATAAGAAGCTAAACTAAAAGAACATAAAATTATGCAGGCCTGGTAGTCTAATTAAACTGATGCATTTTGTGTTCAATGTAAACAATTAGCAGGCAGGGAATATACGATATTCTTTCTTCAGGTTTGGTTTCTACAGCCAATATTTAGCATTAGTAGCATTTTAATGCATTTTCAAGAAATCAACAGTTTTGCATCCTGAAATTTTGCAACTCTTAATTTCTGTGGATGTTAACATAGACTAATAAGACCACTCACTATGCTGGAATAAGAAGTTTCCACATTGAATTCCCAAAGTTTCACTGAAACTATGTGATGTCTGCTCTCTATCTGTGGTCATTTTATCTCAACTCAACAACATATTCTATGTAAATGAACCAAGCTGCTCTAGGTACTTAACTCTGTGGGTCAATAGATGAGCTTCAGAACACTTACGCATGCTTTCTTAAAGGATATTGATTAAAAAAAAACAATTAACTCATTACATTGAAACCTGGAGTGCAATTTCTGTTTTGTTTGGTTGGGTTTGGGATTTGTTTTCTTGCTTACTAGCTGTGAAAGGGAATAATTAATAACAAAAGACGTGACAGCAAGAAGTCACAAATAAATAAATAAAAAGTAAAAATAAGGCATTTAAAGTATTTAAAGTCAGAAGCCAAACACTTTGACTTTTCAGAGCATTTTTTTGGTTTTGAAAACAAAAAAAGAAGAAAAAAAAGTTGACCCCAATGATGAAATTATGTTTTACAATTTAACGGTGTGTTATAAAAATACATTTTTGTGGAGAACTGATCGATTTACGACAGATTTTGTCGGTAAAAACCTTTACAAGGTTACAAGTTGGAAGAATTTCCCTAGCATGTGTCCAGTGGCAGAGCTGCTAACGTCCACAAGCTCGGTGTGAAACTCTCTCTCTCCCACCATGCCTTTCTTCGCCTTTCTTCTAACTCCTCAGAGGAGAAGCCTTATTGACTGTGTGGCTGTATTACAACAAGCAGTCTCTAATGACTCCCTGAAGACCTCTCTATCCCTACTGCCCGCCCGCCCGCCCTCCGTCTCCCTCTCTCTCTCTCTGTCTCACTCTGCGTGCCTCTCCTTCTCTGCCTGCTCTTCAGGCTCCAGTTCAGCAGCTAATTAACCCTCTCTAATAGCGTAGATTACATTAGCTTTGAGCAGCTCGCACCCTCCACCGGACCCGCACTGCCACACAATGAACCCAGCCTTGCTTTACAAATCTCCCCCTTCACAAGAGCACAATTATGAATTCAAACAACTTCTTATCCACACTCACTCATCCAGGGACAGAAGCCCTCCTCTGCAACCGCCCCACTCCTCCCATGCCACCCATCGCCCGGGCCTTCACACAGGGAGTAATGAGAGAACTGAAGAGAGGAGACCACACAACAAGATGGCCAAGAGGGGGAGAGGGTTATTGGGAGGGAGGACCCCCTATTGGGGAAATCAGAGAGGTCACTATAGGTGTTTCATTGGCTGAGCTTACAGAAGCCCAATGATAACCCTCCACTTTAACGTTCGTACTGAAAGGAAAATGGAATCTTAATTACCGCGTGCAGCAAGAAAGGGGAATACCAGGACAAAGCGGAGGTGTACGCATTAAGTAGTCAAAGAGAGGGAATTAAGCCCAAAAATGAATGACTTAAGCCAAAGTTTTCCTTCTATACAATGACAAAAAGGCCAGAATGTGTTCTTTCTCTTTTTTAATAAACTTCCCAGTGGTCAAATTTCTTGATCGCTAAGTTAAATCAATCACTTAAGACCCATCATCTCAAAAAATGCACTCCTATTGGTGTGTACTGTACTGCTACACAGTATTTAGTACCCCGCTGTAGGAATGGCACTATGGCTGGTTAGTCATCTTTGATACAATTCAACTGAGCTGTATAACGGTGCTACCACCATTAAACTGCAGGAGTCCAACTACACTTGGAGTGTTAAAAACCAATGGAGTACCTAGGACGAGATAAAGGAACAGTGAATCAATGAAAAATAGGGTAATTTTTTTGAATCGGAATTTTTTTTTCTCTCTCTCGCTGCACTTACAGTGGCGTTTTATGAATGATAATGAGAAGAGGTGTAAGGGTGGTAAAAAAAAAGGGCTAAAAAAGAAATAAAGTATAGAAGAAATGGATGTAATCTGCCCCGTCCAAATGTAAATTGGTACATTTGTAGTGAAAGGACATTCTCATGTTTCTTTGTCCGAACAAGTAATTTTCCCTCCGTCCCTCTTCTATAAGCCTTGCCATAGCAGCATTTTCCACAGCATAGAGCACTCTCTTTTCTATTTCAATAGGACAGCTCATTTGCTAGACTCCGAGCCCAAACTGCTGACTGGGTTTTTCAAGGCTGTGTACTTTGTGTGTGTCTGTGTGGACTAGTGTGCGTGTGCAAAAGCTTGTGCTAAAAGAGAGAGAAAAGCTGCAATGTGAGAGGGAAGGAAAACGGCGAGAAAGAGTGGGAGAGAGAAAACATTGTATCATTAAGCTACTCAGAGATCATTAGATATATAAGGGTTCTGCTATGCAAGGTCAGGTCTGCTGTTTTTCTAGGTCGGCAGAGGAGCAGTAAAACCAGTCTAATCATCCACTTCTCTTTTCTCTCTTCTCCCTGGTGACACTCCCTTCCTCCTCCATGTGTGGATTCCAGCCCAGTTTCACCACACTCCTGTATGTATTTACTAACATTATCAAGGCTCATGAGCCAAGGACACATTAAAGCAAACAACATGCACAAAAAGGCTTTAAGCTAGTTATTGGCCTCGTTACGGGGTAAAGCTCCTTGCGTCCTCATTCGCTTTCAGGATGTGCAAGGCTACATGAACAGGTGCAGCATTCTGCCTGACTATCCAATATTTCTCATTAATGCTGTCATTTAAAATAGAGTTTAGCAACTGGCATTGTGCCCCAAGTGATGGGTGTGTTTGTGCTTGCATGTCTCAAAACACCAGCACATGTTACTGAAGACATTTTTCAGCTAAGGTGACAAGGGCATTAACTTTATTGAGAGGTAAACTTGTTTTGTATGTGAGTTGCTGACACGTGCTTTAACTTGCGGATACGTATCAGTATTGTTTATAAGTGGACTACTGCACCGCTCGGTAGTTTCAAGTGGAACTGCTGATTTGAAGGTTGGTGGAGTTATGGCAGTTATAAAACTAATATTTTTAGTAACACACACCATGCAACACACTAAAATTCACTCTTTGAATTGCTTTAAGAGTTTTAAATTTATTTTAACAGTGGTGCTTCAGCACACTCTGCTGGTCATCAGTAGTATTATGATCACTGATGTTAGCTATTTGCTAATATACTGGTATCAGCATTTATAACAGGCAATAAAATAAAAAAGGTAAAAGATGGAAGAAACACCCTTCAGTCATTCTATGAGTGTTTATTTTTCCAAGTTGTGTCCACTAGAGGGCACTCTAGTGGACACAATTTCATGCTTTAGCACACCCTGCTGGTGATATGTTGTAATATGATCAAGCTGATTTTCAGTAATGTCAGTTCACTTTCATTGTTCATTTTCTTTTGTCACAATAGGCAACACTGCAAACACAACAACCAGCTGATGTAAGGAGAGTCAGGCAGAGAGTAAACGAGTAATTCATGACTTGTTGTAGGAAAAAAACAAGAATATTTTATCTTAGAAATTATAAATAAGAACAAAAACACAAATTTTATGTTTTACGCACCTGAAAATAGAATTTGAAAAAAATTGGCCCATATATCGATTTTGAAATGACCAAATATCGGTATTGGTCCTAATAATCCTATATCCTAAATTGGGGTATTTTCATAGTCTCTCTGTATTAACTCAAATCACTGGTCATCTTACCACATCTAAAACAACATGATTATGATTAAGTGGTGAATGGTCAAAGCGTTGTGGCTGTTCAGAGTATATTTAACTTTACTAACTGGTGAACACAGTAAAACAATTATCTATTTAAAACCATTCTCAAGAATTAGTAGAGACCAAAATTAATTGTGCACATTGAGCTCATATTTACTAGTTACCCGAAACCTCAATCTACAAGTAACTGGTGAACATAGAGACAGGAAGTAAACCGCTTACCATCAAGTATGCAACTTAAAAGTTCATAACATTGCAGAAAAAAAAAAATGTCACTTCACACGAGACTGAGGTCCTTACAAGTCCACTGAAGGACACCACGCTGCTAGCCCTGGCGGTAGGAGGCATTGCTGTTGGTAATGTGCCCTGTTCATCAAGATAATGATGGATAGCTTTAAAACGGACCCTCAGCTTTATAGAGATGAATGTCCTGCTTGGCCTCTTACTCAGCACTTTGGCCTTTCCCCCACTCACTGTGCGCTTTATCACACAAACAGCCTCACCGGGGCTAAGATGGAGATTAGCGAAGCCTGTCTTTAAAATGGAGCCTACTAAACATTATCAATCAAACAAAAACTGGTTTCTAAAATGCATTCCAATACGCCTTCTATTAGGAGCATCAAAATGGAGCAGTGATAGTTGGCTGTTTGTGCGCTGTTGTGTGTGGGATGAGCTCAGAAGATCGAGTAGAACAGAGAAAAGGACAAGTGTGTGTGACAGAGAAAATGTGTGTTAAGAATGCCTCTCGTTCCCTTGACCGTCTCATTAGGCTAATGTTTTTTTTTATAAGGCACTTCAAATGCCAAGGCATTGGTGGATTTAGTGTAAACTTAAATTCCATTACCTGGCAGGCATTAATTGCTCACTGAGCCCAGAGATCTTTCCCCTGGGGCCTCTATGTTTCCTCTCTGTCATCTGGCTAACTATTCTGTCTAGACTAACTTAGAGCACCATAATCCACCATGGGGATCAATAAACTGCACATAATTCAACTCCAATAATGAGCTTTCACTTCAACACAAGCGCCGGCACACTTCCCAAGGAACCGGCAGGGGCGTAAAATGATAATGTAATTATTAAAAGGACAGACAAAATGAGTAAGCACTTTCACAGAGAGAGGGAGGGTGAGGCCAGCCTCAATTAGACATACTTAAAGCTATCATTGTTATTCGAGACAAAGCTAATCAAGGAGGAGATACAGGGGCATCCATTTCAGCAGGTAATGGAATGACGCTCGCTGACTCTCCCATTTCCCTAGGCTCATGATGTTATAAAGGCCGCCCTGTAGTCACGCGTGAGTGGGCACTCTTTAATGGAGTGCAATGGATGTGGTTTCCTTTTAGAGATGCAGAGGAGGGGGCTAGAGTGTAAGATTCACATTCTAATAGCAACACATAAAACCATATGTGCAAGGGGTCATTTTGAACCTATAGCTTCCACTAGTTACATTTTGTATCTAATGCAGCTATGAAAAGAGCTTCTATGCACCCTGAAACAGTTAAATCTCTATCATGTCATAACACATCAGGCGCCCACACATGCCAGGCATACACACATCAAACTAGCAGCTGCCGTTTGAGACCAGCATGAGAGATTTGGTGTGTGACAAAGTAAGGTTTAACCTGGGGCCTTATCAGTTAACTAGTGTTTCTCCAATTATATGCATCCTTGAACTCCAGTGAAATCAAGAGAAGCTGGTTTGTTTTTTACACCCAACTGCTCCTAATTCATCTGCAGGCTACAGGAGGTCCATGGTGGATAAATTAGGCTTTTACGGAAGAGTTGCTCCTACTGTTTATCTGCTGGTGACATTTGCTGCATGGCCCCAACTGCACCATAATTACCCCACTTATTCACTAAACAGGAATCATGCCTGGCAGGAACCCCCTGCCACAAAGGTTGCAGGACTTAGGGCTATGTGCAGCCTCCAGAGTTCAGTGGCCATGGCGTCATGAAAGGACTCCATTCATTTGAACATCAGCATGGGCTCACTTTAGCATGGCATAGAAGAAGATGGGGGCTAAACTGACTCGCCTGAATAGCCGGAACAAAGAGCATCATGGCTGATGACGATGATGAATTTACATTTGACTGCACATGCTTTTCTAACGCACAGCACACCTTGGCACGCCGTGAATGTCACAGTTCCCATAGTGGACTGGCATTTTCGAGAGGATTCTTCTTGCCCCTGGAGCCAGCATACTGAGAGTTGATAGCTATACATATCCCAGCGAGGTAGACGCCAAGGGACAAAGAAAAGAGTTGAAAATAGACATCTTGATGGTTCTATTAACTGTCATCATTAAAAATGTACTCTGTATTCTCAGTGTCTAATTTGTAAAATGCAATGAAATCCTACATTAGGACATTATCTTATCCCCTGACATTTTAGATTACGATACTCATTGTTCAGAAAACATGGCCAAATACAGCAAAACTAGGGAAATGCCAATTAAAACTAGGAACAGTGCTTTTCCGTTGCTTATTGTGCAGCTCTTCAGCTGCCTAGAGTTCTGCATAGTCTTATCTGTCAAAGATAGTAAGCACAGATGGATGACAAGTGACAAAGGGATATTTGGTTGAGGTTGTGCAGTAATGAGTGTCACGTGACTCCCGCACTCGAATTTCAGACGGCCTCCCCTGATCCTAAAACTGCAATCAACACTGGGCCATCTGCAACGCTGCAAATTAGCATAATTGGTGTACATTACACGCTTATAGAGAGTACATTTTTATCCACAATTCTTTGTCCTTAACAAGATGAGCTCTGGAGATACTGGGAGAGAGAAACTGTTGATTAGACACAGAGAGCTTGAGCAGACAGCGAGGCTTGTCTTCGTGAAAATAGACGAACTGACGATCGGAGTTTGGTGAACGGCCAGGTGTTAGGGCCAGAGTGCAAGTAGGCCAGCATGCAGCAGAGATGAGCACCTTCAACCACACCTGGAACCGGGGCTTAGGTGATCGACAGGCTGGCCATCTTGTCAGACAGCTCGCAGACTGAATGCAGTCAACACTTAGGCCTCTTCCAGCTGCTCTTCCAGAATAAATTGAACTTGATTAGAATTAATCACACTCAACCTCGTGCAATTTGCAAATATCGGGGAAAATATTCAAGGAAATCTGCTTGGAAGATTGCAAGCAGTGAAACAAAAGGAAAACATGACTGTAGCAGCGCAACTTGACTTGACAACGTGCTTTGGCTGACAGAATGTTTTAACTAAAAAGACAGATGGAGACATTCGGTTGCATGAGAAACCAAATTAATTTGATATGTGAACTCTGTACAAATGAGCAAATACTGCAACAAAACATTTGCACTATTGAAGGGTTGGTTGTGCATCTCCTGCACAATAAGTTAAATTTTACTTGCTTGGAATGTATTAGCCTTCTAATTTCTCACTTAGCCAAAGCACCAGGTGTTTTCTTACCTGTCACACAATGAATAGACATAGTTCACAAGGGTGACTAGCAACAAACAGGCAGCGTGTCAAAAAGTCCTGTGTAAAGTGTAAGATAACATTTTCATGATAAAGTCACAGCACTCACATTAACAAAACACGTTTATTCTGGACGGTCACCATAAGTTAGTCATCTCCTTCCATGTGTACACCAAGAAAATGTGAAGCATGTAAACTGCCTGAGTTTAAAACTTGCATTTAATTTTCTCTCGTGATGGGTCTATGCCAGGGCATTGTTGCTTGAAGAATAAATTGGGTAATTCAATTAAAGTGCTTTCCAAAGACACATCGTAAGTGATGGAGAATGACTCTAACCCAAGCCTGAACCCCGTGCCCCCGCCCATCGCTCTGCTTGCCTGACAAATGGATGGCGGTGTATAATTGAAACACATTGCTGCCAGCGTAGGTCAATAACATCGCTCTCTCTCCTCACCAGTACCAGATTAACAGACTCTATTTTATCTTCCCTCAGCCTGTCCCAGCTTGACAGAGCGGAAGCGTCAGCTGCTTATCCATAAAAGAGGCCCCTTATCTTGAAAATAAACAAATACATAAAGTGCAACAGCTTGCTGTCTGTCCAAGCAGTTAAGGGCTACTTAGTTTAAGGCAAACATGTGGGCAGTGTTTTGTTTAACACATCATCATATGAGACGAAGCACTGCTGTCACTTCAGAAAACCTGCACAGACCTTCTCAGAACAATGATGATAGCGTGGTTTTCCACTGGGAAGTTCTATACTCTATTCTCAAAAACTAAATAAAATCTTTTTTTTTTATGTATTTGTCCTTTTGTTAAAACCAATCATGGCATTTTGTTCTGTGTCTGTTTTTTACCCACCATTAAGACCAATGTCATCCAAAGTCATTCACTAGTGTTTTTCAAAAAAGATGTGTCTTTGGATATTTGTTCTGACTGTAAATAATTAACATTTTTGAGAACAATTAAAACACCCTTACTTCTGTAGATGTATAATGCAAAGCCATCACTGTTTATGCGTGATAAACATTGCGGATTAATTAGCCTAAGCACAAGTGTAATATGAAGCTAAAATGGGTGATTATATGTATCTAAGCCACAGCATAACAAATCAACTGGCTTAAATTAATTTGATAAACAAATGGGAAAAGTAGGGTTAAGGTTCAAGGGAAAAAAAACTCCATTATCTTCTACTTCTCACTCTGTGCTTTCATGTAATTATATGTTAGGTTAGGCAGAGTTAATTGAATCTGGTCCATTGAATTTGTTTACAGTTTAGCCATAAGGATTGGAAGCAATAATTCCTGACATCAGACTAAATGAACAAGTAGCCTCAAAATAAATTCCTATAGGGAGTGTGCGCACCCAGCTTTGTGTGTGGGTTTGAACGGTTGTTTCTCTGCACTTGCGAGTGCTTACTGATGGGAGTATGCATGCGAAAACAAGTCTGCATGCATTTCGTGATGACTTGAAGCTCGTGTTTATGCATGTTCGCACATGGAACACACACAAATTAGCCATTCAATTAAGTCCTTTGTCAGGGCTCTTTGTAGGGGCGGGGCAGAATGCACAGTACAGTAATCCGTGATGCACAACAAGGTGACAGCTCCATTGTCTGTCTGACAGACAGAAATTATTTGCAGGCATGCTCGACCAACAGATTAAACCACTGTTGGGGGACAAGATAAGATGGCAGGCAGCAGTATGGAAGGTACCTCCTCTACCAGCTCAAACAATGCCCTTAATCCATTCCCTTCTCATAATAAGGTTGGCTGACATTACTTTTCAGTATCCCACACACTTATTCTTTTCTCTTTTTTTTCCTCTCACTCATTCGCCCTTTCATCAAGAAGAAGGCTTAAAGCAGAAGAGACTTCATCATGCAAATTAATTTGTGCATTACATTAAGAACCCTAAAGCCAATGTCAAAGAGACTTTCACTGTATCACATGAAGTAGCGTTTTTACCTTTTTTTTTTCTACATGTCCTATTTGGCTGCCTGTCTGAGAAACTCCTGGCCAGATGAGTTATATGGCAAAAACGCAATTTTGTGTTTAATTCATTGCACGCTGCCTCCTTGTCTGTCAGCTGCAAGGCTTCATCCTTTCTGGCAGCACTGTACTTTTTCATAGCTTTTTATTATTGAATCACAACCTTGATGGGGTAACTTTAAGCTGAATGAAATCACAACTCTATGGATTTACACTGCAGAGGTCTGACCTTAAAATCTGAATTTGACAAATATGTTGGAAACAAAGTGTCTGAAAAGTCCCTGACATCACTGAAAAATGATCACTGAAAAAAATCCATTACCGCCTCAGAGACTAATGTGCGTGTGCTTCTTTTTAACTAAGTTGCTGTTATGTGTACAACACAGTTTCAGTGATTACTTCCTCTGAATTTTAACCAGGTGATGTATTAACACCATAAAATACCAGAAACTTATGGCACAATACAGGTTAAAAGACAGTATGACGGTGCGAGATGGTTAACGCATCAGATACACTTGTAGTCTACATACTGTAAATCCTCCGGCGTCGTTAATAGATTTGTTTAAATAAAAAAAAAATCAATTGTGCACCAGCAGTTTGGTATTTAAGTTTATGGACCACCTCCAGTAAGAAGTGATCATCCACATCCTCAGGTATCCATGCTATGCTGCCAGAAGGTTCCACCAACAGCTGTCTGTTCCAGGGGCAACTGCCTACTTTATATTTGCTTAAGTAAAAATGATTATTGCCAATTAGATGCCCATTAATTGTGCAAGCATGGGATGCTGCCAGCTGTTTACATGGGGGAGAAAAATAGCCCTTCTTATTTCATTTTTCCCTCATACAGAACAGCACAACATCTCACTGCCTGCCGGAAAACGCATGATGTAGTACTTGCATATACTATAAAAGCAAGTGGGTCAGGTACTCTTGTGAAGACATGTATTGAAAGCCCGCAATACTGAAATCAGTACAAAATACAGAACATTAACTCTGAAGAAGAAGAAGGAGTCAAAGCAGTGCTTGAGGCAAAGCTCAAATTCATGAGCCATCACTGGACAAAAACTGACATGTATGGATATGTACATTTAGATTTTAGGACAAACAGGAAGTTGATAGTTGAAGTTGCTGCTGTGTTTTTCACCTGAGGTTTCCTGTATTTAAAGAAATAAAGAAAACAAACCCAAGTCCATATCAGCATGCGCAAACAACTGTGAAAGTAAAATCTAAAATGTTTCTTTAGCGCCTTTGACCTACCTAAGCAGAACTTTATAGCTTTGCGGTGCTGAATTTGTGATGAATGGTTGTCAGCTGCTCTGGCAATCTGGACAGCTTTAACCTGACCCCACAACAATAGCCCCAGACCCTCAGCTTGTGCCCCAAATCGGCAGAAAGAGCTGAATTTAGTCTTTTCAGTGGTTAGCGACTGACCCGGGCGCAGCCTGCTGAGTCTCAAAGCAGCACACTTTTATTCCCACAAGCCCAGCTATGCTCAGTCTTAGCTTAGGCTCCCAGAAAGAAGCATCTGTTGCAGGTGTCATTAGTTTACCTCTGACCTTTTTCTGAGCCGCCCCTATTAGAGGAATAGCGTGGACGCAACCTGCCTCACCTCTAAAGATGTGCGCTGAGCTAGCTGATGTTGCAATTGTGAGCAGACTAGAGGGATAAATACCATTCAGGCTGCCACGAGAAGCTCCGCAAAGGACTGTAGAAAAGATAAATGAATGCTGAAATCGAGGAAAATTATTCAACCATTTACAACCCCTGCTAGCATATCACTGTTATTCTATTTGTCTTTCACCACTTAAACTGTAAAATCATACAGAGTGCTGCAACCATTTCTCTCTCCGGTTTGTTGCCTCACTTCCACAAAATAACACATCATTGGACAGATAGTATCAATTCTGCCCACGGTAATCCCAGCACCTCTGGTTGTATCACTCATTCCATTTCAGCTAACGGCAACAGCAAACATTACACAGTGCATCAACATTACAGGCGAGAGGCAGCACGGTGGAGAGAAGAGGGGGGAAAAAAGGGCCGTATCCATCATGTTATGATGCCCCTGTTATTGTGACAGATCAAATACAGTGCTCTGTGTGTATGTGTGCGCGTACAGTGTCTGTCTGTGCAAACGGTTGTACCATAGGCTGGACTGATTGGCATTTGTGTGACTAAAGACTGTGTGGGTGAATTTCTGAATCTGAAGAATCTGAAGGTTGCCTGACTTACAGTAGATGGCCTTCTTCATACAGTAGCCAGAGCTGTAGCTAGCACGTTTATTGAAGCTGCTCCAATTAACCTTGCCATGGTTATAACCCTGAAGCCCCACTCACTAAGCTGAAGGGTAGAGGACAAATTTTAAAAGATGGGAAGAATATATTGATAAAGGAAATATTGAAAAGTACACAGAGTGCAGGGAGAGCTTTACAATTTTAATGAATGTGGAGAAGATTGGTGTTTTGATTGCTTTTCTTTTGCCTGGGTGACAAACTGCCTTTTTGTTTTGGCTACTTGGCTCATGTGTTGAATAGCTGTACTCCGTCTCTGCTCTTGGAGACGTGGGCTCGCGGTGTCGGCCTTTGAGAGCAGAAAGAAGATGAAGAGGCAGTGTCAGGTTGCCTTTTAATGGTCAGGAGTGTAGTTAGTTCCACTGACTCAAGCCTCTCCCCTGTGATGCTGGGTCCACTCCACATAACTGGCCATAATTCAACTCATTTGGCAGTTTGAGGTCTCAAAGGTCTAGGGATAAAAAGAGTGGAGAGGCCTAATGGCAGACTGTGGGACCAGCTGAGGGCACTTCTTACAAGATCTCCACAGGAGAACATTTCTGGAACAGACCCTGGAAACCATGAAAATCCATTAGCTACTGAACAGGAGGAACAGCCAGCTCGAGAAGAGAGAGACAACAGAGCATTGTAAGATATAGGTTGTATGCCTGTCAGTCGGATGGAAGCCGTCAGTATTTTTAGCACATCAAATTTGTCAACACATAACACCAGAGGACAAGCCAATAAATAGATTTTTTTTCCTCTTCCCATTCTGATAGATTAGAGTCTATATATATATATAGACACACAACACAAAGACTATCAATGGACACTCTTCAAAAAGGTGTTCAAGCTTTGATATGGCAAAGACAGGCACGAACAAACAAACAGAGGCACACACATGCATATAATAACTGACAACTGCTCATAAACGTACATCTTTCATCTGTTGGTGTTGATTGAGACCGAGGTAGTTCACTAATGTGGTTTAAAATGAAAGCACTTCAGCATCTGTGGTGAACATTACAAGGAAAAATCCACCACCACAGTGAGCCTCTGAGGCTCTGTGGGGTGCTGTGCCTCCAATGGGGTATTAATTGAGATGTTGGAGGAATAAGTGCAATGGGACTGAGATCGGGCACAGTGTGTGCTTGATAGGAGAAAGGATATTTTGGCAAATTCCAGTCTGGGCATGTTTCGGGGGGCCCTTTGAGAGCATCTGTGAAGGAGAGAAGGAAACAGAGAGATTTCTGAATTGGTGTGTGTGCCTGTCTGCATGTGGGTGGGTGGGTGGGTGTATGCATCCGTGTTGATGTGTCTTTGTGTAAATGAAAGAGAGAGCCCTGCTGACCCCGAAGTTGGAGTGTTCTGGCTACACAATTAAATGGTGTTGAAGCATGAGAATGAATAATCAATCTGGTTTATTATCACTGATGTGAAAATTACAATAGTGGTGAAAACGACTAAGAAGGTTGGAATATGTCCTTATTCTCACAAAAGCCTATAATATTATGTGTGAGGTTCATTTGAATCACATTATCGTATACTTTTAATGTGTAGGGAAAAAAGTTAGGTCATAGACTGTGCTCGCACGCTTGCATAAACATATTATTGTCCAACTGAAATATATTAGTTAGGTATTATACACTCAGCCATACCTCAATTTCCTCATATGCAGAACGCAAGTATCATCTGTCTTTCACATAAAAATGGGAGAATGAAGGATGAAAATATTCAGATTTGACAAAGGGAGAGATTTTTCAGTCCAAGTGGGTGTAATTTTGGGATTAGGATTCGCTGTATCTTGGTTAGGGGACATGTATATGATGTGAAGGTTAATCACAGGCTGTAGTTTTGTAATGCTAGTCGCCACTGCACTGCTGTGCAATCAGCACTGTGAGAAAATAAGTGGGTCACAATGCGAGACCTTGATTAAAATCGCAGTGATTATAGTGCGGCTTCAGCTCTGATTTTGTGGGTTTCCCCCAACATCTGTCCTCGAGAGGAGGAACCCATACGAATGAAAATAGACAATATAGAAGCGCGAGAGCGCCTGCAGTTGCGCTTCATGGGTGCACACACGTGCACGCTCCCACTTCACGCCACACATGTGCACACCTGCTCAAAAACAGCAGCGAAAACTCACACAGAGCTACGTACATCCTGAACAATCTCTCCTCTTTTGTCTATTTTTGTCAAAGAAATGTACAGTGTAAATCATGTATAGCGTGAATCATTTTCCTCGCATAATTACTACTGTTGAGGAATCTATTGAAACACACAATGGAAAACTGCACTGGAAACACTGCTCTAAAGATCTTTGTCTTCGGTGCTAATTATAATCTGCTTTATTTACCAAAGCAAGAAAAAAAAAAACAGATGCAAATTTTTTCAGAGAAATGTTTTGTTTTCGCTCTAAACGCATGACATCAGTAACAAGACCATGATGTTCAAAACTCAACGCTGCATTTAAAGCACAAAGTTTCAAAATCTATACCTGACACATAAGTACGTATTTCTCATGTGAACAGACAAATAGTGGTACTTTTATCATGATAGACACATATATAAATATTCAATTATAAAATACATATATAATATCGATATATATATTTAGTGATAGTAAAATGACTCCATAATTGATGTAGATATTTTTTGTTTGTTTGTTTTGCTTTACCATGCCTGCCAGGAGTCTATCTGGAAAACAAAGTACAGGCTGAAGGAAACAATGCTTGTGCCATTTAACAGCAATGTGAAATCAATATATGTTCTGAAATGGCAGGAAAAAACATCATTGTAAACTAGTTATTGATGTGTTAAAGTAATTTACACTTGCTAGTACAAGACAGATCGTGGCAATATTTATTTAGCTGGCAAGCTGGCGGTGGGAAAACGATACGGCAGCTGCAGCTATCACCAGATGCTGGTGTTACAATGTCCGTCCATCAAACTGTCCCCCTCTACCTCCCTCTTCCCACTCACAACCCTCCTCCTTCATTTTCCCAAATGACTGGCTCCCTCTTTGCGGCAACCTGACAGTCTTAAAACAACTGTATAATTAGAGCTGCATCTGTCATGCAGGTTTATCCCGGCTTTCAGTTCGGGAGTCGCCGCCAGTGGGAAACACTTGAAGTAAAGAAAAACCCAGAGCAAAAGAAAGAACGGATGACACTTTTGCCAGTAAACACTGTTGCTCAATCATGATCAAAAAACTTTTGTTTGTTTTTTTTAAATAAGAAAAGTTTTAGTTGATTTACAGAGTTTTACATACATGCAAGAAGATTACGAAACACCTAAATGCATACATAAGGCAGCATTTGAGCAACGCAATTAGTCAGTACAGTACACCGCCGTGTACTTGCACCTCCCAACAGGGAAAAAGAAAAAGCTAAAGGGTGGTTAAAAGAGAAAATATGCAGCTGTATGGTGAGCGATCCTACTATCAGCTGCTGCAATTAGGAAGCACAATGTAAAATGTCACAGCGGATCTGTATCATCGGCAGCCCTGTCACAGGAAAAGGCCAGGAGGAGTGGAGAAGCGCAGAGTATGGCAAATCCCATCGGCCAAGCCTGTTTTAGTAACGTGAGAGCTGAGATCGTGTAACATTACGGCAGGACAAGTCTGGGACTCTAGTTCAGATGCTGTCGTGTCACCCCATTTCTATTATGAAGGGACAGGGACAGAAAAATATGATTATGTGGCAATATGCATTAGTATTTTACAGTTTAATGAAATCCAAGAGGGCAAAAGAGCACAGAAAGTAGAGATAATTATGCACGCATGAGCATGATAACAACCTATATTTTAAGGATAAGAAGCCAAATTCAAAATCAATGTGTGATACTTTTTAGAATTAATATTTCTGAAAACAATTTAGAAATAAAGCGGTATTAGTGATCTTTCGTATTCAGGTTGATTATATCATTGTACTACATTTAATGATCACAATTTTTTAAAAAGAAGATACAGATGGAATGAGATCAAATACAATGCAATATGCTCTAAACACAAGCATATAAATCTGATTTCCTTCACTGTGCTGACTGAATTACTTTCATGCTCCCACTTTCCATCTATATTAAGAAAATAATGGTGACGAAAGATGTCTTTTAATTTTCAGCTCAGCATCATTTTGACATGTGGAACTGATGAATCTCTACAGGACATAATAAATCATTTGCAGATTTCCTCCCATTTTTGATCAAGTTGGGATGACCAGAGTTATGCCCGGACTCATTACATTTGGGAAACAGATTGAAAGCACGCCTGGGCACGCTCTCTCTTATTGCCATTACGCACCCTGCTCAAGCTTCTGAACAACAGTAGAATTATCACCTCTGCACTCGCACACATAGCCTCCCACCAGCAAATATCTGGTCGCAAAAACATGTGAGAAGTAATCATCGAATTTGTTTGAAAGAAAGCAGACCCCTACTTCTAAACCTTGCCTTTGTCTCTTGTGTAGGTGAGAGGCCGTGATCTCTACATCGGCAAAATTGGCAAAATTATTTAGGGGCAGAATGAGGAATATCTGAAAGCCTTTTATTTTTTGTGCCTCATTGCTTGAGCAACAGTACTATGAAACAAACTCCTGGTGTGGGGGAAACACAGCATAATATAAGCTCCCTCTAGTGGCTTTACAGAAGATTGCAATACATTTCATGTTAAAGGAAAAAGCCATGTTTTTTTTTAGCACTGCTAGAAATGAAATGTTTTTCAAACTTAATTTTGTTTCGAAACATCGCGTAACAAAAGCAGCACAGCAGTAAATATTCCATTTTGACCCTATCGCATATGCAAATGTGATGTACTTAGCAAATAAAAGTGAGCAGGACAGACTTGGGTAAGACACCGTGTGTGTGTTTTAGCGTGCTGTGCAGCTGCCTGGTGAAGGAGTCAGTGAGGGTTCACTCACAGTACCACAGAAACCCTGCAGCTGGGTTTGCCACTAAGGAACGGAGATGCCCAGGGAGAAAGATAAAGAGAAGGAGACGTGGAGAGTATATGAAAGAGGGGGAAAAAAGAGGAGAGGAAAAGAGGAAGGAGATGAGAAAGAGGTAAAGTGGAGTGCGTGTATGTTCATATTTTGCCTATTTTGCCACAAGCTCCTCAAAGGCTATGTCTTGCCTACAACACATCTGGGAATGGGAGTGAAAGTTGAAGAGTTCCTCATGCTCTTTTCTCGCAAGCCCCTAAACCTATTTTGCTGACTCTTCTTTTTTCTTCTCCTCTTTCCTCTCAGCCATCATCTTGCTCTCTCTCTCTCTCGCTCTCCTTCCCTCACAAAAACTTGGCAGCTGTTGTCCAGCCGACTTATCCTTGCCATAAATTTTACTAGTTGTGTCCTTTGTTCATTTAAAAGACTGGAATTATTGCCTCATGGTCATATGCCTCTGCCAAGCAGTCAAGTTGCAGTTAACATCCATGTTTGCCATAAAGGAAAGACTTTGGCAATTTTACTAAAATGTATTAAATGTGCTTACGTTTGGCTAATAAAGCTCAGTCTGCACAATGCTGTAGCTATAGGAGTAGACAGTGCTTTAAATATGGGCAACAAATTCCAAAATTCAACGCAACAGCTACCCAATCAACTCGGTTTGTTGAATAATCGCCAAAATAAGAGTTTTTACAGAATGTTTTAATGTTAAAGAGAATTGACCTTTGACCTTTTTGGATACAGTACCCCACAGAAATCTTGAATCAGCCCTCATTTCTTTATATTTTGCTAATAAAAATATGTGCAGTGATTTATTGAAACAAATAATGTATAAGGAAAAACCTGAGACTGTGCAATTCTACAGAGCTTCAAAGTCAGTATTTGCTTTGACCACTTTTACTCTTCGACACAGCCTGAACTCTCTTAGGCAGCTTTCTTGTCATTTCTTTAAGTAGCCTTCAGGAATAGTTCTCCAGGCTTCTTGAAGGACATTCAAAGTTCTTCTTTGGATGTTGGCTGCCTTTTGTTCCACTGCTCGTCAATATCATCCATGACTAGTGTTGTGTGTTCTTCTATCTATGCATGCTTTTACTGCATTGGCAGTGTATTTGGGATCATTGTCATGCTGAAAAATGTAGCCACTGTCAATTAGATGTTTCCAGATGGTATTGCATTGTGGAGGCAAATATGACCGTACTTTTCTGTAATTCCATCAATGACAAGATCCCCAACTCCACAAGCTGGCACTCCCAAACCATTACAGCGCCTCCACCGTGTTTTACAGATGGCTGTAGAGGCTTACTCTTCTATCAATCTCCTGACTCTCTGATGACGCATCACTCCATAAGACCCATTTCCACTGATTTTCAGTCTAGTTTTTGTGTAATTTGCCACGCCTCAGCCCTGAGGCTTCTATGAACAGTAGATCCGAATCAACGGAAGCTTCTGATGCATCTCTCAGGTTTTGTGTCCGATCTTTGATGGATGTTTTCCTATCTCTTAAGGACATGAAATTGGGATGTTTATGTCATGTCACTGATACAGTTCATCTGCTGTAGATATTTTTTTAGGTTTGCCACTCCTTCTTTTGTCCTCTCTTTGTCCTGTTTCCTCAACTTTTTAAGGATACATACCATGATATGGGAAGTTTTTGGCTTACAGCTCTGCAATCACCTGGGTATATACAAGTAAAACTGCACAAAAGGTGCCATTTTATGCTTGCATGATTCATAGGTCAGTGGCTTAACAAACAAAATCATTCTTCTGACAATGGTCAGGTGCAAGGAATGGTGTGAAAATGACTGAAAAAGCAATCAGTATCCAAAGACAAAACTGAAAGTCCTTCAGAAAACCTAGAGAACTTTTATTCAAGACCACTTTATAACATTACAGGAAAGTCTGCCTCGTTGTAAGCAAAACGAAGTGAGAGGTGGCCCAAGACTTTTGCACACTGTACAAAATGCCTTTACGTCATCTTTTGATCCTATTGGACACTGTAAATGTTATGGACTCTCAGTTCATCCTTGAGTCTCAGTGAATGTTTGTAAAAAAGACAAAGAATTCAAGGTCAGTGTGTTACAGATGGAGCTGAGCTGACAGAAAATGCAACCCACTCCTGCTTTTACTATAATCACGCACAATACACCGATTTACTTGGAAAAAACCCCCCAAAAAAACAAGATCAACATTGGTAACAAAAAATATAAAACAGCGAATCTAAACTGGAACAGTGTGTGACGGGAAGATAGTCATTTTGAAATCACCTGCACTGGCTGCCTAACGTTGAGACACTCTCAGGCAAGAGACATCAGCAGATCTACGCTTTTCCTATAAACACAGAACACAGCAAAATGTTCAGAGAGCGAATGCTGATACGGAGCACTGTGATTCCTCTGAAGAGGCGTCAGCAGGTTAAGAGGATACCTTTTCCCTTTATATTTCTACTGTTTTAGTCACGGCTGTGTCTTCTTTCCAATTCCACTCTTTTCCCCTCTATCTTCCTTTCTTGCCAAGTTTTATCCCTGAGGTGTCCTCTGGGGCTACCTACTGGATAAGCCATTTGAAATGTATTTTCTAAAGAACCTTCCGTTCCATTTTTGAACTGCTGCTATCTCTCTAAATGTCCTTAAGAAAAAGTGTGAGAAAGAATGGTGGCAAATATTTTAAAGTACCTTCAGCTGTACTTTTTTTTTGTGCAGTTTACTCATACAGAAAGAAGCCATAGTTTCCCCGCAGCAGTGTGATACAGACTTCTGCAGTGATCTGCGCGAGTGTGTAATGCAGAATGTGGCCTGCTCGCACAGAAACCACTGTGTCAGTATTGTGCAGCTCAACTGAGCTGATGTAAAGGCCAAGCACATGGGGTAGAGTTGGAATTCATCATCCACTAGTAAAAGGGACTGAGGTCTCCCATTAACCCTTTAAACTGTATATTCTTGGTTTATGGCATAAAGCTCAGTCTTGAGGTGAAGATATGACAAAATCGTTTAGCGTGCAGGTCCTGCTTTTGCACGTTAACTAACCACTTCTCATACCGTATGTTTAAGTATCTAGAAGGGCAATCTATAGTCCTAAAGCCATGATCAGTCATTCCCCATAAAGTGCATCACTGTGCCACATCATGGACTACAGCCTGCTGTGTCAACCAATTATGCCAATTATAGCCAGAAACCCCTGTGGTGTTTTGATAAGACCTTCCACAATTTCTTCCAATGAAGCAATTAGTTCCAGCATTTGTTTACAGAGAGAGGCTGTGACTTGCAGCGAAAATAATATTTGTTATCTCCATTTGCCATCAGAGCACAGTGAATCCACCACTGGCTAATCTTAACCTGGCTTTCTCATTGAGGTTTAATCTGGTCATGGCAACTTAGCATCTAGTATGAAGAGCGTGCGCATACGTGTGAGGGTGTGAATGATTATGTGTGCATGCCCTGTGAGTGTGCACATATGTGTGTTTGCATTTAAGGAGGCTGTGGAGGAAAGAGAGACAGACAAGCCAGTCATTCTCCTTCTGCCCCCTCCCTCTCCCCATCCATGTCAAGAACCAATCACGTGTGAAAACTTGCCTTAACTTCCCTTGCCTGTGTGACTACAGCGTCAGAGAGTTTGACAGATCTGTGCGCCACGGAGGCGTCTCCCAGCCATTTGGCATGCCATGCGCGTCTGGTGCGCTGGAGACTGCCTGTCAAACGCCTATGAGTCGGTGGCGCAGCCAGGGACCCTACGGAGCGCCAGATGGGCCATTAAGGTAGTATTAATGTAGATGCCATCGCTTTTCTCCTCTGACTGGGACATGCTCTCTCGAACTGCGAGCAGCTGCTGCCATTTACTAGGACAGCTTCCTGCTAACTTTGGCCAACTGGCATTGCCACTGACTGGCTCTCAATGTAACGATACACTTTTCCTTCTTACTATACCTGTGACTTTTTCTTTTTTTTTTTCTTTTATTACCTCTGCCCTCCCTTTCCAGAGGTTTTAACAGGAGAGAGCTGAAAACTTCCAGCTTTTCCTGCTGCCAAAGACACACACTCCTGCACATGCAGGCAGCGATTCCCTCTCCATTTCTCTGACACAGACACATATGCACACACATATAAACAGCAGCTCTCTAATAGGAGTATAGGAACAGAATCCATCTGTACACCCACTCTTAAGCTCATAATCAAGGCGTGATATTCAGCAGTGTACGGTTATTTCTGTTTATGCCCTACTGAGTGCTAATATCATGCTTTAATTGAGAGAAAATTGGCTGTTGGCAAGAAACAGAAAAGAAGGTTACCAAAACCCCTACCATGGATAAGTATTGCAATCAGTAATATTCTATTTAGTTAAGTAGCCTAAAATGGGATGTTTTGAGATCATTATTCAAATCACATTGACAAAATCCTATTATGAGAATTAGTTTTCCAGAAGGAAATGTACAGAATTATTGATACTAAATGTGCTTTCAGCATTACATACACTAGGGGCATATTGGGGAAACAGCGGGGCACATGATTCAAACTGAAACAAGGTCACAAACACCATATCCTCTCATTCACACTGAGAAAACAATACACATTTTAAGGGTAAGCTTTGCATAACATCTTATGGTAAAAAGAATATTTCCAGAGTGCAACAGAAGTCATCACACTGAGCACTTCCAGCCCCGAAAAACTCTGTCAGATACCGTTAAGAGTCAGGAAGATAGGCACTTTTAAAAAGATGCAGGATTTCCAAAGGCACAGGTTAGCCTTCCTGTAAAGTTGAGACTACCTCCCTCTGTTCTCTTTCTTTTTCTTTTTTCTTTGTTGTCTCTCATTTTGCAGCAAAGCCCAGGGCGTGCAATAAGGAACTGAACGAGTGCCCTTTGAGGTCCTCCTAGGGGAGATGGGTAGAGTAGCTGAGGTCACTGTACACCCACACTGAGTTCCCACTTACCGCAGTGTAACAATAGGCAAGCAAGTAGAGTATATACTCTACAACGGCTTTATTGTCTGGCAGTGTCTCACTTTCTTCCCCTCTCTGTCTCTTTACTTCAGCAGCATCAGTTTGAGTGAGATGTGGGGGAGGGCTGTCTATGTTTATGTCTCAAGAGGCAGCTCATATAAGGACTACAGGGTTGGCATCACTGGTGGTCAGTGTTGAAATCAAACGCACCGCCACCGAAGCGCAGCAAACGCTTATGCTCCCGCACAGCCGTTAGTGTACTTCTGGTATCAATCTGACACCTTCTCCCTTGGCTGCTCCTGACAAGGAATTTCCTCGTCTAAAAATTAGTTGTACCTTGCCAAGAGCACAGTGGCAATTTGTACAGTTGTGAATACATTTAAATCTAAGTAGAGGAGATAAACGTCTATTGTGACGAATAACAATGCGCGGGCCCAGAGGGTGCAAAGGCGTAATGCTCATATAGTATGAGTTATGATTTTAAAAAAAGAAAAGAAAGAAAAGAAAAAAACAACATTATTCTTTATTGCTGACCGCACACAGCAGCATGATGCTCGACCAGCTGTCTGTCAGCTCGGGCTGATTTGAAAGTAATTTCAAGAGCCTCTTCAAAAAGTCTCAAATCAACCTCTTCCAACAATGCAAACCCATTTCTTCATAGTTGATTGAGAACAGCAATTGCTATTTTGGTACTTGGACTCAATGAATGGGGCCAGCTTTCTATCTGGGTATCTGCATACTGGGAACGAGGCAAACTGGCACTAATCAGCTGTCTGCCAAGTAACCAGTGTAGCAGAGGGAATCGCAAACATTTCTCTGTGTCTGCCTGACAGCCTGACAGACGAGATTAAGAAGAAGATTCCTACTGCAGAGTAAACTTGAGGATGAGGAAACAGAGTGTGTATATTGACGCGATACGATACAGGGATCCATTTTCCACAGCTTTATCCAGGAAATCCAACCTGAGATGAACAGGATCAATTCCTTTATTTACAAGGTGCATGTTATTGCTTTGCCATGCAAATGCTTTCAAAAGCGCAGTAATGCCATCCCGCTATTGTGGGGGGAATGATCACCGCACCAGGACAAGCAAGCCAGGCTTTGATTGGTGCAGAATAACAGTGTTACACAGCTAAGCAACGTGTGTGTGGGTGTGCTGCAAATAGGTTATTTTGGATGGGTTTTTTTAGAAGAAAGGAGGCATTACTGAGGCCTATTGGTGCACTGAGGTATACTTCCAACCAAGGCGATTAACATGAAAGGATAGTCCTAATGTTATTTTCCACTGCAGCGAAGACAGAGGCAGAGAAAAGCCTGTAATCACATTATTATTTGTGTCGGAGATCAAGATCAATCAGGGTTAAAGCGTGTCACAATGTTTCACATTAACAATACATGGCTGTTTGTGTAGGAGATACAACACAACTGGATGTGAGATACTTGGCCTGGGAGGCGGTGGGAGTTAGCAAATGCTCAGTTTTTTTATTTTATTTTAATATTATGACTTACATTATACCTGCGCTCTGATTCTATACATTCAACATACTCAGTGGATAACAGAGTCGTGTTTTACAGCTGTAAATGTGACTATCAGTGTTTCTCAATGAGAAAAAACACAACTGTGGAACAGACTTCACTTCCCTCAGAGGCCTGTGAAGGAAGTATTTTGGCACTTAGGGAAAAACAGAGCACATCGGTATTCACAAGCTAAAGGAAACATTCGGTAACTTATAGAGTGGCTTTTTCTTATATACACAAGATACACAACAAATGAACCATGGCTAGAGATAGAATCACATACAGTACTCAAACAAAAAATACTGCCTTTGTACAATCCTTCATGTAAACAGGTGCAACAAACCCTCAGAAAGGGTGACTGCTAAGATTCAGTCACAAAATATATCGAGCCGGTGAGCAAGCGAGCAGTAAGAGGGAGATTCAAACTTAATGAGTGCTTTGGCAGCTTGCGTGGAAAAGGCAGGGAGGCAGGCAGTGATTAACTGAACACTTCAGAGTACAAGGCACAGCGGTGCTCAAAGAAAACAGTGATGATCTCCACTTAATCGCGGAGAAGCCCGGAGCATCTGCCGCCAGAGCAGGGCAGCGGCACCGGCGAGCTCCCGCTCCGCTAGGCTGTCATCTCCAGAGAGCTGTGGCCATATGCTCGGCTCTGCCGCAAACTCACAGGAAGTTAATTTTCTGACAAAACACAGGGATAAATATGACATTCAAACAAGTTGTGCGCAGCCAGGCTGAACACGGATGCCATGCCAAGCTCAAGCTGCACACGTGTCACACTTAGGAACAGAGTTTATTTTCTTGCTCCCCTGGTCGCTTTTTGCTTACTTTTGTAGAAATACACTGGTACATTTTTAGCTAGAAGGTGTTAGCCTACTTAGAAACTAAGCTATGCAGTGTTCAGAGGGAAAAAAATCAATAAATGGAAAAAAAGAAGTAGATGTATGGTATATGATGCAGGCTTGATACTAAAAAAAAGCTACCACAATACCTACTGCAAGTTTTTATTATAATGTATTATATAAGGCACCTCAGAATGTCCTATGTGCAAACAAAATCCCAAGAAAATGCCAATGTCATTGTTCTAATGGGGGGGTGTCCTGGAGAAATATAAGGTTAACTTTCTTTTCTGTTCAAAGACGTATCGCTCCCCACGGTGTTACATTAAAATAATGTCAATCAAACCATTAAATAGGCGATCTGTCTAACCTTGTCTGGTGCAGGTGAAACGCCATAGCGGGCCTGAACAAAGGGCTCGCAGGTGTGAGCGGAATCCCAATACCTTATCACTGGGCCAATAAAGAACAGAATATAGTGTTTCTTAGATCTCTGCGCTTTGCTACCACTCCATTTCAGACAAAAAGGGGAAACTGAGCCTTAGGGGTGAAGCAGGCAGTTCCAGCCTATAGATTCTTTACAACAATAGCCAGTATCATATAGTCAGGAGACTGGAGGACAGCTGAAGATGGAGCAGCCTGTCTGGTCCTTCAGAAGGAGAGTGTATACAGAAAGGCAAAGGGATGAAAGAAGTGGGAGCTGGGTGGTAACGGACAGGGCCAGGTTTGGGTCTCCACCTGAGGCAATCAGAGGACACAAGTAAGCCTAGAGAGATGAACATATAAGTCTGGGATAGTCATACCACTGGGGCCCATGTTTTTTCTTTAGTAGCAAGATTTTAGAAGTGGGAGCAGTCATGCAGATCCAAATGGCCTTTGTCATTGAGAACAGGTAAGAGCTTAAGCCCATGAACCTTGACACACTGCTTGGTGGCTGGCTACCTTTTGCCCTCATGTATGAGGCCTGTCTCATATGAACTGAAAGGCCTCTCTATTGGATGTTTGTCTTAAACAACTGACTGTAAAAGCCAGCCTTTCAGTAATGACAAAACAGGCAACAATATTTGGGCCAAGAAATAGAGTAGAATGAAGTACAAACATATTAATCTATTTTTAAATCCACTCATTACGAAAATGAGCCTAAAGAGCTTCACATAGTGTATAACGCACTAATGTTGCTGCAAAATGCTGGGAGAATCTGTTGGAAATATAATATATCCAGCACACATGCACACAGCAGCACATACCCATATATCAAGTGCTGAGTGGCAATCATTCACCTAGACACTGCCACATTGTGGTAAATGGGCTTATTTTGCATGAGAAGGAAGAGGGAGCGATGGGCTGCAGCGAGCAAAAGAGGGACTGAGGGACTGAATCAAATGATATGAGTAGGCAAAATTAAGCTCCAATGCAAGTGGAACACTTCACAAGAGAGCCAATTTCAATTCCACAGCACTTAATTTAGGATTTGTGTGGTTCAGCAGCATGCTACTGTATAGTAAGCCACGTAAGGACAAAGCTTGAGAGGCAACTAACAAGAAGCTATCCAGGCTCTTGAGGTATCCATCACGTAGACCTGCCCCTACTCCCAACAGTGAATTAAAAACTAATATTATAGCTAAGAGACTGTGTGGATGTTTAAAGGGGTCATTAAAAAATCATATTAATTTTGCATCTGCAGTGTGTAAATTTTGGCTCCCTCTTCCATCAGTGAGAGCAATTACACAAACACTGTGAACCTCTTTCTGGATTGAAACTCTTCCTCTCAATACTTCTTAGATTTTTGCCCAATAGGCTTCACAACATTCTTAGCTGTGTTAGCCTAAACCTTCTTTCCCAGCTCTTCATTTTTCTATATTGCGTTTATGTAAATATGACCCAAACAACTTTAAGATAATCAGAAGCCACTGGGAGTAGTGATGGATTGGGTAACGATTTGTGCATAACTGTAAAGAAACCATAATCTTCATACCTGGTTCTCTTTGAAGTCAGCCCTCTGGAAGTCATAGCCTAGCTGAGCATAAAAGTTGTTCCCAAAACTGTAGACCTGCCCAGTTTCGGTCCATATGAAGGAGTGTCGGCTTCCACAGGCTATGCCAACTACATTGGCAAAATTCCCATCTAGGTGACTTCCTCTGACGTTTAGTTCCTGTGGCAATTTGACTTCGACTGGCTGTTTTTTTACTGCCCTCTCTCCATTACCCAGCCTAGGAAAAAAAAAAGAAAATAAGACAGAAAATACCTTTAGGCTTTTTCTTCTTCTGCAGTCATTCAATATTCTTTATATTCTGCTATTTACACTTTAAAAGTTTATTTTCTTTAACACTGTTTCTATTTTATTGCAACATAACAAAAGACACCACCAGAAATCGCTTTTACTTGCACTACTCCAATGATACTATAATTTTACCTTTGAGCTATTTTTCTTCTAACCAAACAAGAGTCGCCTAATAAGCATGTTTCAGTGAGGTCAGTTTTACATTCCGGGGAAATCGCTGAACCCAACTTAATTTGAAGCTGTACAAATGACTTTACACAGGCCAGAGCCGAGACTCGTTTCTGCTTCTGCATGCCTAGTGCGAGTGAACAAAGAACATCCAAGCCCCTGTTTCAAGATGAGCTGGTCAAACGCAGCCCCAGCACCCCTGTGACCTATGAGCTCCCAGCAGCTTCAAACGGAGCTCTGCTGTTTGCTTCTTGATAAAATGCTCCTCTTTGTATTTGTTTCCCTGAGCCAGCGTCATAACCTGCAATGCCCCGGCCATATCTGCTAGTTTGCGGCATGTCTGGGAAAAATAACAAACAGTCTTCTCCATTATTTCCACAAACGGGGAACGAAAGGTCCTCGCCCGTCATCCCCACGAGAGCCTGTATTGATTACAACAATGCTTCAACTCAAGACAAGACCACTCTGGGGTCACAGCTATTTCCATCAGAAAGTTTGCCAGTTTAAATTTACACAGCTCCCTCGTACTCTTCTCCTCTCTCGCCTCCAGTGAGACACACAGGAGAGCTGAGGAATTTTCAGATATCAGAGTGCCAGTTGTGTAACACAGATGCTCACCCTTTGCTCTGCAAGTGGGTGTTGCAGAACTCCAACTATAGGCTCCTCCAACTATAAGCGCCCCACTAGAGAGCCCCGACCTGCTTAGACAGGTCAAAGCATCATCAGTAGAGAGAGAACCGCAGACAGAGAAATGGAGATTGAGAGAAGGAGACTAAGGGACAATGGGAAATGATGAGAGAGTGAGAAGTGATGCCTTTGTTCCTTTTATGTATTTCTCTGAGGTCTGCCATGCAGCTGTTTGAGTACTTGAGGGCCACTGAATCACTGTAGTCCCCATGCCCTTAAATGTCATTAGAGCCAGACTGGCTCCTGGCTGGAGAAGTTTTAACAAGGAAGCTCATCAAAAGATAAACAACTTCTGTTTGTTTATAACTATGTCTGAGTTTGTTTGTCTGTCAGCTAGCCTCTTTCGTCCGATTAATATACAGCCATGCAGTACACCGGCAGAAAACAATAAGATGTTTGAATGGCCAGTGGGCAGAACAAACTGATAGCTTCACAGACAGATGAGTAGTTCCCCAAAGTATCACTACTCATCCTCATCCTTCACACACCATCAAAGCAAGACAGATAACGTTACTTCTGACATTTACTTACTGTCCACTGGTGCCATTTCCCCATGCAAAGATCTTGTTATCCACTGTAGTGAAAAGGAAGAAGAGGACAATGTTATTATATGACATGTCGGCCGAAACGCGTCAACGGTCGTTTCAAATTCTTTGAGACAATCTTTGGACTCGCATGTGGCTACTGCTGTTGAAATAATGACAAGTGGTAATGCTTAAAAGCTGCAGATGTTTCACAGTAATGGCTCAGGTTGTGTGTTTTCCCTTTTGTCCTCAAGTGTAGAGTGAGCAGTGCCATGTCAGCGGGTGGACCCTTTCCCGCTGCGTGAAGTTTGATTAATACAGCCTCGACAGAGAGTTCAGAGACTGGGGCCGCCTCTCACACACCCTGCTGTAAAATAATGAGCCTTCAGCGGGAAGGAATAATATACATGGGAGACACTTCCTTAGAATAAGTCCAAGCTGAATATATTCAAATGAAATGAGGAGAGAAGGCAATCCTAACTGATTAGACTTGTCTCAAAGAGAGGGCGAAGCCCATATATTTCTCCTTCTATGTACATGTATTTAACTGTCACCTCTGCACTAAGAGTCCAACATGGCACTCATCCATTTGCATATAGTTACTATAAATACCTGGACCTTACCTGTTCCTGCAGTGATTCGAGTCACGCTAGAATACAGACAAGTCTTATTGGTCTTATGGGAACTCAAACACCACAGGGGTAACAGCCAATAGCAACAGACTTTACTCATCAAGCCAGCGGAGCCCTCATACATTATAGAGTAGGCTTTATGATTTACCTAAGCTTGTCAAAAGAGAAAAATTATCAGGCAAATGTGGGGTAATAAATTGCAATCCGTGCTGCATATGTTTGACACGTGACCCTTGGCATTTTAAGGATCGGGTTGTATGAAAGAGTCACAGGCAAATGTGGGGAAAAAAGAAAATAACATGAAAAATGAAATATCACTTGGGAAACTTTGAGGAAAATGTTCAAAACATTTGAGGGATTGCTCCTTTTGCCAGAATACAACACCTATTGTGCACCTACGTTGCACTGATACATAGATATTGTCCCTAATTAACCAGTTTCTAATCAAACAACTGTAGAGCACACACTTTTCTTTACTTTGACTGATGTTAAAATACTACATCTTCAGACTATGGGTAGATTTTCTGCAGAATACAGTACACATACACGAATCAAAGTTTTCTACTAGTCAGTCTCATTAAATCATTGGTGAAGATCTGTTGATTCAACCTCTGGAGGTGACAGCCAGTGTTTTGGCCAGCAGATTTCTGGATAAAGGATAACTGACTACCTATTCCATGAGCCTCTCACTGTTTAGAATTTAGATACATTTTAAAAAGAGTTGTGTTCCTCAGTTTCACTCCACTCCAAACTGTACACCCACACCCAAAACCAACCCAAAGTATTGACCCACAAAGCTTCCAGTTTCTAGATTCTGATTTTGAATATTCAGATATGTGTTTAGAGAAATTAGCTGCAAATATGATTATGTACATCATCATTTATGCAGTCATCTACGTGTTCATGTGCTACTCGAGCATACAATGCAGAACTGCTCCACTACTTTGGCTGGTTTGCTACAAACTAAGATCAAGCAATCAACAAATAGACTGTAACTTTATATTCAAGTTGGGCAGCAGAAATAAACTGCACTTTTAATATGCAGACATTTTATAACCTTTCAAGTGCATTAGGTAATAATTCATGTGAAATTACCTCCTCTAGCTAGATTCAGGACATACTGCTCAATGGACCAACCACAATATTTATGAAGTGCTGCTCAATACTGGTCTATGTACATTTTCAGTGTTCACATTAATAATATAAACAAAATTAATTAAATGAAATTAATTAAACCACCATGTTTTAACAATACATAAAATTAAAAGAAGAGATTGTTGTTGCCTCAAATAGCATCTTTTTTTTAGACTCTCATTCTGTTTTTTATAAAACAAAACTGTAGCAATTATGAGTCTAGTAAACATGAAGCATGATGTTTTTTTTATGTTTTCTGCATATGTTCCATAATAATATAATGTTTTATCATTTACATTAAATACACAAATACTGTAATTTAACCATTCGCTCATACATTATGGTGGAAAGCCACTCGCCTTAGAAATGTCACTATTATGAAGACATTTTTAATATGTATATTAATATTTACATTTACATACATTATATATGTTTTTGTCTTTTAAGTGTCTAATTTTAAAATTCAATTATGCGTTTGTGTAAACGGGTTACATTTAACATGGCAGTATAGAAAAATATGTGTGTATGAATTAAAACGTGCCTTTTCGGCAGGCTATTATTGACATGCACCACAGTTCAGGTTGTGTGTAGCGAATGTTCTCCCTAAGACGCTTTAAGATGTTGCAGTGTAACTCAGCTTTGACAGCCTGGAGGACAAACTCACAGTGCACAATCCTATGAATGTCAAAGAAAATGATGCTCTTGCTCGTGATTCTGACAAGTTCTCATGGCAGAGACTGCAGACTCTTCCAGTCAAGACTGCTCTTTAGTTTCTGAGAGCAAGCTCATCATCAGCAATGATCCTCGACACGCAGGTTAGTTCAGTGTGTGTGTGCAACAATAACAGTTTCTGAACTTTCTGACTGCAAGACGTGTAAGTTTGTTGCCACAACTTTACATGCTCATGGAAGCAACTGATTACTCTCTTGCAGAGCATACTCATGTAGCTAGAAGCACAGTATCAGCTGATTTCATCTTATGAACCATCACATACATGCAATAATGTTATGCATTTCAGACTGATTTTGGGAACAGATTTTAATTGGCTGATCCAGGTTTCTGCGACAAAAGCTGGACTGCACCTATCCTGGCTGTGTCCTGTCTCTGGCCCTAGGATAGGTTCCAGCCTGTGCAGCCCTGAATTGGATAAGTGGCAGAAGACGGTGAATGGATATTTCACTTTTTTGAACACCAGTGTAAAATATTAGTTTTGAGAGAATTTTAGGATTATGGCAGTTTTAACACTGTGATGTTACAAAACGTATCATAAAATGTTAAAACACCTAAAACTAACTATTTGTTTGTCTCACCTCACCTTTTTTCCCCACAAATGATACTAGGTTTTACATTAATCCTAGCCACAAACGATATTGTATATGATTATACAGATATATGTATATATGAGTTCGAAATCTCCTCGGCTTTCTGCCACAGATGTGCTTGTTCGGTTAACTCGTAATTTATCCTAAATATATCATTTTGACTGGTTGCCTGTGTTAGACCTGTGGCCCGGTCGTCATTTCCCATCTTATATATGATATACTATCATGTATTGTACTGCTGGATCTATTGCTTACAAGTTTCAAAAACAATACAGAAACTTTAAGCAAAATTTATCAACTATATTTCACTTGAGTGTCTGTGGGTTTACAGAAGAGCTTTAACTTTTTACGTATTTAAAAAAATATATATAAACACAGTCGAGCTTTACTTTTGGCTGGGATAAGAATTCTTAGTGGAATAATGAAATAAAGATGAGAGTGAAAATGCAATGGGAATAAAGACTGCGCCTATTTTATTTTGCAGTTTTGTGTTTTATTGTATCCTTTTCTTCTCGTACTTTTTATTTTTCTGTTTTTGTTTCTTTTGCTACTCCAACTCTTGAGAATTGTAACGTGGGAGTATGATAAATAGCAGTGGTTAGAGTATGTTGAACCGAAGCACAAAAAAATATTGGCAGCTGTAGGTCTGCTGTGTTGTTCGGCACACAGGCGCATTATTAAAGATATCTATTATCACCAGGTTTGGGTCAAACAGTAAACAACACTAAAAAGTATCTACATCTAAAATGTATTTTAGTTTGAGAAAACAGAAAAACTTTAGATTATAAAAGTTGATTATTTGGTTAGTTTAACAGTTTCAGTCTGATCCTTTCATATGCAGAGTGCTTCTTCCAACCCGTTTCAAAGGCTAAAAAATGTCTTTGCAAAGTAGTATTTAAATCCAGGTCTTCATAATTAATACACGTGCTCAGGAAAATGCATCTCTTTACTGTTTTATGTCCCTCACCTTGTATCTTTAAGCCCTCTGTTCTCCTCTGAGTGGCAGATGTTTTCACCCCCACCCTAACCCACCCAGCCACCCACACATACATTCTCTCTGTCTGTGGCTGGCATGGGGGCACGGAGGCCGACAGCGGTGCATCAGGCTGACAAACAGAACTGATGGGCTGGGCTGAGAGCGGGCAATCTGGCAGGTTGAGTATTCACCCTCCTTTGCCCCCCACTAGCCCCTTGCTAGCCCCTGCTGCTCTGCACCATACGCAGGCACCGGCATCCCAGCGGCTGGTGGCCCATTGCTTTGCTCCCCCATAAAAATAGCCCATCCCATTATTCTTCTGCCTCCCTGGGGGCCACAAGGTCTCCAGCATCATTACCAGGACTAAGGATCTGACTCTGCCGCCACCACTTGGTACTCCCCCTCCTCTCCCCTCACTCCTCTTCTCTAATTATAGGTCAAGCACTCTTTTTGTAAATTATAAAACCTTTGTTCTTATCAGGAAAACTGAACAAGAAGGAAAGATACGACAGGAGGGCAGGGAGCAAGGAAGACGTGAAAAAGTATGTGTAAAAAGTGGAGGGAAGATGATGTAAAAATAAGAAAGGAGGGGGAAATTTTTCAATTATAAAGCCAAGCTAATTTGGTATGACCAGCGACTGTCATGCATGGTGACGGAGCTCCATTATGCAGTCATTTGAGCTCTTTCAAATTAGTTATGTTAATGTCCTGCGTGTGAATGTAACACTTGGATGGGACAAGATTTCAGCAATTAATTTCTACAGTCAGTGGAGAGACAAGCAAATTTATTTTCCCCCTCTCAGGGAATTGGTGGCGGAGGGAGTGAGGAGGGGAGAGAGCATTCTGGAGCAGGGAACAAGCTAAACACAAGACCTAAATAAAGCCTGAACAATGGGAGCCAATGCCTCCTCATTCATTCAATTGACAATGTTTTGCAGCTTAAACCTGTTTTATTAATTATGTTTGACATTTCCTTAATTAGTTTCATTTACACCAAATCAATCCCTGCTGCTGTACAGCGTCATTTATCATTTTAAAAAATTTGCATAGCCAGTGCTGACTTTTTCTACTTAATTATACATTAAAAGTGTCAGCCGCGCTTGCTGCCTGGCATTATCTGAGGCAGAAAGGTTTGTGGCTGGACGGGGGTGGCATTAATCATCAGGGCGAGCGCGGGCAAGGGGTGCTCCCGGTCGCCAGCGGGAGAGCCGAGCGGGCTTCTCATTTTCTAAGCTTGATGCTTTCGGGGCTATGGTGACCTTAATGACCTACGGGGAGAAGGAGACAAATCAACGACCTCCAGCCCCAAAAACAACTACATCTTGTTTACAAATCATGTGGAAAGGAAAGGCAGGAGCAGAAGCAGGGAAAGAAAAGCCAGGAAGATATGTAGGCAAATCAGCAATACAAGTTGAGCTGCCATACTGTATATATGCAAGCACTAAAGAAATGGGTATTGTTTGGATAACAGTTTTTTAGGCTTTTATTTAACTTAATGATTAAAGGTAGCTCATTTGCATTTACATGTAATGTTTTTTTTTTGGATAAAAAAAAGAAAGATCATCAGCTTCATGTGTCAGAAAGCTAGCTAATGTTCTTCATTCTAATTAAATAATGCCAGCATTAGTAGCTGAAATCTAAATGTATACCACTGTATCTCAAAAAGCAACTTAACCGGCTGAGTCAACTGGCTGAGTATGGCTATTACTTTCCCTTCAGCAAGTTTGTGAACACAGAGCAAACTGACAGCTCAAATACCTGGCAAGCTCACTCCTGAGTAAATCTTCTGAGTGTTGAGGTGAACATGGCTTTACAAATCACCCATTCAGGAACTGAGGCAGAAATTGGCAGGTAGGCAGAGCCGTGGTGTCAGGAGTGAAAATTACTCTGAAATGCGGAGCACAGTGAGAGACTGAGTGAGTGAGTCTCTGAATGGTGAAAGCTATGGGTGTCACTGTGTACTATGTTCACATGGGAAATCAAACAAGTGTATTTTGGAGGCGAGTCAACACTTTTGTCCTTTGGAAAATGAAAATATTTCATGTCAATTTAAATTCAGACCGGCCTCAGGTACTGCACATAAAAAAAGTGCATGGCATATCAGGCTCATGTTCATGCGCAGGTGAAACGGTTACTCTTACTGGTAAAAAGCCAGTCTTTACATCAATTGTCATATTAAATGTATCTTTAGGAGATTAAAATGCACAATGATAAGTATTAGACATAAGGCGAGGATACACCAGAGTCAAAGATGAAGAAAACCAACCAAACAGCTGATTTCTCAAAAAGGCCCCTGAATAAGATGTATTAAGAAGTCTGTAGCCATGGCTTTGCTTAAAAAAATATTTAAAGGGAAACACAAAAGAGAGGCAGACAACAAAGAACCTGATGAAGTGGCAAATACCTTGGCATGCTCCAACAGGAGCAGCACAGAGGCTACATGTGCACGGCTCGCTGCCCCCTCTGGCCCCAGCTAAAGTACTAACTATCCTCCCTGGCTCATTGTATTAAGATAATCAAGGTATCTTTGATTGCAATGGGCCAGATCAATGTTTGAAAATTAAAAAAAAAAAAGGGGGGGGGGGGGGTCTTGCTAATAGACAGGGAAATGCTTAAGAACGAATTGCTAAAATGTGGAGAATGGGGAGTATTAGACATCATTATTGTAGAAAGTTCCTAATCCGCATATTAATGCTGCACATTGACTGGAAAACTTTGTATTATTGCAAAGTACTTGAAATAAGCCACTAACTCCTTTCACGCATGAAAATATTATAATTTATATAAGTGATCACTTTAAAACTAGAACTTTCCTTTCTCTTCAGCCCCCCCACCCGAACATCACCATCAATTCCCCGACGAGAAGCACCCCTTTAAATGCAAAACATTTCTACTATCAAGGATTATGCTTCCTTTCAGGATATATGAAAACCCCTTTGAGAAAATATGATGATGAATTCATGGGCCTAAAACTCCGGGGTAGTTTTTACATTCGCAAAAAAACGGAAGGAGGGGAGGAGAAAAATCACCTATTTGGATGGCATACATTACCATTACTCTTGTATTGTATCTCCACTTTTCATAATGACGGGGATAAGTGTCCTGCACCGAATGCGTATCCGCTGACAATAGAGGCAGACATTACTTGGTTAAAAGCTTGGGGTCCTGTGGGTAAAGAGGCCCAGAGAATAAAGAGTATCCGTCATGGCTAACGAGCTATAAGGATAGCACATTGCCTTTATAAATCACTAGATCTTGCTGTTTATTTAAATTCATTGGTGCCTCATTATAACTGAGCTATGCACCTTTAGGTCTGAGTTGATTAGGAGTGCCATAGCTCAAAATGGCTTTTAATTCAGTGAAACGTAGCTCTGACCTTGGTGCCGTAACCCTGACTAAAACACGCAGCGACTCCCACATTAATAATGATGCTACCTTTACTGGGCCGCAGAGCTCTGCCGCTGCTACTTAAAATATGTATTATTAGTTACCAGCGACGGCACATTTATCACACCAAATTACCCTTCGGTGTAAAACTGCTTAATTCTGGGTCCCTGTACCCCTCTGCACTATTACCTGCTCTTTAGAAAGGCCTGGAATTAAATGTAGGGATGAAATGTCAGGGTAATGGGGAAGAGGATGCGGGTCGATGGGATGCACACTTGATCATTCCCTAGTGGCCTTCTCCACATCCAGACAATATACTGAATGTGTCCTCCTCGTAAAAGAAGCTTCATTGCATCTTGCTTTGCAGGCCTTTGAAGACGTAAAATGCTGTTACACTATAATATGCTTTACACTGATCATTAAAATTACATGCAAAATATTATCTACTTCATGTGGGCTTGAAGGACAACTATATATTCTAGGCATCAAGATCAAATGAAATATTTGGCTCATAAACAGAAACTTTGGATGAGCAAAGAAAACAAAAGCAACCCCAAACTTTTTAGTCACCGGAGCATTTTAACAGATCAACACATGACTTCAGCATACAATACATACACCAGCATTTCTGTGCACAACACAACAGTACCTACTCACATTCTGCCAGCCTATTGAGGAAACAGAGTGGAAACTGGCCATTGTTCATCCCCTGTGTGCCCACCAGAGACTGATTACTTGGACCAATCAGCTAAATGATTAGATCTATTAGGTACCTTAGAGTGGCCATCAACATCAGCTTGCCAAGCTTCAAGACCTGTGGGACTTAGCCCATCAGAGTCAACTCATTAGGTGTCTGGACTCTACCCAAAACTACAGCAGAAAGACACAGACAGAGGGCCAGGAAGACAGTAGGGAGAGACAGAGTGAGAGAGAGAGAAAACAAAACTTCAATAAATGAATTAGATGCCTCCCAAACAATAAAGCACCTTTGGGATCACTTGTGTTTATGTGGTTCAACATCTCAAGAACATGTAAAAACAATACAAAGTGATCTAACAGATAACATAAGTGGGAGTATTTTGAGTGTTAGCCACATATTCCATTGTTATAAGACCAATGGGAATGGACTGGTATACAGAATTTCTTTTCTCTAAGTATAACATCAAACAATCCAGTAATAATTTAGATTACCAGGGACAAGGCGATGACGGTTTTACAGAGAAACACAGACAGTGCTGGCATAAACATATTTCTCATATCAAACACAGCCGTACAGTACATAAATATATGCACAATACATTAATGGTTTCTGCTCATCTGAGCAAGTGGCAAGGCTGGAGCAGTGGGGGGAAAAGAGACGTTACACACATTCCATCAGATGTCGAATCAATTAGTCACGACCATCTTCCAAAGTCAGAAATAACCACTCGTCCTCCTGTCTCCAGGGAGCCAGGGATAGGCCTGGGCAACAGACGAGAGATGGGAAAGGATCCAGAGACCCAAAGGGGGGTAAAAGGAGGAAAATGAGAGAAAAGAAAAAAGGGGATAAATAATGCTGTCTGTTTTACACCGCACCGTCTCGCGTCTCTATTTTTTCACTAGTTTTCCGTATATACAGTAGGTTCTCAGCGGAAGTGTCTTTGCATATCAGAGGGCACTCGTTTTGCACACTGTAAATACTCTGGTCATTAACATTTGATGACATTATCTTCCTAATCGCACAATAGAAGGTCTCCTTCATAATGTATACAGTACATCGCAGCTGTAACACTGACTCGAACCCTTTTTTGACGACTCTCATTGGGCAGCTGTTTGTGTCTTTTCACTAACAACAAAGCCTTTAATCTGTTAATCTGAAGCATAAAGCAAGCACAAAGATCATGTGACCGCTTTGCTAAAAGGTAAAGGGACATGATTATTTTTCATAAAGAGAAGCACAATGGAGATCCTTTCCCTGGAGGCTAAAAATAATTTAATCTGGCATGTAGATGCACAAATAGCAGTCTTACATGTGAATTGTACCCATTATTACTGGTTTTCAGAAGTTGGTAGCCGATTAATCTGTTTCTCCTCATCTGAGCTGGTGTAGAGAGGAGAAGCTATTGTATCTGCTAAGATTTCCCTTTTGCTTTGTAATCTCCCTGAACCTCCAGATTAGAGCAGTTTATCTAAAGACTGAATAACATGATCTAAAATACTTTTATCAAACGTGTTACCCTCCACACCTTGT
Organism: Copadichromis virginalis; assembly: GCF_057382275.1. Lineage (NCBI taxonomy): Eukaryota > Metazoa > Chordata > Actinopteri > Cichliformes > Cichlidae > Copadichromis > Copadichromis virginalis. Next base: position 18,961,613 of record NC_140629.1, read on the forward strand.
GTTCTAAAGCGAAATACCACCGTATTAGCCTAAATATTTGAAGAACAAAGTTCTTCTGCATAAAACAAGTGCTCTAAAAACAGTTTATACTCTATATGGTTCCTGTGGTAAAGTATGAGAGGGAGCGGTTCTTCGCTGAACACAACACTAACCAAGCCGCTGGGTGTAAGTGTTGTTGTTTGCCCACGGACTTGACCCCCTAGAATAAGCAAGGAAAAAAGTCAGAGTGAACTAGCAAGTGCAAGACAGAGACAGAGAGGGTACTTTGTGGGACCCAAAACCACTGCAGAGAAGGCCACAGACACCCCGCATTCCCTTCTGATTTCGTTATTTGTTCATATCGCAACGAATGGTTCTTGTTGTTAGGGGGTTGGCAGTGGAGTGTAGTCAAGGGGCGAGAGAAAACTGTGGTCCCCGCTCTGAATCCGCCACATTAGATGGCGTGTGTTTGTGCCCTAGGGATCGCAGCGCCTCAGCCTGTGTTTGGGGTACTTTGTCAGATGACTCAGTGTGTGTGATTTATGAGCTCTGGAAAGGTTGCATTTCCAGCACGCATGGACGTCCGCATGGTAAATGGAGAAATTCTGAATTTATTAACATACAATGAATGATGATTAATGTTTTGGTATAGATCATGCTCTCTTTTCAGATGTCTCAGTATGGGGGTGATATATGCAGCAATAAAATGATATGTATGTACTCAAAAGCACATTGCGTGAGCATCGAGTCCATGACTCTTAGACACATTTACTGTGTATATGTGTGATGCGAGTACTGGAAGGTTCCCTAGTGTTATCGGAACTCCGTGGACATTTATCTATGCACTGAACGACAGTACGACTTGTGCAAGTTCTACCCTCCGCACAAAGTGAACTGTTCCCTTCTATGGGAAATGCACCTTGCATAGTCAATGAGGAAATGTATAAATTAAAAACACGAAAAACTGTGAGCAAAAGAATGCAATTTAGACCGATATCAGTATACATTTGGAGATCCATTCATCAAAATCCCCACCATTATTAGCTTTTGTATTCTACAACACATCTTGTGTCTCCCTCATCAGCTTTTTCAATATCTTCTCAAATACATTACTGCCAGTGTCGAGCGGGTATGTTCACCCTAGGCCAATTACTGCGTTGAACCATAAAGGTAAGCATTGCTGAAGAAAGTTCTCTCATATATTTGCCTTTGTGTCTCAGCCACCCACCGACGCAGGTGGGAAATACAGGTAATGTTGGACATCTTTATAATCACAAAGACAACAGAGGAATCAATATGCAGAAGCATGTTTCTGACAGGTTCTTGGAATACATCTATATGGGAGATTGTGAGTCTCCCAACACGTTTGCATCTCTAAACGGTGAATCAGGGTTGACCTCTACTTATGCAATGAGTCAACCATTTCAGCCTTGGAAAGAGGCTGCATATTGCTCCATGCTTGCACGTGTGTGTGTGTGTGTGTGTGTGTGTGTGTGTGTGTGGGAGGGGAGGGGGGGAATCAGATAAGTTAGATGGAGTGATCATTTCATTGGGCGGCCTAAAACACTCAAGTGTGTGTATGCATATCTTGATATGCACTTTGAAGTGACTGTATATGAGGTGCGGTATGTGTGCACGCTCTGTGTTTACTGCAAAAGTCTGAGCCCAAGTAGCGATATAACATAAATGTGTATAAGTATGTGCACGCGCTTGTGGGTTAACTTTATATGAATGTGGTTGCTGTCAGAAGAAGCTGACTGGTGATGAGGGATGGAGAGAATCAGAAACACATTGGGCTGGGAATGGGGTGTGAGCCGCAGGGTCGCCCTGGCACAAAACACAACTGCCTCTCACATCATTACCCTCATTCCCCTAATGCGCACAACACTTAGAGCTACAAACAGGCTTGAGTCCAGAACACACATATAGGCACACAAACCTACAGAGCCACGCACTCACACAGGATAAACTATACATATGCCTGCACTCATCCTCCAGCAACACATAATGTTCTTTTAAGTGTTCGAGTACAGTAACCAAAGCTGTGTCTTAACATTACTGAGAACTGAAGAAAAAAACCCTCAACACATTATACACATTATATAACAAATGCCGCAATTCTGATGGCAAAATATGTAACAGGCTGTTGCAGGTCAGAGTGCTGCATAGTGGCTCTCCAGGACCGGCTCTTTACAAAGTGAGCCAAGGAGGCACTTTTCCACATCCTTAGATCTTTGCCCATTCTGAAAACACATTCATTGCATTTGAGACCAAAAAAGAAATGATAGCCATTTCAAACACAATTGAGCTCCACTGGGAAAAGTATACCTATTCAACTACAGGACCTCCATAAAATCACAGTAGTTTCACAGTGTAACGGATGCTTTCCTCCCTTCTTGCTGCATGAGAGGTTTTAAGAATGGACCGGGGGAGCGCTTGAGCAGAGAAAGAAAAGATAAAGGAAGAGAAGAGCAGAAGATATGATGCAGAAGAGTGGAAGAGAGAGGTAAGCCAAGCATAAAATAACTTCAATCTAACATCCTCTCGGAAGGGGCGGCAGGAGGCAAATAGCAATCCCACCAATGCCGTGTACTCAAGGGGGTTCCCCCCACCTCTCACTGACCCATAGAGAAGAGGATCATGGGAGAGAAGGGATGAGACAAACCCACTTCAATTAAGCCACAGCGACGTCTCGTCAGCACGGCAGATGAGGTGTCAGAGAGTTCAGCCGTGGATAGATCACAAGGAAAAAAACAGTTCCTGGCTCAGCACAGTCACAGTGTTGAACCTTTCTTTCTGTTCTCCTATTTTTCTCCTTCGACTCCTTTATACCTTTCTTCCAGTTTATTATACTAAGATTTTTTTGATATCTTGCAAGATTAGAGGATGGGCATACTTCTTATGAAATCTGTTAATCTAAAGCATAAAGCAAGCATATACAGATCATGTGACCACTTTGCTAAAAGGTAAATGGACATGATTATTTTGCATAAAGGGAAACACAATGGAGATCCTTTCCTTCCAGGCTAAAAATAATTTAATCTTTCGTGTAGATGCACAAAAAGCAGTCTTACACGTGAATTGCACCCATTATTATTGGATTTCAGAAGTTGGTAGCCGATTAATCTGTCTCTCCTCATCTGAGCTGGTGTAGAGAGGAGACGCTATTGTGTCTCCACAGATATTCTTTTTGCTTTGTAATCTCCCTGAACCTCCAGATTAGAGCAGTTTGCCTAAAGACTGAATAACACAATCTAAAAAGAGTAATGACAATGAATTATCCTAAATTATTTGAAGCATGGTTGGACAATTTCAGGCTTACAGATGACAAAAATTAAAGTTCTGATCCATAAACAACTCAAAAAACCAACACTCTGATAACAGATGCTAACATTAACGCCTTTTTTGCTTTTTCCTTTGTTTTGTTTTTTTTTTTTTTTTTAAAGACCAACAAGACTTTATATTCTTACACACTAAAAGTAACACAGTAATTCACCTCTTTTTGCCTAATGGCTCCAAAGGTAAAACAGGTTAAATAAGGGAAGAATAGAGGTCCTTCACTGAACACGGCACTAACAGGTAAAGGTCAGAATCACAATTTGTGGCATGCTGCGTACTGCAGTACCATATACTGCAATATTGTGCAATTTATCACCTTGTTTCCAACTGCAAATAATTTCCCCATTGGTAAACTTGTATGATTAACCTGATAAGATAAATTCCTCAGTCTGTTTCGCTCACTTTATTCATTTTTATTGTTGTCAAGAAGATCAACATTATCATTAAACCCCGTCATAAACTTCGCATGCACCTCACAAACTAACAAACTGTTTTGTATTACAAAACTTAACTAAATGCAAACATGTGTGGACTGCTATACTAATACAGGTATTTTGAATGCAAGGCAACAGCAGCAAACAGTTCACAGCGAGATGTTAGAGTTACACATAAATCCACAGTGTGCGACATGAAAGTTAGTGTAACTCTTTGTGCTGTGCTTATACTTTCCTCAACTTGATGTCTCACGTCTCTGCATCATGGGTACAGCCATACTCAGGCTGTGTCCATGTGCTCCCTCTGAATTGGTGTTACCATTGTTGGCTGGTTTTTCGGTTGAGCTGAATTAATGTTAACTTTGGTCTCCACAGTTAAACTTACCTCAGGATAGTGGTTTGTGAATTGATAGTTCTCTCAGTGTATTTACTTTCATACGACAGTCCTTGATAATGCCAATGCGTTATGTCCAACTTTTTTCCATTCCAGGAGTCACCTCCAAACTTACACCAAGTTGTGGATGCTAACATGAAAGAAACCAAAACTACTCATCCTAGTGTTGCTAAGGTCAAATAAACTCTGCAAACCTATTTGACATGGTGTGCATTTGCAACATTATGCAGGGTGCAAAGTGTTGCACATTTAAAACATGATTTCATCAATAAGGATATAATTAATGGTTTCATACTGCACCTAAAATATTTTTTGACCCACATTTAACTTTGTCAATTTAAAGTGTGCTAGGTTTCAAATGGGTTTCAAGGGTTTTGTCTTTTAGTCTCGTCTACTTGTCTTATTTTATTCCTCTTTTATAAACAACTAGCAAATTAGTCACCAGGAGCATCCCTACCCTATTGGCAGCACTGAAAAGAGGGAGGGAAACAAGTCCAAGACAGTAGCAGTGCAGGGAAGGCCATAGACATCTTACATTCAGTTATTTCCTCACATTGCAGCAAAAGGGTTGAGGTTTATGAGTTGACAGTGGAATAACAAACATGTATTAATCTACTTAGATTCAAGGACAGACAAACTTCTTATCAAATATGCACATTAGCAGTGAGGCGCCTCAGCACACCTGAAAATGGCATTTAAAGGTCATAATGACGTGTCGCCAGTGGTGTATCAAGATAGCATGGACAAGTGGAAGGAGCCAAATCAAAGCAATATTCGGAAGAAAAAGGCAGACTGATAAAAATGTGATTTTTCAAGGTGTAGCTAGAAATAAAAGGAGACATAGGCTCTAGGGGTAGGGGTGGGTGTAAGATGAGGGGGCAATCTGAGCGACCATGAGATATTTGTGAGGGCAGTGCTGTGCCAAAGGTTTTAAGAAGATATCGCTCTCTCTGTGATTAGGCTGACATTAGCATAATATCGTCTTTGTCACCTCATAGGCCAATTGTTATGAAAAGCGCCAATCTTTCCACTTTTCCCGTAAAGGCATCAAGCAGGCATCCTAAGGTATAGGAAGCCTCTTTCTCCTCTCTTCACCCAGCACTCCCCCTTTCTTCTATGAAGCTCCGCTTGGGAGATACAAGCTGGATTTGGCTCACATCCTTGCCTCTTCCCCAACACTCTGCGTGGCTGCCTGGTGTCAGAGCGCCAACTCTCCCAACCCAGCTGCACTGATTAGCAGAGGCAGATTATTAGCCAGGCATCCTCCTGGAAGCGGGGTGTCCAACACCATTTTCACTATTGCAAAGTACAAAAGGACAGAAATGCAGAAACAAACAATTAGCCCCGCAAGTATACCACAGCAAAGTAGAGAGAGTTAGGTGAAGCTAATTTGTTTTCACTGCTTGTGGACACATCAGCGAAAAGTGATTCATCAGCATTGTGAAAAGAGCTCTCTCATCTTTCATGCCCTGTCTTTCTCTCTCCCCTCTCCTCTAACTCATCCTCCTCTGTCTAGCACCTGTCCCACTGCCAAGATTTCACCTCCCAAACCCTGGGATGTGAGCATCCCACTCCAAAACTTGTGCAATGCCTTATCTGTACCCCACACACTAACATCCAGCATCTGAGGCATCCTTCTCTCCCTGTGCCAGAAATATGCCGGCATCTCTCGCTCTCTTCCTCTCTCTCTCTCACCCAATTCTCCATCATGTTCTTTTCTCCTTCTCTCTTCCTCTCTCTCTAGAGCTTTGCATTTGAAATTGAACAGACACACAGCCAATTTATCATAGGCTGACACGTGTCATGTCCAAGGCCTAACCACAGGGACTTACAGTAGGCATTGCATTTATCCCCTTTGTTGTCAGCAAGGACCAAGACAATACCAGGAGCTATTAAAAAGGGGTAGAGAAGGAGAGAGGGAAAATAGGTGGGGATTGAAAGAGGTGAAAATAAACCAATAAAAATCAACCAAGATTGCATACCACTCTGAAAGGTTAAAGACCCCTGCAAGGTTGAAGGCAGCACATTTTCCTAACCAACAATCAAATATGTGGTGATGCAAGCCGTCTGCTCATAACCCCGATACAAAGCCCAGACAGGCATGTGATGGATTGGGTGGAGAGTTAGCACAATATGGGATCAGACCTTTGTGCAGGGGTGCATAGTGTAGTTTAAATTTTAATATTAGTCTGCGATACTCTGCAACTAATAGACCCAGAAAAATGTAAAGACAACAAAGAAAGTTCTAGCTGAAAACAAAATGGCTGAATGAAAAAACACCTTGGGGAAAACGTTTAAGAATATTCTCAAACACACAAAGAAGCCTAGAAAGTTAACTCCCGCTTGCTAGCCCGCCATTTAGATGCTTTCAGAAACTGCAATAAGGAGCAGGAGAGATACTTAAAGGTAATCATTCCTGAGACATGAAAGGGGACAAAACTGTTAATGTGCATCATATAAAACCCTTTCTGTTTAATCACCTTATCGCTATATTATCGCTCCTCTCTTTGAACAGGTTCTTTAAAAATAACACACGTCCTTATCGTTATACTGTACGGGAGAGGCAAGAAAGATGACCCTGCCTGATAATACTGTCACTACAAAGAATGTATACATTCTCCTTATGCAGACTAGGTGAAAAAGATAAAGAGAATGAGGATAAAGGCTAATGAGATGAGGAAGCAGAGTGTGTATACGAATGTGCGTGCACCTGCAAGTTATGGACCACAAGGTTATTAATTGGCATCTCGCACACCCATAGACTTACATTCATTCCACTTTAATACTTTGGTATTTGACATGAATGTTGAATAGTCTGTCTACAAGGAATTTATATTCAATCTAATAACTGACAGAAAGACTTCAAAATGGTCAAAGAAACGTGAAATATAAAGTGCCATCTCCTTTCGCTCAAAGACAAGCATCGACTTTACAACACCATACATCGTTAAGCCTTGCCAGTCTACTAGACCAGTAGACTTCAGAACTGCTGAGAATGTTCATTACCCAGAGGTAAGTGACCTTTTAGAAACTAGCTTTGGAAGCCATTTTGGTTCTTCCAGTAATTAACAAGTGGTTATGCATGCGAGACAATTAATGGAAGGTCAAGTGTTTCCCCGCTACCCTTTTCTAGACGCCATTGGGCCACTGACGCTGAATTGGATGTTCAGAGCCCATCAGCTCCTGAGCTTCACACATGGGAATAAGTCACCACTGTGGTCTATAGTGCAAAGTAGATAGCCTTTGGTTGCTGTGAAGACTTGGAGAAAAAGGAGCATAATGTAGTTCAGTGGCCAAATATCTGATATGAATCTTATGGAAGAAGATGGGTCGAGACGTTGAGGAGAGACCTGGAGTCTCCATGTTTAATTATGAATGCTTTTACTATGCACACACCAAGGCTTCCCCATTTAGATACAGGTTAAATCATAACTTCAATAAAGAGTAACTACAAATAGCTAGGTCCAAGTGGCTTTAAAGAGCGCAATATGCTTGACTACTTAGACATCCTGAGCTACGCCAGTGCACTGCTGAATTTTTCTATTCTATTCTCACAGTCTTGTATATTTACCTTATTTTTTATTTTCATGGCATAAAGTCTGATGTTGACTGCTATTAAATTTCCCTTGAGGGCACACTCCTTCACTCACATGCTCCTATCAAATGAGCCAACAAAGCATATCAGGGTGTCGTGTCTGTGAAACACTGCATCACCTTTGTTCACTCTTCATCAACCCTCCGCCCCCATGCTATTACCTCAGGACTATTCCCTATTCCCTGCTTAACCCTTGTCTACAGGACTGGTGTCACACAGAGCACCACTCTACTGCTCTCCACATTCTACAGTCCCTCACCTCACCTGACATCTAACACTCGCTTGTCGCCTCTGACGTGCACACGTGCATACAAACGCGCTCTAAAGCACAGCCGCAAACACTAACCACACAAAAACACAAATTAGCACTGCAGACGTGCACACTGCAAATTAGCAACACGATGACAAATGCACACATGGATGATCAGCCTGTGGAGGGTTTGATATGTTCAGATCTTTGCCCTTCATGATACCAGCAGCGCTTGTCATTCCTACTGAACTCTGCCCCCTATACGGCTTTTCAAACACACACACGCACGCACGCACACACACACACATGCATTTTCACTGGCACAGTGGTGAGTGAGTTAATACTAGAGGTGGCAGGAGAGAGTGGCATTGAGAAAGTCTGTGCCAGTTGCCTGCTGACAGCACCTTTGGGATTAGTAAAGTTTGATTTGATGGCTTTCCTTGTTAATTAGGGTTTGGAGGTGACTCCTGGAATGGAAATGGGCAAAATGTTCAAAAAAAAAAAATGTGCCAATTCCCACATCCCCTCCATCTCCACCTTCCAAAACATGTGACCCATATACGAGTGTACCTAATGAAGAAAGTAGAACAATCAAGTCATTTGAAGTTATAGGCCACTCTGTATTTCTGTGGTTCTGCCAACGTAGGAAGGCCGGTTGAGTCAAACTAATAGCGCAAAATAGGCTAAAACTTCAATGTGAACAAAGTCAACAACAAATAAGAGAACAAAGAGGAGAATGTTTGGTCTTTAATTAACAGTGCATATGCATTTGTACAAGCATATTAAATTACATATCGTATAACACTGTCCCCTGCTGGTTTGGAGAATCGCTGCATGTGTGTGTGTGTGTGTGTGTGTGTGTGTGTGTGGGTGGGGGGGGAGCTTAACAGTCATTACACAGTTCTGGTTTATTGTCTTTAATTAAAAAGGGGAACTATGTATGACAGCATGAAACAAGAAAGAGCCTCGAAGAAAGACACAAGACAGAAAAAAACAAAGAAACACTTCCCGCCTCCCTCCACTGCCCTAACCTTTCAACACACAATATATGATCTTAGATAGGAAAAGGGTTCAGGGGTACCCTGTATCTCTTACCCTATCTCAATCCTCTGTTGCAAAGCATTTTACTGCAGTATAAGGCTCTTAAGCACACACAGCGAACAGTAGCACAGCTATTTCTGATTTACTGTGCGCGTACTATCTTCTGTTTTATTTTACAGCTGGCTGGCATGCCACTGCAGAAGGGTACTGCAAAAAGCCCAAGGTCAGACCACATAGCCACTGAGATGAGACACACACTTATAATAACACATACACATGTTTTCTCTTTTTACTACTCAGCCAACATTAGTGCTCATTTTACTCTGCCGCCCTCAAACTCGACGTTGCCATCATCTGTCCTCTCTCCTTTCTAGCCCAACTTTGTTTCTTTGTCTCTTTATGATATGTGCTTTTGCTGCAAATTCTGTATTTCTCTTATGTGAGAGGTGAGGGAAGGAGAAAGTACAAGGGGAGAATCTAGGAGATGGCATACATGAGGTGAGTGAGAGGGAGGAGGGATTGCTGGGGGTGGGGGAACACTAACAGTGTGCTGACAGCATGTAGAGCAGTCACCAGATATCTTTAATCAGTGAAATGTATTTCCCTCCTGCTCTGCCGGGGTTTTGCTCAGCGGTCAGACCTGCTGGGGCGACACAAATGAATCTTGGCGGAGGTGAGGACAAAGGCGGCCGTAAGGTTATGGCATGTAGATGATTGGAACTCTGCCGGTTTCTAAGGGAGCTGCCATGTCCCACAGAGCGGGTGTCACAACCAGATGATAGGGACAGGGTCTGCACTCCCTAGCTAACAATGGCATGGGTAAGTGTAAACACACACACAAGTCTAACTATATTTAAACAACATCTCTGATAACTTTTAATTGCCTATAGAAAACGGTGGGGGGGGGGAGTAAATGTGCAAAAGTTGTAAGTGTAAAAAAATTCATTAAATTACAAAATGTTAATGTAAAAAAAGCTTGTGCGCTCTCTTTTTTTTTTTCCTTTCTTTTTCTATTTTGAAGAATCCGTCATACCAATGAATACAAAAACAATGCTCCCAGAGTGTTATACTCTCATTCTTTTTTGACCTGGCCTTAACTCAAAATAAGATCACAACAGGGAATTCCATTTATGTCTGCAGTTCCTGAAAATTAAGGCAGTATTTCAATTCCTTAGCATAAACGAACGCTTCGTTTTTTTCCTTATAAACTCTTGACTTTTATTCAGCAAAAGGTCCACCTCTTTTGACCTCATCTCAGTGGGTTTCACTGTTTACTTATATAACCCTGTCCTTTGACAATCTGAAATATGCAATATATAGCGTCACTTTGGCCACATAAACCCTGGTCATGATAATTAACACCTGAGAATACCAGGAATGCCATGGCTCATTTAAACATTCCCCTGTCAACTTATTTTTTTTTCGTGATAATTTGGTCTATTATTCAAAGTGTTCTGTTGAGGGGATGGTGAGGCTTTCTGCCATCAGCAGCTGAAGACAGTTAACCTCTCAAAACCCACTGGATGTAAGCCGTTACGGGTGTGGCTTATGATTCCCCATGACCTAAGAGCCTGAAGGAGCCAGGCTCATACAGATGGCTTGTCTGTAATGTGCTCTCCTCACAAGTCTACCTCCATTTACTGTTAATGAAGAAAGCTACATGAAAAGCAAATATGCAGAAAGGCCTAGAAAGGTGTTGTAGAGGCTTGATTTACAAGGTTATGCTATTGAAGAAAAGAAAAAGGAGGGAAAAGGGCAGCACCTAATCATAGGTCAGGGGGAAAAAAGGCCAATATACCAGGTGTGGAATCGTGGGGTGCAAACAGTGGCTGAAGAGAGAAGGTCGCGTGAATGGGGATGAGGATAAGGTATGTGTGTGAGAGTGAAACAGAGAGAGGGAGCGAGAGATTTGGTATGTGTGTGATTGTGTGCTGAGGCAAGAATGTTCTTAATGGGATACAGGTGACAACATGCTGACCAGAGCCACTGAGCAATGATCACTCAGGGATCTGGGGGCGTGCATGCGTGCGTGTGTGTGTGTGTGTGTGTGTGTGTGTGTGTGTGTGTGTGTGTGTGCGTGTGTGTGTGTGTGTGTGTTTGCCAGGGGGAAAAAAAAGAAAAGGAAATCTTTAAATCAAGCTTAAAGATTGTCGGTAGTCTCCCCAGAGAGTAGAATTTCCTTATTGTTATGAGTCTGGCATCAATAAAAACCTGAGGTTGTCAAAAAAACAAAAAAATTGAGCCACAATGACAAGGTTATTCCGACATTTCTAATATTCTTTTAAAGTCTTACAAAAAATAATTAGATTTTTATGCATCATGCAGTACAATTAGGAACAAGTCAGATCAGTTTCAAGTTCATTCTGCAGCATCATAATGACCAAACATTTCCTTACATAGTGAATCTATTTTAAAAAATCCTTCAGTAAGAAAAGGAATCATGCTAAATATGCTCAAAGTCCTCAAAGACCCATGAGATAGTCTAAATCCAAGCTAAAGGTGATCACGTCCAACACTGAGTTCAGATTTTTCTGCTTCTGAATGAAGTTTATGTGTTAATATATATGTTAATATACAATGTCCTTATTACATTTACTGTTTAAAATATTCGCATTTCAGTATATAAAATTTACAAATTTACAAATTAATTTCATCAGTTTGTTTCATATTTGAGAAAAGACCTTTTGATTTTCTTTAAATTCTATAATAATAACAACAATAATAAAAAATATTAATACAGATTTATATTGTTAATATCATGCCAGTGATTTATTAAGCTTAAAATAAACACTATTCAGTTATTAATGTAATTCAGAAATAAATAAAAAATAAAGAGTAACTAATTCTAAGCCATGCATCTGTGTTTTAAGAATATAAGAACTTAAGATTAACAACAAAAATGTAAAATTACAGTTTATTTTATGTAAAAAATAAATGATTAGGCAAAATCAATAGCTTTTGGTTTGACTGAATTGTAGCATAGAGAAGGTAATAAGTGAAAACTGGCATTAAACTTAAAATAGTAAAACAGGTCAGTTTTGAACTTTAAAAATCCGTATGGTTTATTTTTAAAAAGCTTTAATATTTAGAACAATTAACTGCTTATTAAAGACAACAAATTGAATAATGTCTGCTCAGTATAAACTTTTGAACTGTTTTCATATGTAAAATAAAAACAAATCTGAATCCTACTGTAGGAGATCAAACTAAGGAAGGGAAAATTAAAGAAATTTGGAATTAACAAATAGCATTAATCTTAAGGACATTTTTTCCGCAGTGTTTTTGTTTGCTACAAATTGGTTTAACAATTGCTGTTGTGACTTATAAATCAACACTTGAAATGAAAGAAATCAATTTCAAAGGTAAAAGTGTCTGGTTAATTGTTCACTTTGATTTCTGTTGAGAAGATGAGAATAAGACATATATTAACCACTGATAACAAGTGACTGTTTTCATCAGTGTTTCTTTGTGTCTTCTTTGACCCCAGCTTCTCCACCAGCTATTTCTCTTGAAAAGAAAATCATTCAGTTACTGTAGTGCCCAAGTAAATTTATGTAGTAGGCTAGAATGCTTTTGAATTATTCTAAAAGGCTTGTCAAAATTAATTAAAATATTTGTAAGGTGACTTCGTAATTCCTCTTACTTGTGAACATGTATTATGGTGCCAAAAGCACATCATTTATTAGAACATAATTTCCTTTCTAGTAGCGTCTCCACTACTGATATACAGCATTGTGTGGAACACTGGTGCCCCCTAGTGTTAATTATATGACCTTTTGATTAGAACAACACTGATTGTAAAATGTAAATCAATACCAGCTGGTGGGAAATACACCCTACTCCACCTTTTTTTATTTTATTCATATAGTGAATGCAGATCAGGAAATTTGATTTACATATATGTTATTTTCTTTAAACGTTTTTTGAAGTTTTAATATGCACATATTTAATTACTTATCCATGTAGAATGGCAATCAAAGATATCATAAATCCTAAATTTACATGTCTGATGCCATAGCTATGTGAGTGTTTGTTTGGTTTGTGTGTGTGTGTGTGTGTGTGTGTGTGCGCACACACACACACAGCCAGTACAAGATGTTCCTTATTTTTCAGTAGGTCTAAACTTTGGCCAATGCCGGCAGTCACACACTCACACACTGCAGTACTCCCTACTCGTAAGCCACTTTGCCATGTTTGTCCACAGTCATCATTAGATGGTAGTAAAGAAAACAAATCAAGCTTACAAAAGTTTGATTTCATAAGTCTCTGGGATGTCTGTCCGTCTAGTCTTTCAGGAACTCATGAACATATCCTTTTCATCACATGTGAAGCCATTTTCGCTCTGGCTTTAATTTTTTTTTTTAAAGGAAAGAAAAGAAAAAGAAAAAATATGTGGTCTCAACAAATAGGAACATGGTTTTGATGTGCATAATTGGATCCATTTCTCATATGCACAGACAGTCGATTTCTTTTTTCTTTTTTTTCCCAGTGAGACTGCATCATGAACTTATACCTCAACTCTTCTCTCTCATCTTGCAGCTTTGGAAATTAAGTTATTCTCATCTGGCAACACTCCCTCCCCTCAGTCCCCTTGATCACAAAGAAGCCGTCAAGCTAAAGATATGAAAGCACCCCACAACAACCCCAAACCCCCTCCAATAAGCATGCCATGTTTCTTATGCAAATGCCAAAGTGAAGCACTTACAAGAGGACTTTAAAAAGTATGGAGACCCCGTCAATGCAGCTGGGTATTATAACATTTACTCGCTAATTTCTATGGGTCAGCTGTGGAGGAATAGATCTGCCAATCATTTTCACATGTAGCAAAATTTGTCTGTCTACAAACAGGGTTACTTTGTCGTTGCCATGGAGACTAATCCGAGTCCACAACTCCCCCCATACTTGCTGTCCACATTCTGCGCGTTAACACCGTCAGGCAGTTTCTGAAACTACCTGATCACACATTTAGCTAGAGGCTGGTGGAGCCACTGGGAAGCCCTCAAATAAAGTTCACTGTACACGAGGTCAGTAAGAGGGCTGTGTGACGCACGCCAACACACACACACACACACACACACACACACACACACACACACGTACTTATTCCACACTGAAGCCGTCTAGGTATGTGACATCAATTGGGGAAACAAAACACACAGGGAATTTCTTTTTCCCTTTTTGTCAGCACCACTTAAAGCTGTTGTGGCTGTTTTTCAAAAGAACTGTACAGTGGTCTAGTCTAAATTACAAATATTTTTGGAAAATATTCAAGCGTGAAGCTCTGGTGTCATGCGGTAGCGGACATTGCTCGAAAACCGAACTGCTATTCAGATTTTAAAAACATCCAGTTTCATTATGCGCAAGCTATGAAATGCCTTGGACGTGAACGGCTTTGTGTCTCGCAAATTTGTAAGCATTTGCTTTTAAAACAGTCGCGAGGTAGGAGGCAGATAATTAAAAAACATATTTGCATGACAGTAAACCTGAGTGTCTAGCTTTTCAAGAGGAATTTCTCTAGGATGTCTGCTTAAAATGCTGTGCATAGATCCTATACCTTCTCCCTGCAAATCAAATATTCATGCACTACCTTGTTGTCTCTAGTCCTGAGGGTAGAGATGGAATTACATATGCCTCACACGCATCTTCATGAATCATATATCACTGTATACCTACACACACTCATATTGGTCATTATGGAGTCTACACACAGACAGACACACACACACACATATGCATGCACGCAACATGATGAAGCTATGTATGAATGCATATCTACTTGTGAAAACTACTGACCGGCTTTTAAGGTTTATTTAGAGTACATGGACGAGGATTTTGATTTTCTGCTAAAACAGGTTTGCTAGATTAAACCTCAACCTGACTGCACTGTGAATGAGAGGAGAATGGGAAAGAGTGAGAAAAGAGGAAGAAGAAGTAACTTGAAGGTGGGGTGAATGAGAGTGGAGGGGTGTTTTCTCAGGGCAGTGGCCTTTCCTGGTGCCAGGACAGGCACTAAGGCACCACTTTGCAGCCCCCTTCAATTAAACAGGAAAATTGATGTGTATCATTAATTACGTCAGTAATATCATTTATCATCACTGGGTGCAGTAATTAATTATTTTCTACTCGTGTGAAGAACATGACAGAGTAGAGATAAATAAGGGGAGAGAAAGCTGGAGTGGAATTGTAGGGGAGGAGGGTGGAGGAGCTGGAGAAAGGGAGGATGGAGGAGGGAAGGGGAGGGATGGGAGGCTATTCGTCCATCAGTAACTGGGGGGTACTCTCACACGCTCTATTTACCGGACCACTGGGATGTGACGGGAACGTGACAGCCCCCCTCCTGCTCTCACTTACCAGCCTTCTCATAGAGGAACAACAATTAGGCCTGAACGAGACGGGCACTTCCTGGAACAGATGCTGGCGTTCCCTGTGAAAAGCGACCCTGTCCTGCCTCTGAGGTTAAGGTGTGTGAAGCAGAGTTACCATTGCCTCTAAACGAACTAACAGCCTTGTGATGGACCATTTATAATCAAAGGGCAGCCTCAGAGAGAGTACGCCTGTAAGGCCAGTAAAGCTTGTCTGAAGAGCTGAATGCATTTTATTGTTCAAGTCCTGCCCACCATTATGGGGAACTTTCTCTTTTTTGTGGCTTGTAGGTGATAGATCTGAAGCTCTGTACTTGCAACATGAGGTTACATGTAGAGAGGTTTACACAGACTTTATAACTACTTAGCAGGTTTAATGCATTTGGTCAGTTAGTCCAAGTCACAAAAACAGAAAAAATCATCTAAAAAAGAATGACTTACAACATCTTTTTTCCATGTTTAATATTATTGCCTAATTATTATCATCTATATTTACCTAATATTTGCTGTTTAAGAAGTTTCTGTGTTCTTAGGACCTAAATTGTTTTCTACTGGCATCTGCAGTTATTAAAACAGGGAATCGCAATTATAACTATAAATGTGATAACAGTTAAATTACTGCATTTCTGGGTTGCTTTGTCAGAACTACGCATAACACAGTACAGTTTCCTGTTTTAGCCTCGATAATTTTTATTTAAATGACCACTTGAATGAAAAGTATTTCAGCTGAAGAGCGCTCTTATCCAGACAGACCTAACTTCTCTGTCTATGCAAAATATTTTATTCTTTGTCTACAACACATAAAAAAATATCCATCAAAATCAGAAGTCAACCTATGCTAAAAGCACACAACAGATGTTTTTTTTAATTTATTTTCGGTAAAACAAAAGACAGACAGTGTGCAGTTTTATTTAGCTTATGTGAAATAATTTAAATAGTCTGCACAGGAATCTGCCTTACACCTACACTATGTGCACTCTACATCCAGTGTTACACAAAGTCTGGAAAGTGGGAGAAAAGGTGATAAAACGCCGACTGCAGCCTGGGAGATTTCAAACTCCATTGCCTTCAGCTCCGTTGACTGACTCACTTGCTTGTATGCCTTCTCCCAGACCTTTGTGGATGCAGAGTATCGATCCAGAAGATGGGGAGGAGATGAAGGGAGGAGAACGTGTGCTGAGAAAAAGTAAACACTGCTCCAGATGACAAAACACTGATCACCCCAGAGACCTAGACCTTCCCTGCTCTCTCTTTCTCTATCATTTTTTGTGACCTTTGGCATCTCAACCTAAAGCCACGTTCAGCCCCGCAGTTTTTCACCAACTGTGTCTACACGGTGTTGTGTTTGTTTACGGGGATTCGTGCATTCAGGAATTCGAGAGGCGCAAATAAGATACACATTTTAAGACTCTTTTTTTGGGGGGTAACGCATTTACATGTGAGGTAAGGCTATGGCAGCACTGAGCAAGAGGGGTTTAGGGAACACAGACATCTAAGCCAGTGTTTAATATCAAGTGTGTGCAGCAGAGTTTAATCAATACCAAGCCTCTTTTGTTACCAGTCTGCTGAGGAGAGCAACGGCCATTCACTCCAGAAAGGTTAATGCTGGGGGTCAAGTGATTTCACACCCACACCAGGATCCTCCATGTCACCACAGCTACCACGCCTCCAGCCGCCACGACACCAGCATCCTGATTTATAGGTTGTGAGAGTGCGATGGGATCGGAGGTGAGGAGGAGGGGAGAGATGCGGTGTTATCTTATGATAATGCTGTCCCTCCATACTCCCACAAATGAAGGGAATGAGAAAGAGTAAGAAACGGGAAGCTAAGCAGAGAACAGAGCAGACTCAGCCTCCCTTGCACAGACGTGGGTGTTATTTTTTTACTTTTCTCGGTGACATGGACCTTTTGTTTCAGCCAAACTGCTCTACACGCAGACCGAATGGTAATCTTTATTGTAATAATTGCTCTAAATTTGCATGTCCACTTGTGAAAGGGCAGTGACGCTTGGTGCAACAGCAGTGAGTCATAATGGATTCGAATATTTATAATACCACTGGCAGAAGATTACAAATCTGTGAGAACTGTTTACAATGGCTGTTAGCAAAGTCAGAGAACATTTTACTTTTTGCCACTTGCCTTTAAATTAATAAGTAAAAAAAAACTCAAGTTAAAGTAAAGATCCTATTTGAAGTCTCACTCTCTGCAGGGATAAATCTATATAACAGGAGTGGTGTGGTTAAGAAGGTGCCAGAGAAAGGAAGAAGCACAAGAGGAATTAACATGAGGACTTATCTCTCCCGGGCCATTATTTAAACCCTCACTATTCTAAACACACCACCCCTCAAATGAGAAGGACAATAAATAATCCTTCCAAATAAAATCTATTCTCTGCAAATTCTCCCGGATACAGCCCATCATTATCAGTAGGAGGGGACAGACAGCAATTAATAACACAGCCACCCATCTCTCAAAGAGCATCCATCTTATTTTCATTAGGTCTATTGCTCTGTGCACATGTGTGCTGGCTTGTTTGTGAGTATGCGCGTGTGCATGTATGAGTATGTAAGAGAAGAGTGTGTCGCTGCATGCATATTTATGTGTCGTTAAATGATTCCACTCAGCCACGCTGCCACGTTCCCTTATAGTCCAGCCTTTACTCTGTGGGCCTGGACGTATGCCGTTTGAGGGAATCTTTTTGTGATCTTGCCTTTAGTGTTTCTAATGCCTTATTAATGTTCTACCAGAACTACCTTTGATTCACTTCTCTGGATCTCCTGCATTTGTTATCTCGTGTTTGGAGGCACTATTCTCTCTCCAAAAGGGCAATTGCGCTAGCTTTAGCATCCTCTGGGTCTCTGGGGGTGACAATAGCAATTAGCTTCAATGACGGAGCAATATGAGAGGCTGCTGATTGACAGTTGCCCCCAGAGAAGGGGCTGACTGAGGTGACAGCTGGGCTCTCCACTCTCCCCGGCTGCCCCAGGCTCTGGTCCTGTGTCATCCCATGCGCCAGCCAAACTCTTCCCCGGCACAGAGTCACATGTCTAGTTACATCCTGTGCGGCGGCCAATCCCTTCCCCATCACTCAAGCTTATGTCTTGTTATATCCTGTGTGTCAGTTAAACCCTTTCACCCCAGTTTATGCCTGTTTCTTGTTATTCTAATGCAGCACAATGTGACACGCAACGCTGACCTTTCCTTTTCCTTTTTCCTCATCATACTGTGCGTGTGTACAAATTTGTGTGTATTAGAATTTGTCTGTACTTCTATCTTCTTTTTTTCCCCTCATACAGTACAGCCTGATGGTTTGTATCTCCTCCATGTCAAAGCAAAAACTGCAGCAGCCCTGACACATCAGTGAGTGTTTCTTCAGTAGAAGCCTGAGGAAATGAAGCGCTCCCCGTCTATTGATCCCCCTACACTCCACTGTGCATCAGGGAGACTTTGTTTTCACTGCCTAACAGAAACAGAGCTCCATCAATACTATACAGTATTCCTCAGCACCAGCTCCTCTCCTTACACTGCGGCGTCCCAGGAGGCCTGTGATAGACTCCACTAACTGTACACAACTGTACAGAGAGAGAATACAATATGTTTGTGTGTGTTGTGATGCATTTGTCAAAGCGCAGTGGGGGCCCTGGGATGGCAACGGCAATTTAAGGAGTATAAAAGACATATTGGCAACAATGGTTTGTGAATGATGTATTATGTAATCTGCCCCAGGAGTATATCTCTTCTACTCCATCTCCCTTACTTTTTCTTCGTTCTGTCTTTCTAGCTCTGTTTTTTCCATCTTCATCTTCCTCACTGTGTGTGTGTGTGTGTGTGTGTGTCTTTGGTATGGCTTTTAAAGCTCACTTCCACATGCATCAAAATAAGTGCCAATAAACAAATCACTCCACTAAACGGCATCAAGGTCACATCAATCTCAGAACAACAACGCTGACTGGTTTCACTAGAGTCTATTAGTTGAGGGGGAAACAAGCAGGCATTGGGCCAGTGTGTGTGTGTGTGTGTGCATGCGTGTGTTTGTGTGCGGATGGAAAGAGACCTCTGTCAGCACTGATAGAGCCCCACCACTCTTATTTATGGCATACTGTACTCCATGTTCAGCATTCAGCCTTCAGCCTGTAAATAGGACAATGGTACAAAGGTCTGACAGTGTGTGTGTCTGTGTGTGCGTGTGTGTACTCACACATGTGCAAAAGCTGTATATAAAGAAAACTGTGGTTCTCTGGTATCCACTTTTTTCCATTTCTTGACATTTTGACAAATCTCCTGATTTCCAGATTAATTTCAAGATCGCAATTGATTTTTTATCTATGCGCTCATTCACATTTTTTTTTACTATAAAAACGAACGTACTGAAAAAGAAGCAAAAGCAACACTTTTAAATTTTGACATTACTTTTGCATATCGACACAGTTAGGTAAAAAATAATAGTGGTGACAACTTTTGGCAAATTAAGTAAATTGAGGAACTGAATCGTAATAGAAAGAAAGAAATATTGAGTCTGCACTTGTGGTAAACAAACATCTTACGTATACTTGTTTTTCTAAAGTAAGTCTATGTCTTGTGATTTGTGTAAGAAATGTTCTGTTCCATTTAAAATACAGCAATTCATCAAAAAAAAAAAATCTTAAAACTTTTCCCAGTGCGGTTACAGTTCTCTCAGAAGTCTTTAAGGAAAATGTAAACAAACACTTAAAACTTACTTAAAACTGTGGGAGTACATTTGGAAGTTATAGAATTAACATGCAATGAAAATTTAAAAAAAATAAATAAAAATCAACACTTTTGTCAAATTTTAATTCAAAGGTTTTTTTTTTTTTTACTGCTGAGCCATACATATTCATATACTCAGCCTCATCAATTAACTAGTGATCGTGTTTTCTTTTGGTTTCCATGATTCCTCTTTTCTCCTCGCCTCTTCTCTGTTGCACACTCACAGCTCCAGTTAATATTTCTTGTTAGACCATCTATATTCAAGTTCCGATTAATATTTCTCCCAAGAATTACTACCGACTTTTGGAGTGCCATGCACCCCTCACAGGAACCAATAAACACACAGTAATGATGTGTGCAATGTAAGTGGAACTATCCTAAGTTCTGGTCCTTATAAGAGACAGTGGGATGAGATTAAATAGATTAAAAGTGAGAGCTACACTCTGCTCTTAAGGTAGAATTATAACTCATCTCCATACTAATCAACTTCGGTAGAGGGTGCTATAATGTGGAGTTTACGTCATTGTTTGGCTGAGATTGCAAACCACTTGATGTCACAAAACATCGCATACAATTTATTGCCTCTTGAAATGAAATCCAATTAAATCCTGAAAAAGTGCCTCTTTATGGGTTTTATATGGACACACACAGGCAGCATCGCACATGCATGGATGGACTTACAAGTATACTCATGCATACAAAGGCTCCTGCACACATGCACGCATTTGGATACCTGAAGATGCCTTGTATTTAAGTATGTTTATCCTCCCCTGTAATAACTATCAACCGCAACCCTTTCTAACTGGATGAAATAATCACCAGCTACTCCAGTTTTACATGTTTTTTTCCAATCCAAAAGGAGCTCCCAAATTCTTATGCCACTGATATATATCCGACCCACAGCTTTGCTTTATCTACAAATACATTAAACGGTATTAATAGCACAGAGCTTAATGGATCAATTCCCTCTGTTTATGTAAAAAGGACTGGAAGAGAGGGCATAAACGACAGAGTCACAGACAAAAAGGAGGAGGGAGGGATTAAGGGAGGGGATACGATATGGTAAGAAAGGAAGAGACATTTCAGAGTGTGGGAGAGGTGTGAGTGGGGAAAAAAGCACCTTATTAAATGACAAGCTTTTCCTGGTTTGCACTAATTAATTGTGCAGTGGCACTGACTGCTAATTTGCTGGGAAAAATGCATCCCAAAAGCAAAAGGGGCTCCTGCTTGAACTTTGCCTCAGAAGCACCTAATTCACCGGTGACTGCAGCTGTGTCCGTCTCCTGGACTGCAACACTATTAAATTAGAGCGCCTGGGCCATCAATTTAATAAGCGCTGGAGCAGATAATTTGAATAAGGACAGTATTAGTATTCTAGCTGAGCACAACTAAGAGCAGCCGACCTTTTTCACCGCAGAGAAGATCCTTGAACACATCCAGCTGAATCAGAGAACGCAGTAATAAGCCAATCACTGCTTAACATTGTCAAATGGAAGGATGCTTCTGCTCTCCATTCTCCAGTCAGTCACCACTATCCCCACAGCAGTGCCAGTTATCGTGCTTTATTAAGCCAACTTCCTAGCTTCATCGTGGCAATATAAAAAAAGAGCTAAATAAAGGTTGAAAGGGTTGAGGCATTCATGAAAACATACTAAAATAATGCAAGGATTTATTATTATTTACAATATAGCAGGTATGGACAATATATATTGAATATTTTCAGTGTACTGCAGTTTGTTCTGCATGGAAGTAGTAAGTAACACCTGAAGATTGACTTTAAATTGTATCTCCAATGGCAGGCCCCCTCACATGTAGAAAAAACTACATATATAACTCAACTTAGATGACAGAACTGGGATTGCTGTCAATTTAGGCATTTTCAAGCAAAGATTATTATAACTTTACTATTTTAGGTGATTAGTAAGGTCTTCTTCCTTCACCTTTCACAAAACAGTCCATTGCAGCAAATTTATCCCATTTTTAGACAAAACACTTTTCCTTCCACAGTTGGCATTAGGGCTCTGCCTTGTTAAATTCAAATTCAAATTTATTTGTCACGTACACAGTCATACACAGTACGATATGTAGTGAAATGCTTGGACAACTGCTCGTGACCTAAAGAAAACAAAAAAGGAAAAGGCTATGAATAAGATAGGAAATAAATATGAAAAATTAAAAAGGGTAAATTTAACTAGGAAGGAATAAAATATAAATTAAGGTTAAAAATGAAATAACTGTACAACACAAATTAGAATGAAGGGTAAATTTAACTGGGAAGAATAAGATAAAATATATAAATTAAAGTTGAAAATAAAATAACTGTACAACAAAATACACAATATAGAACTATATAAGAATGTATGAAGAAATATAAATATAAATAAATATATACACAATAACAGCAACTGTACAAGTATTAACCGGAAATGAAGAATATAGTGACCAGTGTTGTGCAAAACCAAAGTCCAGAAAGTCCAGTGTGTGTGTAAGAACCATATGTGTGGGTCAGTACTGTGTGGTGGTGTGATTGAGAGACCGTATCGCCTGCGGGAAGAAGCTCCTCCTCAGTCTCTCTGTGTTGGTCTTCAGGGAGCGGAATCGCTTTCCTGACCTCAACAGAGAGAACAGTCTGTTGTTGGGATGGCTGAGGTCCTTCACGATCTTCCTGGCCTTGGTCCAGCACCGCCTGCTGTAGATTGAGTGCAGGTCAGGGAGCTCGGAGCGGATGGTGCGCTCAGCTGACCGCACAACCCTCTGTAGAGCTCGTCTGTCCTGCATGGTGCTGTTCCCGAACCAGGTTAAGATGTTTCCCGCCAGGATGCTCTCTATGGTGCACGAGTAAAAGTTCCTGAGCACCTTGGAGGGCAGTTGGAAGTCTCTCAAGCGTCTGAGGTGGTAGAGACGCTGTCGGGCCTTTTTCACCACAGTGTTGATGTGACAGGACCATGACAGGTCCTGCGTGATGTGATGTTATACCGCTCATGATAATACCAGTATCAATTTTTACGTGTCATCTCAAAATATCAATTATATATGCATAGACACGTTTTCATTCTCGATTGTTCACAACGACATAAGCCGATAACATGGATGAGAGTGAGAGTAGCGTTTCAGCCTCCAGTGATGATTTATTACCTAAAAAGAGAGCCTCTTCAATATTAGTAGTTTGGCTACAAGAGGTTAGACCTTCAGCACAGTACTTTGCAAAATAAGCAAAGCACTGTAATTTTGGCAAAACTGAACAGGCTCCCGAACAGTTCCGAGGTTAAGTTAGTATAACAATAACAAACACTAAAGTAACATGTTAAGTAGGGATGTTCTATTTTTACTTAAAATTTACATGGAAAACACTATCTAGGCTACCTCTGTGCTTACATTTGACTTATGCTGTGTCAATATATCTAATGGGTCACTACTAGTGGAGAATTAGACGGCCAGTCATCAGTGGCAGTAACACACTGGAAAAGAACGATTTTGCAGCGCCTCCACACAGATATATACACATACATACACTACAATTATTATAGTAAGATGTGACACAACACCATTGCAAATTTCTTTGAAATATTCTGTTGCAATTTCTAGGCTATATCACCCATCCAGAGTTAGCAGGATCAACCTGCAGGTATACCCTCTCTCCATTAGAATTTTAAGGGAGTGGCAGCGGAGCAACACGTTTAACTGACCACGAAGAAGATGGCGTAGGTGCAAGTAAGCACACGAGGAAAAAAACTGTTACATGTGGTTTTGGTGGGCCATGTCTCAGTATTTTATATCAGTGTCTTTTAATCAGAGCAATGATAATGCAAACAAATACTGCAATTCAAATTGTATTTAACAATGTTTCTAATCATATTATGATTAGAAATGTTTTTTGTTTTGTTTATTTATTTGTTTTTTAAACACACTCACCAAAAAGGAAAACAAATTAAAATAACAAATTAAAATTTAACTGCCAAGTATACTATCTGTAATTTACAGGTGAAATGCCACAACTCTTACAATAAAGTTGGTCTCTGAACCTCAGTTTACACAGGACATGGGCCCACCAGATCAGATCAGATGTTTCAAAGCTAACTGTCTACAAGAAATTTGACAGAAAGTACTTCTAAGACATTAGTAGTGTTTTTCTGTGATATGTCGCAATGGCATGCCTTCTTTTCTGCCACCTACACAAGATTGGTCAGAATTTATTACTTTTTAAATGTTTTTTATTTCATATGGTCACCCTGCAAAGCAATCTGAATTCCTGCAACTAATTTTCTGACAAAAATGTAATCAGAACAGCTTTGTTGAGTCTATTAAATGCAGCACATTTAAACATTAATTCTACATTACTGGGCTACAGAATGTTCATTCTTTTATATTTATATAACAGCTGGTAAAAGTGTTTGTGCGTAACTATCTGGTTTTATAAAATGTTGATATGATTTTCTTCTATTTCATATAAAATTGTTCCAGTACAAGCAATAAATGAATACCAACAGGATTTTTTTAATGTAGAGGTGTGGTATTTCCTACTACAAATACTCTAAAGGGCAGTGCTGGACGCTTCTGTTAGCTCCTTCATAACAAAATGTGTAATGTGTACTATAGTTTTCTTCATTTAAGTCTTGTAATATAAGATCATAGGTATAGAAAAAGTGCATCCTGCACAAGTGTCAAGATCTAACCATTCCATGTTCAGACATTTTTGATGATTTCCAATCATAAACAATTTCTAGCCAATCCATTTCATGCATGCATAACATGTGCACAATGGTGCAGCCAAACAGTTATAAACACACACACACACACACACACACACACACACACACGCTAAAGTGTCATTAGCGTGGAAGCACTTCACTGTGAGCAAAGGTACAAACTTTGTCAAAGTAAACCGCAGGGAGAACACCCAACTACAAGCCTAATCGGAAACCATGGACATTGTAAAGAAGCTAACAAAGGCAAAGTGGCTAAAGCTATCCAAACATCAGAGCTAGGCACAAGCCAGCAGCCTTGGAAATGTATGTGCAATGATTCAAAGGAGTTAGGGGGAAATTTATGGAAAGATAAAAAAAAAACCCATAAAGGCCAACGTCCCGTTGTTTGGTGAAGTTATAACCGCACTGGAAAGGGATCTACGTATCGGAAGTTTGCATTGTTATATAAAACTCTTGCATTTGTTTCTGCTTAGTAAGGTAAAACATGGCACATAAGGGTGGGTGCATCTCCTTCCAGTAGTAGAGCAGTTTCAGTTATTTAAGGCAAAGACGAAAGGTAAGTTGTTCCCTTATTCACAAGAGGTCGCAGCCTCAGATAGCTACACTTGTTTGGGGGAAATTGTGAACTTTAATAACTTTTATTATGAGTTTTGCTTGTAAATACTATCAGTTATAGAAAGAAAATCAGAACTAGCATAAATCTGTTTCAGCAGTTCGCAATTGGAAAAAAAAAAAATCACAAATCAGGATCTACAAAATTGCTAAATTGCTTCTTTCAAGATATATATGAGTATTGTAATTTGGTTTTACAATATTGAAATATTTTTTACGCTAAACACGCTATATTCTACTTCATGTACATGCTTGCATTCACACAGTATGCTCACACACGTGTATCTCCTGTCCAGATGCAGAATTGATTTATGGGAATGTTGGGGTGTTGAATTGATCAGTTAACATCAAATTCCCCATGAACTACGAAATAACAAATCAGTTCCTGACCTTAAGCCCCAACATCTTTAGCTTCTCCTGCACACCTGGGTGACAGCCCATTAAGTACTGTTTTGACACATACTGTCTCTGTTTTTAACGCTATCAGGGCGAATTGGCAGCACAGTGAAACATTAGTGGTAGTAATGCACTAGGCTGTGAAATACATCATCCGCAGTGACAGTTATGGTGACTGTCAGAGTGTAGAGGGATTTAACTAGCCTTTTGTCTACATAAAATAAACATTGCATGGGGGGTTAAATGCACCCACATATGACTGCTTGGTGATAAATCAAGGATTTCCTAAGTACGCTATGCAGTAATAAACTTTGATTTCACTATTCTTTAAAAAAAAAGTATAGATTTAATTTGTGTAATTTTTTGAGGCAGGTAATAGCTAAAGACTATGAAACTGTCTCATATAACACATAGTTTATTGCTACATTCTTGACAAACACACTCAAAGCAGCCTTGCATTTACAAAACTCTTAAAGGTAATTTTCTTATGACAGAAAACATAGTAATTGTTTTAGAGCACACATAAGGCTTCAATGCCAGCATGGAAAACAAAGTCTGTGGTTGGTTATATGACTGTCCCAACTTGGGCATTATTGGGATATAATAAATAAACACGATGTCATCTCATTCTTTCACAATCCTCCGCTTAAAGACTGAGGACAAGAAAGATATATAAGTAATCGGGGAGTTAGATGGTAGATATATTTTAAGCCTGGGAAACGGCCAGCTCTTTGTTTTATGGGGCTAGTTGCAATGTTGATGAATATTTGCCGGTTCAGAATCATAGCTTAATGTCAGCCCACAATTTGTTGCAATTAGCAGGATGATTTATTGGAATGGCAAGACCGAGTGCATGGTAACAATTAACACAGCTTTCTCTAGGCTTTTTATTAATGGCATGTTGCACCAGAAGAAGGTTTCAACCAAAGCTAGTACATCTGCAGGCTTCTCAGTGTGTGGCACCGTTCAACAGCAGCCCAGTTCCACTGAAGCCAAAAAGACTCTAATCCCTTTATTTTCTTTGTTTCTGGGTGCAGTCAGATTTGTTTATCTACAAATTGCCTTTTGAATACAAAATATGTTTTAACCTGGGATTTTTTTAAATATTTTATGTATTTTGACCATTTATTTTAGTGTACACTTTAATTTCTCAAATGAAATCAAAGAAGTGTGTGTGTAAGCCTGTATGTGTGTGCGTGTGTGCACGCACATTTGGCTTTTTAGTGTGTACTTTTTCAAAACTATGCAATGAGACAAAAAAGAACCAAACAGCTGTTCTGTCTGGCAATAACAGGGTTCAAGTGGAGCGATGTGCCCCTAAACGGCTAATAAACGGCACAAAATGAGCCTGCAATTAAATTTATACACTTGATTGCACTGCTGTCATGTCCACTACAGGCTTATCGAACACCTGGGATCTATTTCCTAATAGAACCTTGGGGAGAGTGGGAAAGAGAGAAAGAGGGAGGGGGGGGAGAGAAATTAACAAAGCAATCTTTTTTTCCCCTAGTATTTTTGCCCGCTTTCACAGGCATTTGTGGAGGATCCTCTTCACAGACGCCCAGGATTTGAGGTTTTTAAAGCAGAAAAGCAAAAAACAGCTGTTTTGTTTAGTTTTTTTTTTTTTTTTTTTGAACAATGGTAGCTCATTGTAGCAAATGAGTTCTTAATACATTCAAATTGCTGTATTGATTCGAAGCCATTAGTGAGCAGTTTTATGACACACCATAATGAGAGGTGTGTGCTTAGGGATTCGATCAAGGTGAGTTTTAAAAAAAACGAACTGTAAAAAATCGACTGGATCCTGTGACCCTAAATGATACAGCTTTGTGAATACTTTTTAACTATTGTACAAAGAAAAAAAAGCACTGAGTTGCACAAATGAATGCATGTTATTTGTGGCCCATTTTACCAAGTGGCATGCGTCAATATATGATAATAAATAATGTTACTAATCTAATGAAATGACAGATTCTCTCCTAACTGACTCCATAAGCGCTGACACTGCACTGCGATACCTCTCAGCCCAGCATCAACACTTCATTTCATCATGAAAAAAAGGTGTCAGCACAGCAAATTAGAATCGTTAATAAACCTTTATTTGATGGTGTTTGATAAAACTGTGACGTTACTGTGAAAACGCTCATCTTTTTCTCATGTCTAGTTACACGTAGCATTCTCACTTTCATTTGTATCTCACTTTGAATAACAAGACCAAGCATTTTCTGTCCATTCCTTCTCAAATATGTATACTGATGTGTACGGGGGGGTCTTTTCATTTTACTCACAAAACTCTAAAATGTACTTTTAACAGGTGATGTTTAAGCTATAATATCATCTGTAAAATTGTAAAAAACATGCTAATAACCTACATGATTTTGTTTGCTCTCTCTCTCTCATGTATGTATACATATGTATCACGTTCAGCTTGTCCGCAACGTTTGTATTGCGTTGAGGTTAAAGCTAGAAGTCATATACTCAGTCTGTGCTCTGTTTCCTCAACAAAGAGCAAGAGTTCCTTCTCCCTAAATTTTCTTCAATTTACTAATTACACCGGGCAATTTCAATGAGCTGAAGAGAGAAGTTTTGGGCAGTCTTGGCCCACAATCTGTCTCTGACCACTGCTAAATCACAAAGTATGTGGCAATAGGCCAACAATAATTTTGCTAACCCTTTTTTAATTGTGGGAGGGTCATTCACAATGCCCCACAGAGAGCATTAGGCACTGAACTACAACTGAGAAGGGCAGGTTTCCCACCAGCGAGAGGCACCTTGCACGCGGGCTAAGAAGTCACAAAATGAAGGGAAAAACAGAGAAATGAGTACGATTTAGTGCAAAGTTAAAGACACGTTATACTGCAGTCTTGGACTGGCTACATTCTTTTTAGAAAATTCTAAAATGTGCATTTCGTGGTTTATCTTGCACCCAATATAAAATGGTAACTTTTGACTGGAGTGGGAAATTACATTTTGGTTCTTATTTTGGTTCTCTCCGTCAGTCAGCTCCTTATTTGATTATGATTTCTAATTTTGTGACCATGTCAAGCAATTATTTGGCAATTTATGTCTCGTTCTCTGTTTACCTGGTTCACTGAATGGCTAATGGTACCTTGACTTTGGAGCCTTTAAGAAGTAGCCATTAAACAATCAGTTCATTATGCTTCAAAGTTGACAAAGCCAATTTTCCAGGAATGCCAATATTTTTGAAGAGGATTCATCACCAAGAATGTGCAAATGAAGATATATTCATTCTCCTCTCTTTGTTACTCCTGCTTAAATTACCCTTTTTTGACAGCTGACTAACAATCATCATTATAGCTTAAGCAGTCACCTGCGAGAATGGCCATAAATCTTGTTAAAAGAACCAAAACTGTCTTTCACACTTTTTTTCTATACAAGAAGCAACCTGTCTGTGAGCACACACCATCTGTACATAGTTAAAGCTGTATGCACACAGATGGCAGCTAAACACTCTCAAAGTTGCTCCGTCCGCACGTCTAACCTTACAAAGCAAACTAATTAACAGTAAAATGCAGAGAAACGGAAGGAGCAGTTTGAAAGAGTTGCAATGACTCTAATGAGGAGAGAGAGAGAAAAGTCATCTATATAGCAATGCTAAAGCGATGGGGGAACTTTTACTGGGGTTTTAGCTTTACTGCCCTCTTTAAG
Source organism: Copadichromis virginalis (assembly GCF_057382275.1). NCBI lineage: Eukaryota > Metazoa > Chordata > Actinopteri > Cichliformes > Cichlidae > Copadichromis > Copadichromis virginalis. Next base: position 18,991,119 of record NC_140629.1, read on the forward strand.
ATCCGTTTTAAATAAGGGCTGCTCATCGCCAAGCCCCTAAACCCAGCGCACAAGCCTTTAACAACATGGTATGGGCATCTGAGAGGAGGGAGATGAGGGCTGGAGAAGAAGAAGGAGAAACCTTGAGTGCCAAATGGAGACATTTTCACACAATCACTACAGCCCTGAACTTTTCTAGACATTATCCAGAGGAGCTCTATGTGAGAACGTGAATGTCCAATTGAGTCGACTTCAAAGTTAAACAAGTTTTACCCCGTTAGCTTCTTACAGCCTTTGTAATGTCCGATTGAGGCCACGTGAGAGTAGAGTAAGTAATCGTCTGGAGAATTCAAAGTGAACGCACAGGTGTCACGTGTCCTGTTTTTTCACATGCTTTTTATAGGCACCACTGCTCACTTAAAGCAAATGGAGTAGTTTAGTTGTGAGAGCACATCTGTGCAAAAGTTCTAGTGTTTTACAAATGAGAAAAGATGCTCACATGTAAAGCAGAAAGCCTCAAATAGTTAATTCAGGGTTTCATTGATCAATCTGAATGATAAAAGTGCATCTTTAGGTTTAAAAGTCTTCATATTTTATCCAATGGCCACAGTGTTTGAAGAACTGCTGACCAGCTTTGTGTAACTCAGTTGCACATTACTTTTAAAGCTTTTCAAGTTGTTTCCCTTGCCAATGATAAGAAAAGGAGTGAAGTACTTGCATATTGTCCCGGTTGTTGTCTTTGACTCAAAACTGTGTACCCCCACTTTCTGAGGGCTACCAAACTGATGAAATGTATTTTGTGAAAACGAGGACAACTCCTTGGAAAGTTAATTAGTAGGAAACAAGCAGAGGAAAAAGCAGGAAACGAGAAATGACCCAGCTGCCAAAAGTAATAACGTTTTCATTATTTATTTCATTATTCATTTATGGATGTGTTCAGACAGAATTAATAATAGAAATCCCTGAGAGAAAATGTTTGCGCTGGAACCCTATTACGAGCAGGCCAAGTCCAGTGGCACAGTTAGTTAACATGCACAAATGTACTGCCCCTGACAAATAACATATCAAGTGGATCCCTGGATTATTTTGTGTTCCCAAACCACTTTCTTTCAATTCTCTCTTTCATTTAATTGTTCCAGTCAAGGTTAAGGTTGCATTCAAACAGTTACTCTCTGCTACCTTCATGGAAAAATAATAGAATTTAAGAAAAACTAAAGCAATAAAGCAATCATCTGCTGCCAAATGCTGTGAGAACTGCATCGCAATAATCACCGTGGCATCCATTTAAATGTCTGTTGCTCTGTTTTCATACATAAGTAAGATGTCCATTTCTCCCTGAGAAAACCAGTAATGAAGCACAGAATCAATTAGAAGTCCCTTTGGAGAGTCAAATTTGTGCTGTTCCATTACACATTTCTGTTTTTTAGTCCAAATATTACATTGCACGATATTCCCTGATCTGGCCTGTGTTTGCTTTTCTCACTGTTTACTGCAACACTTCCAGGCCAACTCACATTTGATTTCCTCCACCGAGAATCCAAGCACACTCCCAATACACACTATGGAGAAAATGAGCCCGGAAAAGAGTAGTGGCAAATCATTCAAGGCTGTCCAAAGATCTCTATTACAAAAGCAGATTTTATTCTCACTTCCAACACAGACATCTCTGTTAAAAAGCGTGTCAAAGGCAACTGGGATGGCTGGTTTTTCTCTTGGCATATTATTTTTTTTACTTATCAAATGTGTTTCCCTTACCATCGTCCCAACCACAACCCACCCACCCAATTCCTGGCTTTACTATATTAAGTAAAATTGAGAACGCATGGTGGGGGACTGAGTGCCTCACTGGGTCTACAGTATGCATCTATCTCCAGACGATGAGGCGGTGATGTGTTGGCGTGGGAGTGTGTTCGACGGGAAACGACAAGTTAATTAAAAAAAATTAAATATGAGAAAAAAAAACACTGACCATGTGTCAGTTGGATATTTTTACATTATCCATATATGAGGCATTTCTCTTTTTTTTGCTCTCCTATTCTGTGCTCACAGCACAAGGGCCACAGCCATGTGTGAATAATCACACAAAGGGCCTCAGAGGTGCCCTAACCGCCTTACAAAAGAAGGCTAGGTGCAAGGGCAGATGGGGGAGGCATAGGTTGTAGGATTTGAGAGATGGAGGAGGGGTTGTAAACGTTAACACGTTGAGGATTTGGATATCCTCACAAGCTTGTCTCATTAGCTGCTAATTGGCAAGACTTTTCTCCATCTATTGTCTTTTGTTCTGCATTAACATTTGTTTTTTGAACGATGCAGACGAGCAAGAAAAAGACAGTCTAAGGCAGTGAGACAGTCCACTATACATTTCAAGTGCTCCGTGCTTCGCTAAGAGAGAGTTAAGCCCGTATTACAGCAATATAAACAGTTCTGTCCTATGATTAACCTTAAAAGCAACTGAGTGCAAAACTAAATGCTAAACCTTTTCAACTAAATTAGCACAGGAAATCACTGGAGAGAGAGAGTTAGAAAGATAGAGAGAAAGAACAGTAAGTGACACAGAGGATGAGAAGCAAGGACAGGGTTATTTTTTCCTGTTCTTCCATTTTCTGCTCATCCACCTTTGCCAACTGGGAAATCATAGAAAAACATCAAAACAGCTAAATGGCAAATTATTATCAAAGCTCCCCTCAGTGTTCGGTCCAGGCCAGACATATTGGAGTTGTCATGCAGGGGATGGCCAATACTTTCCTAGAATTACTCTCAGTATTGCACTCTTTGACAAACATTAAACAAGACAATAAAATACATAGGTAAAGGTGCATTTGCCTACAGGCACAGATGGGAAAGACAGAAAGATGGGAAGAAAGAGGAAATGAGAAAATAGGTCTCCAAATTAACAACACAGTTTCCGGACAGTCCAAGTGAATTATACATTTCCAGAAGAAAGCTATGCTTAAGGCACAAAAGACGGGTCATGTGTGTGGGGTTTTTTCCAGCCACTGTCTTTGTCATTTGTCCCAGTCTGTCTATATCTCTCTTGCTCACAATTTTTGTATCCCACTGAGTATACAGAAATAAAGTTGCCTTGAATGCTAATAATTATTGGATTTCAGGGCCAAGTAATTCAAAGAAAACTATGTCTGCTGTACTTAGTTTTAATGGATGTCACCAAACTAGACAGAGATTTGGTTTTTGTCTTGTTTTTTTGTGATGGCTCTAAGAACAGAGGCTTTATCAATCTTGCTTTTAAAGAAAATTGTTTATTACGCACTTTAAAATTTCAGTCTGTGTTCTTTATCACTGTCATATGCATGATGTCATCACATTACACTTTTTTTTTAAAAGTTAATCAATGTTGGAAAATGAAGAGACCATCTGAGAAATATAAAATTGCTTCAATGTTCATCAACAGTTTGCAGGAGGAAATACTCGGGTGGAGGGACTGTGCAAACGTAACGATGGTTACAATTATGGCGAGAACAAGAGTTCTGTTTTATGTTGAGAGATGTCAGAGAGGAAAAAAGGGTAAGGAAGCTGGGTCACAACTCTCATATGTTTTTTAACACCTGACACCAAGGTTCATAACTCATATGGAAAGAACCTGAAAAGAACACTAACAAAAGAAACAAAGAAAAAGAGGAACCTAAATACCTTGCCCAGTCTTGCATCTGACCATCCCAGGATACCGTAAAGACTTTCTGCCAAACTTCTGACACAAGCATCCAAACCAAACAACAAAAGATTTTAAAACATGTTACATTAAAATAGTCTTTAGTATTTGCTTAAAACTCCTTCAAAGTAACCATTTCTGACTTAAGTTATCCAGCTTCTAACAATTCAATGTAGTCACAAGTGCAAGGCCTCCAGCAGAATACTATAGGTCACAGTCGGCCAGCACATGAGTCTTTGGCTTCATCCAACGTGCAGCAGATCAAGGGCCTCGAACTAAAACAGTACTGACAGTGACCTCACTGAGACCCAGCAACTGCAACAGCCCTAACAAGGTATTAGCAGGCACCTCTGTATACCCTCCAACTCTCAGCCTGGGTCCAAAGAAATACAGCTGCGCAGAGTGTTCTTGAGGGCGGAGGGCAAACCTGAAAGCAAAGAGGTGCCCCTGGCTAAGCTCAGGGGTGGAGCTAGAGGGTCAGGAATTCAAAGCAACGTAGGGCCAAAGTTTACAAAGATTTTTTTTACTGGTATTTCCTTTCTCTAACACAGCATTTCAGCATTTGTTTAACAAAGAAATTTCAATTTTAAAAAGATACCAGTGCATGCTTTCCCCATATTTATTTAATAAATACAAATATGGAGTGTGTGCCAACACCCCCCCCCCCCCCCCCCCAAAAAAAAAGAGCACTGCGAACTGCAATAAGGAGCCAATCTTGTTAATAAAATAAAAAATATAGTTAACCATAAACTTAAAGCTCACACAACTTAAACAACCAATAATCTTTACTGCAGTTTGTAATTTTACCACATTGTACATTGCAATCTGAATTCATTGGGGTTTTTTTAAGTGAGATGGCTATTTTTACGTATTAACATGTTTGCTAGATAGCTAACATTCAACTGTAGGATAAGAATTCAACCTGCAATTACAATTATGTTTTAAATAATCAGAGATGAGATGTTTATAAAAATGAAAAAGTCAATCAATTCACCATTAAAAGAAAGCATAGCAATCTGCAAAGAGACTATTCAATAACACGGATCAAAAGAGTACATAATTGTGCTAAATTCTTTCAGTAAACTGCCACTGTGACAAATGTTCTGTAGTTCGGTCCCCTGCAGCTGTGTTGACCCCAAGCTGTAGTCTTAAATTCTGTGTCAAATACAGGTAGTGTCACATAGCAAATATAGCAGCCACACATCAGATTTTAATAGAATAAGGAGTAATTTTATATAAAAACCATATGAGGAACTGAACTGACATCCTGTAGCCACGGGCAAATCCCTGGATGCTTGAACTCAGCAACAAAAACTACAGTATATATATACCTGTGTCCAGGTGGACAGACAGGATGCTCTTACACAAAGCAAAGTTTTATTCTTTTAAGTATATCTTACCAGCTACATCTTCAAAATTCTGCACTGAATAGCTTTTTCTCTAGTCCTGGTTGGAACGAACCAAGCACAATACGCATGATTTCTTTTGAACTGTACACCTTATTCTTCTTTTAAATATATGATCTCGATATTAACATATTTTGATAACGCTGTTCAGTGGCTCTTAAACATTGCCCAGTGCTATATACAGATATAGTGCTGGTGGTGGCGTTAGTCAGTAACAGTAGCCATCTTTCTTTTTCACCTGAGTAACCTAAACCAATTTCAATGATATTAAGGATCATCAAGCTGTCACAGAACCTGATGAGGGTAAGTTGTATTTACAAAGAAATTGTATCTTGTTTGCACTTGTACAGTACAAACATCTAGCTTTAGCTTTGGCAAATACACTTTGCAAATATAATATGCTGAAAATGTTTGATGTAAAAGTTTGATGGGAGTTGGTTATCGTCTGGTTTTAGAAGGCACACCTTTGTGTTGCTACTCTTCTGATCATTCTTCTTTTAGCAGCAGCCTGTCTGCAAGACAAGTTAAGGGGCAGTGTGCCATTTATGTATTTTCAATATTCCTGCATAACTTTTGCAGAGTTGCAGAAAGCGTTTTTGTCCATTGTGACATATACGGCTTTATGAAGCTCAGTAGAGTAGAGATTTGTGACCTAGGACCCCTTAACTTACTGTAGAAGGGATCTATAATAACTGGAAGTCCAAATAAGCAAAAGGAAAGCATTTGCTGACTGAAGCAAGACAAAATAGTTTTCAAAGTGTGTTAACTGGTTCTATTCTAGATTTTTATATTTGTTAATGATTTATAGCATAATTTCTTATGTATGTAATTTTGAATATTGAAATGTATATAAACTATAGAAATATACACTTCCTACTCTAAAAGGTATGAGTTTAGTTTGTCCTCTAAGAAAGTGGTATAGCCGTGTGGTTTTGTGTGTGTATGCATGTGAAAGCGCGTATGGCGGTTGTCTCTGTGTGACTGTGGGCGTCTAGAGGAGAGAGAAGCCTCATCTGTTACCAACCCAGCCTGGCCGGCCCGCCGCATGAAGTAGAACGACAGGGTGTCACCGCCGACGACAGTGATGGATGCCCTAAATTCTGTAGGCAACTTGGGCAATTGGACGCATTAACAACAGGCACCTGCTTTCCCCCGTACAAATCTATTAAAAGATAACAGCAATGGCGGCTTCCACACTATTAGTAAATTATAGCTCTGAGTGTGAGGTAAGTAAGCCTCTTTTTCCCCACCTGCCCCCACCTACCTTCTTCTGCTATAGTTTCTAATTGGCAGTCTCACAGTGCCACCTAGTGGCAACAATTTATAATGTGAAGTAATGTTTGAAACGGAACAACAAAGTCAAAAGAGCAGACTAAGTTTGTCTAAGAATCTGATAATTTCACTGTCATGAAGATAAATTCCACTCTCATTGAGTTCAGTACACTGTAAATAGCCATTTACTGTTTACAAATACAAATTTGTATTTGTTTTAAATGTTATATACCTATGTGGTATGTGACTTTTGTTGCCATGATGCCAGGTCTCTCTTGGAAATGAGATTTTTAATCTCAATGAGATTTTTTACCTGGATAAATAAAGGACTAATAAAAAATAAAAATAATTGGAAATGAATGAAAATAAAGATGTTTTTCACGCTGGCCAAATTTCTATCATTCCAAACTCTTTCATTAAAAATATTTTATTTTCACACTTGCAATCAGAACACAAATCACACGCCCCCAAACATGATGAACATATGGTACAAGTTTAACATGGCAACAGCCCTTAAGGTCAGTTTTGTTTATAGCTGTTCACTGACTGTCATAGTGACTGTAGTGCGACCTTAAATCAGTGAACAGTTCATCTTTGTGAGATAGAGTGTGCATGTGTACGCTCGAGAGTGTGTATGTGTGTCAGGTTACACAAGCAAAGTTGTTCTCCAGCTTTCTTCACGTCTTATGGATTTCTCTTGCAAACTAATTTTCCATAAACAAGCCTTTCTTTGGGCTGACTGGGCCAAATGGCCATTGATTTGGGACAATCTGGCCAATATAAAACCATTACGACCTACTCAAGACCTCCTCTATCAAAACATTAACACGACACCATTATGACAAATATCCGGTTATAGCCAGGTACGACGCATAAACGCGTGTCACATAAATTTGCTTTGGATAAATATTTCTGTGTCTGTGAGGAGGGTATGTGTTTGTGAGTTGGCCAAGAATAAAGGGAAGACATGACCAATAAATACTTTTACAGCAAGCAATTTGTCAGGATGTGTAAATGTCCCCAATTCCCAACAGCACTAGAGTAAAATTTACAGTCACTCTGGAAGTGACAATGCACAAAAAAGGACCACTTTTTACTCTCTCTCATCTCCCTCAGACCACTAAAACCTTCCCATAAATCTCCTCCGGTCCCTCCAGATGTCTCCTGTTGTCAGATATCATGCCTTGACAATGCCTTCCACCATCATTGTCTTGACAGAAATATGATATGTGAAACTGCAATGTCGCATCACTTAACATGATTTAGCCTAAGCTAGCCTGCACCATTTTAATCAATCAAAAATGTCACCTTTTTCCCTGTAATGACGGCAGAGGCAAAAGATCCCTGTGTTGGGGTGATCTATAAGACTTATCTAGGCTACTGATTTATGACCACTGCCAGCTAATGTACTAAAGGAGCCTACTCTCTTCCTGTCATCAGGTTTTCTATCAAATTGGCGAATAAGTAGGCCAGTATTCCCTCATGGGCAAGAAAGAAAAGACACTTCATATAGTATGTAAACTCTACAATTATGGCATTATACATGCTTGTAACCCATCCATACTGCACCATCAGGTAAAACTATTATTAGATGTCCTTAAAAACATGTCCTTCACATGCCAGACTCTGGATAATTGTTGCTACTATTTCAATGAGTTTGCTTGCTTATTCATGCTTTGACTAAACTGTGGCCTTTGTCTGTCATTGCTCATTGTTCTGTAAACATTCCAAAGTCTCAGTGGATACCTGAAGCTTTAAGACAAAGTAATCTGGCTTTTATACTTTTGAAACTTCTAAATACATGCCAGAGGAAAACAGTATATCAAAAATTCAAAGATGCGCTGCAGACTTAAACATGGTAAATATCAGTAACAGCAGCAAAAATTAATGAGCTGTCCAAGTTAACCAGTTGTCTGATTATGCGTTCTTTTTTTAAAGTAAAAAATGGTGTAAATGAGAGTATGCACCTTTTTCTTTTTTAAAGAACAGTAGCTGCAATACCTTTATATTCCTGCATGCATCATCTGCTGCACTGGGTCCTTGAGGTTCAGAGTGCCTTTTGGTTTGTTCTGCTAATTGCATTATTAACATATAACAAAATCAATTTTGGCATTTGTAAACTAATTAAGAATAATATGAGATAAGAATAGCAGCGCAAATAATTTTTTACCAAACACAAACAAACAATATGCACACACACAAAGATGGAGGAAGAAATAAAGTCCAGCTGGTGTTGCTAGAGATTGGTGCAAACATCAAACAAAAGAACCAAACAACATTGTAAATTTATTCTTCGAACACACCGACAAAAAAGGTAAACTATATTTAAGAAAAAATATTATTTTTATTATTTATCCTTTACCCATTGTTGCACTTGCACCACTCAATATCTAGCAAGGCTTCCTGGATTTTATTTATTATACAAGTGGACTGGGAACGCTACCTGTAACCACAACAGAGTGACTGGATCCACATGCAAGCAGCTTTACACTGCCCAGCCCAGATGTTGCAAACTCTTTCAGAAGTGCCTCCTCTGGAGGAATGACCTCTGGCCTGCCGTGCCCAGTTTGTCCAAGCTCCCCACTTCCCCAGCAAAGAAGATCCATGTCCACCTCACACTGCATGTCCTGGGAAACAGACCAACAAAACTTAAACAAGTCAGCTTGGTACTTTTTTTCCATTTATGACTTTACCAGTATTCCTGACACATTTTGTTTCTGTTGCATGTAGGTTAAAATGAGAAAATGAGGTGTACACATAAGTAAACAATTTAAAATACTGTTATCCTTGGTGGGTTTGACATAGTGGCTCATAAACCAGTTTTCCATTTGTTACAGGCTCTAGTTAGTGTGACCCTCCAACACAAACAGAATAAAGCACTGCAAACACCAGCTGAAATCAAAGACAACAATGGAGATGTCATTCACCCTGCCCCTGAAGAAGACTGTCCTTTGGGGGGGGTAGTCGGATAGGACTCCCACAATAGGACCCTGGCTTGTTAGTCAGCTGGCAGGGTAACACACGTTGGGTGAGTGCAAAGGTTAGTTGGATAGCAGTAACTTAAAGTAAGCTCACCAGATATACTCAGTCTTATCCATGATATCAGATTTATCTAGCCTCAGAACTCTAGTCAGAACTACAATAGGGATTCTGACCTTAACAAGTCTGTTTCTAGCAGCTTTTCAGCACTTACACACACACACACACACACACACACACACACACACACACACACACACACACACACACACACACACACATATATATATATATATATGATCCATCACTAATAGTGTGTATGAAAGAGGAAATATTTTAATAGCTGTTTGTAAGCACTGGTCTTCTAGTCAGCATTGCGCTTGCATAAAACTAATCAGAAGTTCTCAGCCTTATTTGTAATGAACTGTGGATCACCAATATGCTCCTAAACATGTTTGTTTACAGTCTGCCCTCTGTGCTAATTAGAATGTGACCCTGCACACACACGAAAACACAAATGGAAGGTGGGTGTATGTGTATGCATACACATACATACAAACTCCCCACAGCAATATTAACAGCACAATTCCATCCGACTGATATTGGAATTTTTCGAAAGAGCAAACCAATAGATAACCTATTACAAAACTATAAGAGATCAATAGCTAATTTCTTTGCATTGATTACCACTTGGACATTTAACATGCGCCCTGTGGCCACAATGTGTGTTCCACAAGCTTAGATCCCCATTGGCTCTCATGAGTATTAAAATTATCGATTCAGACAGAGGACTAAAAATGTCAAGCTGTTCATTAATCTTAATAAAGACTGGACTTGACCAAGGCACCCTTTCTCCCAATGCAGGGATACAACCTATCCAACTAGGAGGACATGGCAAAGATTAATGAGCTTCTACTGTGGGATGTGATTTAAGTCTTTGCGATTAATATATCAATTCCAAAAGAACGAGTCTTTTATACCAGCGATTATTTTTACCCAGGGTGCACCTAAAGACAACATTTTAAAATTCATATCAACTGCTTAATAGAAGTTCTTTCTTGCAAAATTTCAATGAAACTTCACAAAACAAGCAGTAATGAGGTCTTTGTGAGCTAGGAAGCAGCATCTGCCATTATGCTACAGATGGTCCTGTGCGGTCCATAATACACCATTTTTATCAGCACTGCCTGACAACTAGTTTCATCTCTCTCTCGTAGATGACTGTCAAAGCATTCGGGGCTGTCTTTAGCTTAATGAGGGCCCTAAGCAGGATATAATTTGCTCACTTTTTTCACTTTTAATTACTTTAATATTTCTGCCACACTTACACTCATATGTTTCCTGTCTTGATTTGCTACATTCATATCCGCTAATCAGAGAGGTATCACATTATTCTGAAGCAAAAGCACTTTGAAACTGGCTCTTTTGCATGCTCACATTAATATATCCTATTACTAAAAGACTAAAAGTGGTATTTTGATGGAGATTGTATTATAAATATTGCAGGACTTTACAATTAAGATAAATCTAACATCCTAATCCATACACAGAAATCTAGAAATCACAATGGCACAGAGATATACATTCTGCTAAATCACAGTGAGCATTTATTAAACATGTCCTCATTCCTTCCATTTTTCATGATGTAGAACTTACTTGGCTTTGGTTTTTCATGCAGGGCCTGCCCTTTTGTATGTTTCAAAGGTCAATCTTAGTTATCTGAATGAACACTCCTGGACTTCAAGCCAATGTCATATAAAAGGGTTTCTGTCTTAAGTTTTACTTTTAATATAAATAAGTAATTCACACAGGTTCACATACATAGTCTCTTCTAAATTTTGGAGAGCTGTAAAATAGGTTCCGTTCTAAGGTTAATTTTGTTTATTAACCAAAAAACAAGAGTTGGATTCCATGTTGCTGCAATCAAAATGCTGTATATTATGAAACAGTAAAAGTAGAAATGCTGGCAGTAACACGTAATTTGGTTGGTAACGACATGCCCAGCAACACCAAACACAAATGGAGAGAAAAAAAGGTGTAGCAGCACTCAGCAACTAGGAACTAACCTGTGGCACTTTTAAAGAGCTTTTCATTTTTTCCATCTTCATTTATCACTCCTCCTTTTCAACTATTCTTTTTCTTTTGGTGGTCTCTAGCATTTCTCACATTGTTGTGATTGTCTGGTTGCTCTGACTTCATTTACCCCTCCTTCCTTCACTGTTTTGAAAATATTGCCAGGGTAACAGTCTCCATGACATTTTCTGTTTGCACTGTATCACCCAACTGAGAGTAATCGAAGTAAGGGACTTTTGGTGGTAATTTCAATATTACTAAATAACATTTCTAACTACCTGAAGCACAGTACACATCCCACAGACAGCAGTGTGAAATCATGTCTTCATCAGAATCAGAATCAGAAACTTTATTGTCATTGTCATGAGAACAACGAAATTAAGAATGGTCCCCGATCATTGCATCATCCCTAGCAATATCAAAATATAAATAAAACAATAAAATTCAATAAATAAAATAGATAGAATACTTAAAATACTAATAAGATATAACAGTAAAACATTCACATACATTCCCACACACATGCTTCAGACCGTGCATAGATTAACACAAGAGTGGCGTGATGGACATTTTTTTGTAGTATTCAGATGTGTTATTGCAGTTGGATAACAGCTGTGTTTGAGTCTATTAGTCCATACCACACAGAGTTTGTGAAATACATCACTGGGGAGTCTTAAAAGGTTTCCCTTTTCTAAATAACTCTCAGATACAGCATGTATAAATAATTTATATTGGCCTACCTGAGTATCCTTGTCTCCATTTCTAGTATCTGCCTTTTGGCTACTTCCTGTTTTACTCTGAAGGTTAGTGTTTGTATCCTGTGTTAACTTTTACTTTCTTTCTCTGTCTTCTCCTAACGGTTGTCGAGAGTCTTAATTTCTCTTTTGCTTGTGCTCTGGTTTCCTTCCTGAATTTAGGACCTCACTCCTAACTCAATATCTGAATGTTTTTACTCATTTTTTTTTTTAAATCTTCATCAACCACAGAATAACCATCAGCTGTGCTTAAAACGTGAAACCAACATTATCAGGTGTTTCTCTTATATGCGTCAACATGAGATTTAGCCTGCTAACTAGACTGACAACACAAGTAGAGGTTATTTAACATTTCTGAACTTTGGATAATGCCTATTAGAAGAAATTAATACCAATAAGTCACACTAGAAGACGTAGCCCTAATGCAACAGCATGTGAACAGCTCAGCTTAAAAAAAAAAAAAAAAAAAGAGTACCAGTGTGTCAAATCAGGATCACCATGAGAGTTAGATACTGACAGAACAGTTATAGAGACAATGAAGGCAACAGTGTTAACAGTAAAGTTTTACATCCATATAGCAGCCATCCCAGGTCTAGTCAGCTGGTTGAAGATTATGTGGGCAAAGAGAAAGCGTGTCTAGTCATCCATTTATGGACAGTAACTGTGAGAAGGATTAGAGTTACTGTAGGTGGTCCAGCCTACATTCAGTCAGTCAACCAAGGGAAAACACTCTCTGACCAGGACAGACAGATTCTATGTTAATTAATGAACTGGGGAGATAACACATAACATGATTTTCTCAGTGAAAACTAGCTAAACATGGCTAACAGTTAATATTAACCATTGCATAATTAGTTACTATGACTCTGTTCAACAAAATAATAAGCTAAACAAAGGGCTGTGCTACAATCACTCTGAAGTGGTCTGGAAGTTCCTGAGACACAAGAAAGCACAGCCATAGATTTTTCAACAGACGCTTGTTTAAAAAGAAAAACAAAAGGTGCCAAAGAGATACGAAAGTCTAAACATAAGTTGAAGATAATAAATATTTATCTAAATATAAATAATTTGGTGATAATCAGGCCAGACTTCACAGTTTTCCTCGCACACAAGTGGACACACTGGCACATTACTGGAAATATTAAGCACAATGAGCACAATCCATATTAGGTAGACTTTGTACTAGGATGTGCATCAGACGTTTGCCTTCTATTCTCTTCTGTCAGGAAAGTGACATAAAAAGAATACTCTGACACACTTGTTTTTGCAATAATGATGCTCCTGTTTTGTTTATAATAACAGATTTTTGTTGTGCTTTTCTAAAATTTGTCCAACTTCAACCTGCGGAAAGTTTAGTCTGCTTGTTTGTTTTTCAGTTTTTTTGCTTTGTTTGTTTCAGTGGAATTATTATGAGTTAGGTGTATGATATGAGTTGGGTTAAGTAAACACAATATAACCAGTTGTCAGAATGTATGCCAGCGTCAGAGGATGAGCTAGCTTGTCTCCATCCTGGCAAAGAGAAAGGTTCACATGAGCATCAGTAACCTTTATTTATCTAGCGTCAAGCTGTAGCTGAGAAAGTACTTCTATTGCTACATTCAATATATATTGTTCTGCCTGTCACAAGATAAACAGTGCTAACGTCTTAGCTTCATTGCCACAGTAATGTGCTACTGCTAGCTATAGTTGACATTAAGTGAACCATTTAGCTTTAACCAACATAAACTTGACATTTCTGTGTTCAGCAGGGAATGTCAATATGCTACGTTGAAAGAACGCACTTACCTAGTTGTTTTTGTTTTGTTTTTTTAAGTTCCAGTTCGATGTTTCCCTTCTTAGCATTTTGGTGACTCAGATTCCCATCATCCCACATTCCAAGAGAGGTTCTGAGCATGTCCATTGTTAGTCCGATTAATCGTAATCTGACCAGTTTAGTTTAGTTTTTGTTTTGTTTGTTTTTTTTTTACATCAGATTTGATTTTTTTTTTATTAATATTATTATTTTACTTCACATTTCCAAATGAATTTGTAAATTAGGGTTAAAACAGTTCACTTTTTCTCCAGAAGCATTTGTCTGTCATTTATGCCATATACGATATACAATAATTCTGTAAAACTCTGTAAAAACCTATTTTTTTATGCTGAATATATTGCTTTTTTTTTTTCTTTTTTTTTGCTATTAATGTAATTTGTTAGCATTTAGGGAATTAAGGAACAGGCTGCTTGCATTGTAGATATAACCTTTATAGAAAGTGGCTGTGTGAAAAGGGTAAGTGCAGAAATTTGGATGCTTGAATTTACCTTGAGTCACTGAGTATATAGCCTATTTTGCTGTCCCTGGGGATAACATAAAACGTGGTTACTATTACAGTTATATATGAAGGCAATTTACTCAGTGTACAAGAATATAACAAATATCAATTTGGGACTTATATCATTTATATAATGCAGATTTTGCAGTGGGAATGGGTATAGTGACTACACAAATTGCACTAAGGAACAGTCGTCTCCCCCTCCCCCCACCCACCAAAAAAAAAGAAAAACTTTCTTGATGATATCATTTATATGATATAAATGATAAATGATGTGGTTCTTATTCTTTTTCTGCTGCTCCCTTTAGGGGTTGTCACAGCAGATCATCTCCCCCTGTCACATACTCTTCCTAGCATCCTTCTCTGTTACGTCAGCCTTCTACATATCCTCCGTTAAAACATCCGTGAATCTTCCCCATGGTCTTCTGCCCGGCAGCTCCATATTCAACTTTTCTTGACCAGTATAACCACTGTTCCTCCCCTCCACATGTCCATGCCCTACCAGTGACGCCTCTCTAACTTTGAATCAAAATGCTCAACCTGAACTGTCTCTCTGATTAACTCATTTGTAATCTTGTCTTTCGTGGTCACTCCCAATGAAAATCTTAATATTTTCAATTCTGCCAACTCTGCCTTGGCCTCCTGTTTTTCTGTGAGTACTACCGTCTCCAAAACACATATTATGGCAGGTCTTGCTACCAATTTGTAAATCTTCCCTATTGTTTTGTGCTATTCTTATTTTGCAAATCACTAGCGAGAATAGTCTCCACCCACTAAACCCTGCCTCCATTCTCTTGTTCTTTTGCTTATTTAAAGGTATTTAAACTCACCTGCCTTCACTACCTCTGCTCCTTGCAGCTTTACTGTTACACCCATCTCACTCTCATTCACACACATGTATTTTGGCTTCTACTGACTTTCATTTGGCTTCTCCCCAGAGCATACCTCCACCCCTCCAGGTTCTCTTCCGCCTGCTCCTTATTCTCACTGCTGATCACAATCTCTTCTGTAAAGATAAGGCTAACCTCATCTGTTAACCTGTCCATCACCATTGCAAACAAAAAGGGGTTTAGAGCAGAAGCATGATGTAATCCCACCCCACGCAATCATCCCCATTTATCTCTGCTGACCACCCAGGTCCCTAATGGTGGGTGAGGCCCTGTCAAGCCTGGAATTAAACATTTGTTCTAGTTTACAACTTTTTAAAATTCCAAGTAATTAAAGTCTAAATTAAATTGTCTGAAGCATTGGTTGGGTGATTTAAGTTTGATTCTAAAAAATACTGGAGGCTCTTTCATGACAGTGGATTAGTCCACCGCATACTTGGACTTCGCATCACAGCTAATTTATTCCATCCACTTGACTGCTCATGTGCACTGTGAGTTGTGTCTTTCCCCATTAAAGCTATTTCAGGGTATTACAATAAAGAAGAGAAAGCAAGGAGACAGAAAGAAAGCAAACTGAGGGAAGTCAGATATTAACAAATGTCTTTCAAAGAGAAAGAAAGTGGTGAACACCACACAACTAACAGGTTAAGATTGAATTAGCTAAGAGGAGTTGTTAATGACAGTGAGTCAATGTAATATGTGACACTGTATCTATTAAAATGTTCTAGCACAACAACAAAAAGGCAGATAATGGAGTAACAGTAGGTCCATCTCCAAATGATATGACCTCATGTTGTGGCAACTAAAAGTTATTCCAAGCAATCATTTGTATCAATAGAAGTTCCAATAGATAGCTTAGCAACACTAACAGCAAGTACCATTAAAGACCAGTGGTTTTTAGCTGGTGTGCCATGAGGTCAGCAAGCCATTTTGGTGAACGTAGTGCAGGCAGTGAACCCAGGCTGATAAAATTTATTTTTAGAATATCACAATGGCACTGTTCCTTAATTTAAAAAAATAAATAATTTTAGTTTGTTGGTAGTTATTTTTTATGGCAATTCATGTGTTCATTACTGTCAGGCAGCTTACTAACATGAACAGTCAGCGATGTTGAGTCAGTGTACAGTCAGTGATTACTTAATTATTCAGTGCCCACGAGACCATTAGACTACTGTATAACTTTTGTATTTGTATTAACATTAAAAGAACACTTACAGAGAATGGCTATAGCAGACCATAAACCTAGTTTAAAGCAATGCATTTTAATATACTGCTATTAGGTGTACTCAGCCAAGGTACTATTATTATAGTGTTATAGTGTCATAGACACAAATACGTTTTAAGAATTATCAAAACAGAAATCAAGACAATGAAACTATTTACAGTTATTATGCTGTGTATTAGGCTGTCCGCTGTTTAAGAAGCTAACATCAAACCTGTATGCTTCATTCTAGCAGAGGGTCTGTCTATGTTGCAGGTAGTGAGCAAGAAGACAAGAAAGAAGATGACAGAAAAAAGAGAGGAAAATGAAGGTTTCCCTGAGCCCGGTGGAAAGAATGACAATAGAGAAAATGGTATTAGAAAACAGCTTTTAAAAAAATAAGATTGCATTTTAAGTTTGTTTTCATTTTTTTTAATATCACGGAAATAAAACCTAATTAAAATTTGCAAAAAATCATACAATCTTGAAATTGATATGCAAAGCAACACTCATGTAACTATAAAGTAATTGTGGACACGATGGTGAAATAAAAGTTGAACTGTGAAACTTTTCAGACTTATTGAAAATCATTTGTTTTCAATTAAATGTGGTATATGAAAAGCTGCTGTTTTATTAGTAACATTACTGGCTACCCTAATGACCACTACTGATTGCTACTGACAGTTGTTGAAGGATTCCTGAGAAAGTGCGTGTGTGCTAGAGTACCCTGTCAGCGGACCTGTATTTATGAATGAAACTAATGCGCTTTAAAAACAGGGAACAGGGAATCTTCCTCACAATCCAGCTTCCTGTGACCACTCTCTCCGTTCTACAGCGGATGGCAGTAGAGGTCTTCCAGCAGTAACGACCCTCCTGGGCGTGGTCTTCTGCTCACCACAGTTTACGACAAACGCCATAGTGTCTCGGCCAAGGAGTAGCGTGTAGTGGAAACGTTTGTTAAGTAGTAACAGTCTTTTATTTTTTCATATTATTGTGCCTGAACCGCTTTGCTACGATGCCTTCAGTTGAAAGCTTTACTGTCGCATATGACGCAGTGAATGAATTCGTGACTTTTTCGGAGGGAGACACTATAACAGGGACTGTAACTCTGGCCTTATCCAAGGAAACCTCAGTTCAAAGCCTGTTTATCAAGGCGAAAGGGGACGCTAACGTCCGGTGGTCTCAGAAGAGCGGTGACCATACTCATACGTACTCTGCGCACACAAGATATTTCAAACTAAAGGAATTTTTAATCCCAGAGGGCGCCAGCGGTATGTAACACACTTTACAGTCTTCTTGTAAATGTTTGTTTTTGCAATGTATTGTAAATGTATTTGCAAAAAAACAAAACAAAAACCCGACAACGAAACAACAACAAAGAATTAAAGGTATTCAATTAATCTTTAGTGTTGCAAATGTAGAAGGAGCTATCAATTTTTGGCAAAGTAATTAGGCAATTACTTTTACACAGCGCACAAAAACACTGTGACGTCAGACACATTCACACTCACTTTTTTCATCTGCGTAAATAAATCACATGGCTGATGATATGTGCCATGGTGATCCATAAATATGATCACAAGTTTATTTAATTATTTTCAACCCAACAAAACTAATAACAAAAACATGATGCTGATGCTATGAACACTCTACACACATGAGTCAAGATGCAGAAAAACTGCTCACGGAAACGCTGCACACTCCAGTTATCATAGTTATCATAGTTTTCGTTTCCCTCTCTTTTATGATTTCCCAGACAGATAATGTGTAGCTTGCTCATCAGCTCAGAAGAGACCACAACCTAACATCTAACATTGTTTTCTGAAAACTTCCCCAGACAGTGGCAAAGACTTGCACTTTCATATTCAATTCAGCTTCTCCATCAAGTAGTTTTAGCCGTTTCATACAGGGTTCAGCATATTAGTTTTCACAGGCGTGCTCTATATCTCAACAATGGCTCATATTAGGATGACAGTTTTACCAAACAGGTCAAGTGCCTCTATGCATGTCATTAGTTTAAATATTTACCCATTTTACTTAATCTCATATGTCATTGTACTGAATTTGAGCAACCCTAAGCTTAATGCAGATTACTTTTAACAATTATCCACCTCAATTAAATCTATGGTCTGGAGCACAGGCTGTTGTCGAACAGGGCAAGCTAAAGAATAAACATTTTGTGTCAGCAAGGGGTAGGGGAAAGCCATTCACCAGAGCATATCTTAAGTGCTGCTGATGTGGGCTGGCGTCCTCCACACGCTCTTCAAGGCTGGTATGTTTTCTGAAAACTTCTAACACTTGAATCTCTTCCATTTATAAGCCTGCGATTAACCGCACGGCTCAGGTCCGCGTGAAACCCGCGCAAGCAAAGCTGATTACACAGCAAGCAAGACACGAAGTAGGCAAAGTTCTTCATGTTTCTCGTGCACGGGAGAGAACCGGACAAACGCCGTTCCTTCGCTTGACCCCAGTTGCTCTCGTCCGCTCCCCCGTAACACTGCTCTTTTATTGAGGTTACATGAATATGCATAGGTTCATTAACATATGACGTCTACATACACACAAAGAGTACCTTGCCTGTGTGTGTGTGTGTGTGTGTGTGTGTGTGTGTGTGTGTGTGTGTGTGTGTGTGGGGTCAGAGTGTGACCCCATAAATGACTTCCCTAAACCTGCTGGTCTGGAAGTCCAACAGTTCATCTAAACAAAAGGCACTTAGACTAAAACCTACCATAAAACAATAAGAGAAGGTACGACCTCTCCCATGCTCCCAGAGTGCTCTCTAATGCACACAAAGTTTGCAGACTATTAAGGATCAAACCTCTACCAATCTACAACTAATTATAAAACTCTAAGCATATATAAGTAGATATTTCTAAGCATAAATGACAATCAACAATACAAAACCTAACACTATTTATCGAGGTAAAAAGTCTCATTGACATTAAAGAATCAGAATCAGAAACTTTATTGTCATTGTCATGAGAACAACGAAATTAAGAATGGTCCCCGATCATTGCATCATCCCTAGCAATATCAAAATATAAATAAAACAATAAAATTCAATAAATAAAATAGATAGAATACTTAAAATACTAATAAGATATAACAGTAAAACATTCACATACATTCCCACACACATGCTTCAGACCGTGCATAGATTAACACAAGAGTGGCGTGATGGACATTTTTTTGTAGTATTCAGATGTGTTATTGCAGTTGGATAACAGCTGTGTTTGAGTCTATTAGTCCTTGCTCTGATTGCCCTGTACTGAGGGCAACAGTTCGAACAGGGAGTGGCCAGGATGTGAGGTGTCTTTTATGATGTTTTGGGCCTTTTTAAAACAGTGGGCGTTGTGTAGAACTTCCAGTGTGGGGAGAGGGCAGCCAGTGATCTTTTGGGCGGTGTTAATGATCCCTTGGAGTGCTTTCCTCTGAGCCCCTGTGCAGCTAGTGTACCAGATGCATAATGCAGTAAGTTAGAACACTGTCAATGGTGGCTCTGTAGAAGGACACCAGCAGTCTCTGTGTGATGTTATTCCTCCTGAGAATTCTCAGGAAGTACAGTCTCTGTTGGGCCTTTTTCAGCAGCTCGGAGGTGTTCACACTCCAGGAAAGGTTCTCCTCTATATTGACTCCCAGGAAGCGGAAGCTTGCCACCCTTTCTACACAGTCCCCATTTATGAATAGTGGTTGGATCTCTGCCTTTTTCCTTCTGAAGTCTATTATGAGTTCTTTGGTTTTTGAAGTGTTGAGGAGGAGGTTATTGGCCTTACACCATGACGTCAGCTGCTCCACCTCGTCTCTGTACGTAGACTCGTCTCCCTTGGAAATGAGCCCCACCACTGTGGTGTCATCTGCAAATTTCACAAAGATGTTGCTGTGGTGGCGAGGAGTGCAGTCGTGTGTGTAGAGAGAGTAGAGCAGTGGACTGAGCACACAGCCCTGGGGTGAGCCAGTGCTGAAGCTCAGGGCTGAGGATGTGTGATGGCCAACTCTGACTCTCTGTCTACGGCCCGAGAGGAAGCTATTGATCCACATGCAGGTGCTGTATGGAAGCCCCAGGTCTTGTAGCTTGGCCACCAGTTTGTGTGGAAGGATGGTGTTAAAAGCTGAGCAGTAATCCACGAAGAGCATCCGCACATAGCTACCATGCTCTTCCAGGTGAGTTAATGCAGCATGGAGTGCTGTGGCTACAGCGTCTTCCGTGGATCGGTTTGCTTTGTAGGCAAACTGGTGTGGATCCAGGCTGCGGGGCAGGGCTGCTGTGATGTGTCTGCGGACCAGCTTCTCAAAGCATTTCATTACCACTGGGGTGAGTGCCACCGGTCTGTAGTCATTCAGGCCGGTGATGTGGGGCTTCTTAGGCAAGGGGACTATGGTGGAGGACTTCAGGCAGAGTGGGACAGTCGCCTGTGCGAGGGATTTGTTGAAAATCCTGGTGAAGATCCCAGCCAGCTGTCCTGCACAATCCCTCAATATTCGACCTGGCACACCATCAGGACCCGCCGCCTTCCTCGGGTTAACAGCCAAGATGTATTTTTAACATAGTTAACTTTTAACTGTGTATTTATTGGCATTTATTAGTCTTTATTAGTATTCATAGTATATTTGGTGTATATTTGGTGTGTTCTTGGATACTGCTGGATTTTGAGAAATTTCCCCTGGCGATGAATGTATTTTTTTTTCTTTCTCTTCTTTGCAAAAAAATATAACATTTCAAAGACACGTTTCTCAAACAGAATACACGTGAATGGGAAACAAAACATGTTATATTAAATACTTTTATATTTAATTGTTAGTGTTGAAGTTCTAATTTATAATTTAATAAATGTAATAATAATAATGTGTGTTCTGTGAAGAAAGTTCAAGTGACTCAAAAGAAATGGGTTGATTATACTTTAGAAAAAACAGTAAGTACAATAATGCACATGTAAAAAATCTGTGCTTTCCTTATTTTCTATATAAATCCTGTTAACTACAGTCTATTTATCAATATATTACACGTTTAAAAAAAAATCTCACACACACACACACACACACACACACACACACACACACACACACACACACACACACACACACACACACACACACACACACACAGAAACAGGACACCTGTTCTTAAGCATACCTTTCTTTTGTACTTTGGGGACAAACCTACTATCAACTTAACACTTAAACATTCATCTGTTTTTTTTGCTTGTTTTTATTTTACATAATTTTGTGTATATTTAACATTTTGAAATATAATTTCGATACAGAAACATGAGCGTTTAAGCATGTTAGTTGGTCAAACTGGAGTCATAGACTGTATTAGAAGCCCAATATAGAATCTTTATTTACAATCAGCAGCTACAAAAAGCATCTAATTTCTCCTTTTTTTGTCTCTTTATTCGTGGTTAAAGCAGACTGCAAAGTGTCTAAGTAAATTACAGGAGTCACAGGAATGTAGAGGACAAAACTTGTAATACTAAAGTGCAGTAGAAAAGTATTGAATAGTAATCGTTATGTACCTGTATTTGAAAATTTTACAATACTTCATTTTCCTTCATTTTCAGAAACGGTTTTGCCCCAAGGGATTCATGTCTACAGATTCAGTTTCCAAATACCACCAGGGTAAGTACAGTTAGTCAGCTGACCAAAACAATGGTTTGCATTTACACTTTAACAGTGATTCGAACAAACACAAAAAGTGGATCAATAAAATAGCAGCAACTCAGGGCATTTAGGCATGTAGATATGGTTAAGACGATGTGTTGAAGTTTGAACTTAGTGTCAGAATGGCGAAGAAAGATGAGTTAAGTGAATTTAAATGTGGCATCTTTGTTTGTCCCAGAGTATTTTTTCAGTATCTACTGAGTTTTTCTTACACAACATCTCTAGGGTTTACAGCGTAAATATCCAGTTAGCAGCTGTTGTCTAAGTGAAAATTGCTCATGTCAAGTCAGAAGAGAATGAAAAGGCTGCTTTGAGCTGATATGAAAAGTAACTCAAAAATCACTCATTACAACAAGCGTATAAGTAGAATATCTGAATGTACAGCACGTTGAACTTTGAAGTAGATGGGCTACAGCAGCAGAAACCACACCTATCAACTGAGAATTCATCCTTCTTTAGCAACATTTCATGCTGCTGCTGCTGGTGTAATGGCTTGAGGGATATTTTCTTGGCACACTTTGGAACCCTTAGCTTGAGCTGACAATCATTAGAGGCTACTTGAGTATTGTGGCTGGCCATATCCATCCGTTTATAACCACATTGCTGTTTCCAGCTTTGTGAGATACCATGTCACAAAGCTCATATCGTCTCAACCTGGTTTCTTGAACATTATGAGTTCACTATAGCATAATGGACCAAAATCTCCAAGGAATAATCCCAGCATGTTGTTGAATCTGTGCCACAAAGAACTGAGGCAGTTCTGAAAACAAAAGGGGTTCAAACCATCACAAGTAAGGTGTACTTCATAACTTGACTGCTGAATGTGTACATGCGTTGGAAACATGATGTTATTTCACTTGACATTGCATAACTTAAAGTCTGCTGTTTCCCTACACAGAAGCATGCCTTCATTCTTCAGAGGGACTCATGGAAAAATTGTCTACAAGCTAGAAGCAAAACTGTTAAGGGGCTGGAGGATGAACAGTACAGCAGAGAAGGAGATCAAATTTGTCTCCAAATGTGTTCCAAACCTTCATTCTCTGATGGTGTGTACAGTACTTAAAAATACATTCAGCCATCTTTGATATGTTGTGTATTCTCCCGCTACGTGGTATGCACTCAGTGCCAACCGTCCTTCTTGTACACGTAGCACTTCTTGGGGGGTTCATATACGAGAAAAACAATGGTTGTTTCAAATAATGGCCATTATTGGCCAGATAATTCTACTTTCATTTGTTCAAGGTAGGCGATACAGCTCTGAGAACTATCCACGAACACACTGTAATGGAGGTGAAATGTTTCCCAGCAGAAATGTTAACAATCCAAAAGACTCAGCTCTAATTATTAACAGTAATGACCGGTGCATTCCGTTTAAAGTGTTACCTGGTTGATCCAGCTCCATCAGTTAAAGCAGTGACAGGTGAAACGAATAGAATTGATAATCTTGTCATAATGCAGTGCTGCTATCCTTGTAATACACACCAACGTACCATAACCATGCTAAAGACCCAGCATATGCCTTCAGCAAGGCAATCCCGATAGCAGTGGTCTCCCCACAGCAGGATAATATGCCCTGCCCCACAAGAAAGAGGTTTATACCCAGGCCCCCAAAACACCAACTGTCTTCTGCTTTCTGCCAGGCCTCTTAGGACTGTTTTGCTTGTTTATTCCACTGTAGTCACCGCAAGTTGGTTCAACGAACAAAAAGATGGGTTTTTTCTCAAAAGGACACGTACACATGGATGTAACTGTGGACAGGATCGGTTACGCAGCAGGTATTAAAATTTCTTTTCAAATGTTGTAGGTCTCAATTCGTTTTATACTCTTTTCTCATTATACCAAAAAATATTTTTGTGTGGTTGAACATAGGCAGAGTTCAATAAATTAGCTAATAATGGAGGATGCAAAAAGACTATTGAGATCATAGTTGACAAACTTTTCATTCCCATAATGTAGAAACTATCCAATTTATTGGCATCTTGTAAGTAAAGAGATATTAATATGTTATCTGCTTTATTTAATGTATTTTGTCCATTCCAGTGCCCCAAAGGCCAACTTGATCATTTGGCATCCAGGGAAACCTATTTGCCACAGTGTTAATACAACTGCAAGTTAAGCCTGTACTCTTAAGAAATAAGAAATCTAGGGATGTTGCCTACCTTGCACTTTCAGAAATTCCTTTCCAATAGTTTGACTTTAAGTAATAGGTGTTGTGACTTTCTGGTGTATATTAGACAATGGCACTTTAGTCAACTGAAAAATGTAAAGACAATTGTATTTAAAATCTTCTTTTTTTTTTTTTACAGGTGAAACAATAGTGGTTCTTGCTAAAGTTGACAATTCTTCATCCAGTGACATGACACCGAAATTTAGCTTAATACAGAAAGTCGTGTACCATGCCAATGGCAGAACCAAACATGAGAATACAGTTTGTCATAAAGTTGCTGACAACTGTATTAAACCAAAAACACGGAAGGAGCTCAGATGTGAAATAAAGATTCCTAGTGATTACATGCTGACAATCCAGAACTGTGATATTATCTCAGTGGAATACTGTGTAAAGGTATGTAGTACTGTATCCTAAAGCAAAACTTGAATTTTTGTGGGAACCGATATTATGATTTATGCATGACAGAGCCATTTGTAATTAACTGTGTGAACAGCAATGAATATCATTGAGGAAGTGGCGTTCAGATGTTCTCTTGTTGCTTTTCCAGTGTAAAAATAAAAGCATCATGTACTAATGAGACAGATTTACATATATTTTTCTTTCTCCTAGGTATATCTGGACATCAGCTTTGCTTTTGATCCAGAGATTCTGTGCCCAGTGGTCATTTTACCTCCTGGCTTGGCTCCTGGCTGTCTGAGTAATATAAATGTAGGTCCCTATCCAACAGGTGCTATTGGGGGTCCAAGCAACAGTGACTTCCCTCCCCCCACAATGCCCATGGGCCTTCAATCTATGTCTCCACATTCAGGCAGTTATGGATATCCAGGAGTCCAAAGCTATTCAGCACCACCACCACCTATATACCCAAATAACCCTGCTGTATATGGTGGACCAGCGGGTGTGCAAACTTCTCAGCCAACACACATGTTTGGAAGCTACAATAACCCAGTGCCACAGGTGCCTTCGCCATATGGAACTCCATTTTCATCTTCATTATCTTCTGTCCTGCACCCGCCACCACCCCCAACACCACCCCAACAATTTCACCAACCCCCATCTGCCCTTGAGAGCCAGCCATCTCCTTCTATTCAATCTCCAGTACCTCCTGCGTACAACATGCTGCCTTCTGCACCAGTGATGAATGTAGACTTCCTGTCTCAGTCAGATGGAGCTCCTCCATCATACTCACTCCTTTTCCCAGACAAATCTGATGCAAAATAACTGACTAAATGCTAAATGGTCAATTAGTGAGTTATTTAGTTATAAACTAAACCTGTGTAGGTACAGATTTGACATTAGACCACCCCTATTATGTCTTGAACAATTTTTTATTAAAATGAAATTGTTAATGTATGCAGTATTTATCATTTAGTCACCTATATACTGGACTTTATATACTGGGCATAAATAAGACTTTTGCACTGCATGTGATTTAATGAGCAGGTCAGGTCACTCATTAACTTTGTACAGCTACTTATGCCTTAATTATCATGGTGCACTGTATTTTGCATTGTTCAAAGTGCCCTTTTCAGTATTAATATCTACCTCACTGCTCTATTTAGTAGGGGTGGGGGAAAAAATCGATACTGTGTAGTATCGTGATATTTTGTTTGCTAATAATGTATCGATACAGGGACAGCAGAAATCGATATTTTGTTACAAAAAAAGTTTTTGTGGACTGGACTGACTTCAGAGCATGTTGATCCTTTTTCTGAGCAAGAATCCTGACATTCCTTCACTGTCCAAATGTGTTTAACTTTTTTTTTTGACAGCAATAAACATGACAGTTTACTGATTTTAATGTAAGACATGTTTTATTTTAATTAAGTTTAAAACTTTTTTATTTAATGTAAAATTATATTTTGTTTTAATTTACTTTCAAATTCTTCAGTTGCTGAATGGGCTGCATAGTTTTCATAAATTACATAGTTTAGAATAGTTATAATTGTACCAGATGGTTGCATTCAGTTAAGTTGGACTAGACTGTAATACAAACCGTTCAGTTTGTCAACAATAAAACTGACTGAAATGAGAGAAGGACTGAGTGCGAGACTTTGATATTAGATAAATGAATATTGATAAAGTTTACCTTTATGTACAGAATCTGAATATCGCAAAATATTTTAAAAAATTGCAATAATATTGTATCGTGGGATGTATGGTGATTCCCACCTCTACTATTTAGAGGAATATTATAACAAAATTGCCAACACTGCATCAGGCTTTTTAGATATATATATATATATATATATATATATATATATATATATATATATATATATATATATATATATATAGATATATATATATATATATATATATATATATATATATATATATAAATAA
Source organism: Copadichromis virginalis (assembly GCF_057382275.1). Taxonomy (NCBI): domain Eukaryota; kingdom Metazoa; phylum Chordata; class Actinopteri; order Cichliformes; family Cichlidae; genus Copadichromis; species Copadichromis virginalis. Next base: position 19,017,824 of record NC_140629.1, read on the forward strand.
GAGACATATTTATTTCCTCTATACTTTAGTGTGTTGAGTTTATCTCAGTTCAATGCAATTTTACCTATGTAGCGTCAAATCACAACAACAGTCAAAGCGTTTAATATTTTTCCTACCTCTGTTATAAATATTTATTATTATAAAATGTTACAATATTATTTTTTTGCAAACTGCCAGTTTTTTCTCTGAGTTGTAGAGCTGAATAAAGTTATGTGAAGTTTATTTTTTGAATAGTAGTAATTAGTTAATTTTTTTTATATGGTAGAGCATGTCCACAATAGTCAAACTGATAGTAAGTAATCTCATTCATCTGATTTTTTCAATCTTATCAGGCAACTCTCTTTAACAGTGTGAAATCTTGTTCTAGTCTAATACCCTTGGCCGTCAAACAATTTTGAAGACAGATTTACTCTGAATACCAAACCAAAATTGCGCAAGTCCTTCCTGCTGTGCAATAGCTGAGGTGATTTGCTTAAAGCAATGTTGTAAAAATGTTGCAACTGTTTTACATGGGTTAGGCAGTTGGATATGTTTTCTTCTTTCTTTTTTAAACCTCATGCTTTAGGCAAAGGCAGACAATCATTTGTAAATTCAGCTGGCTGGCATCAAAGAAAGCAGTCCATTTGACCAACAATCTAGCATGTCTCCAATACAGGACTTCAGTCTCACTTATGAATCGGTCAGCAATGATGACATTTTTCCTGGAGGAGACACTATCGTAGGCACAGCTACTTAAAGAAAAAAAATACATACAATACATAAATAAACTGAAATAACTGATAATAAACTGAAAAGACAAAAGACAATGGACTTCATTCACGACTAGTTCATATGTATAAATCTCACACATAAACTCTGTGGATGAATGTTTCACAGAGAAATCTGTGATTCATTGGGACTTTCTTATCTGAATTTATCTGTAATAATAATAATGGATTGGATTTATATAGCGCTTTTCAAGGCACCCAAAGCGCTTTTACAATGCCACTATTCATTCACTCTCACATTCACACACTGGTGGAGGCAAGCTACAGTTGTAGCCACAGCTGCCCTGGGGCAGACTGACAGAAGCGAGGCTGCCATATCGTGTACTCATTGAACAAATTGTTAGACCCTGTGTACAAGCAGATGATGAAGACCTGGATGTGTTATGTTAAAGTCAAGCAAGGAAAAATAGTGGTTGGAGACTGCAGTACAACCAAAATTATCCCAAATGTGTACATCAAAAGCAAGATCTTGTTGTCTCTTAAATGGTTGCTTCAAACATGGGGACCTGATCTGCAACCATTTTCAGGTCAGTGATTTAAATGAAAATGACAATAGGAAGACAGAAGGTAATGCCTGTCACATGCCTGTCTCCCAGTACTCGTGACAGGCATAAACCTACTATGGTCATATTGTTTATGAGGAAACAAATATGTGAGCTTTACTTCACAGATAACATAATTATTTTGCTTCTACTTTGTACCCTCAATATTTACGGAGTACAAAGGAGCAGTAATAAACTATTGGTCAAATTCATCATGTATTTAATAACAACTATGAAAAGTGGGGACAGTGCTTTTCAGCTGTGGTACCAAGCTCTGAAACTGTTAATCACTCCACCTCCACCTGCTCATGATTAGATAGAATTGTGGAACATCTTTGTCTAAATAATGTAGGCTAATCTGGACAGAGGTGATCTTAATCATTACTAAATTTATAGGCATACTGGTAATCTACAAAAATGCCATTATAGCTATGATAACCTATGCAACTGCGGTCTATATTGCTAATAATATCATTCACCAGCATCTTTGCACATTCACAACTGCTTTTGTTGTTATGGTGCTTAGGTTACTGCCAATACTTGTGGGAGGTACTGATGACAGAACCAGGGTGTACAAAAGAGTAACATCCCTAACGTAGCATGCAGCCATCACAGACATGCATACTTAACCTGTCACGTACAAAAATGTCATCTACATTATAAGTGTCATGATGTGTGCTGTGGCAGGCAGGATGTAGGACCCAAAAGCAGGACTCTGAGACAGAATGACAAACTAAAGGCGGCAGCTTCATTGCTGGAGAACGTATGAACATGAAATACAACTGAACTAGAAACTCAAAAACAGAAACACTACCTTACTAGAAGCACAGAGAAGAAAGAAAAAAAACAGCACAGTGAGGGTATGACACTTCAGGACTTAAAAACACAGGCAGGACAACGAGAGGATGGGGAACAGGTGGTAACACAGCTGGGACAAATTAGACCTAACGACACACACTGATGGAGGTAAAACATAATCTCTAATAGCAAGAAACTAAACAATTTAACATGAATACATGAAAATACAATAAAACCATAAACCACTCAAAGAATCTAACTATCCTTTTAACCAGTTAACACAGTCCAAAACCTAGAGATTAAAAACTAACATAAGCACACAAACACAAAAAAACTGATATAAAACAAAGAAATATTAACCAAAATCAAACAAAGCACATGAACACTTGGTCACCAGACACAGGACCATGACAAAAGGACTGGGTCTGTTTGGTACCGTGTCCATAGTCCTGTTCAGTGAGTGAAAATATATACTCCAAGGAACAAGCCCAAATGTCTGTTTACTATCAACAGAAAACTGCTAACCAGGAAGTCGATAGATAGATAGATAGATAGATAGATAGATAGATAGATAGATAGATAGAATAATTTTATTTCGAACATACAAATATAACTGAAATAACAAGAGAAAAGAAAAACAACCACAAACGCCCAATCCCCTTTACAAACCATCCTAGACTTGTGTAAGTTAAGATGTAAATGACCACTTGATCGAAGGGCTCTGGAGGGTGTATAAAGCAGCAAAAAGTCAGACAAATAGTCTGGCCGTTTAGCACTTTATAAGTCAAAAGTAAGATTTTAAATTTAATTCTAAAACGCACTGGAAGCCAATGAAGGGAAGCAAGCACGGCAGTAATGTGTTGGTGTCTCTTCACATGAGTCAAAAGGCGGGCTGCAACATTTTGTACAAGTTGGAGCCGTGCCAAGCTGGACTGACTGACACCAACGTATAGTAATCCAGTTGAGATAAGACGGACGGACTGATTGCTCGTTCCAAGTTTTTAAAGGATAAAAATTATCTCACCTTGGATAGGAGCCGTAATTTAAAAAAGGACCACTAAACAACTGAATTAATTTGTTTTTCAAATGTAAGTTTGCTATCCAAGAAACCTCCCAGATTTTTACAAGCCCAAATCTGGGGCATTGAAATTACAGCTTAGTCCAAAAATATTTATTTTATCCTCATTGAAGGTAAGAAAATTTGAGGCCATCCAGGTTTTAACTTCGTAAAGACATTTGAATAGGGATTCCACGGGAGTGGAAGTGTTTCTATTAAACCGAAGATAAATCTGGGTGTTGTCGGCATAAGCGTGAAAGCAGATGTTATGCTTCCTAAACATTAGGCCTAGGGGTAACATATAGACTGAAAAGAGAATTGGGCCTAATACAGAACCCTGCGGGTTCCACAAGGAAAAGGAGCTGGGGAAGAAATAAAATCATCAAGACTCATGGAAAAAGTTCTGTCAGACAGGTAAGACCTAAACCATTCCAAAGGGATGCCTTTGATACCACATTGCTCCAAACGTGAGATCAGAATGCTGTGGTCAACAGTATCAAAGGCTGCAATTAAGTCTAGAAGCAGGAGCACAGCTGAGTCTCCTGAGTCGGTGATTAATAAAATATCATTAAGTACTTTTAGGAGGGCAGTTTCTGTACTGTGGTGGGTTTTGAAGCCCGGCTGGAACTTCTCGAAAATATTATGACTATTTAGAAAGGATTGTAGCTGCTCAAATACAATCCTTTCTAGAATTTTTGACAGAAACGGAAGCTTGGAAATAGGTCTGAAATTAGCAAGAACAGAGGAGTCGAGGTTTGTTTTTTTAAGTACTGGCTGCACTACAGCGTTCTTGAATCCAGTTGGTCCTATTCCAGAGCTAAGACTACTATTAAAAATAGTTAAAATGTCAGGGCCGACTACCTTAATAATCTTTTTTTAGAAAATGTGTTGGGACTTCATCTGTGGGGCAGGATGATGTCTTTATGCTATTACAAAGATCTTCCACTTGGTTAAGACATACAGGCTCAAACTGGTCAAAAGCAGTTGAGCAGGTATATGTTAATGAGACATCATACAGAGACAGGGTATATGCAGATCGAAGCATTTCTTAATTCTTATTAATAAAGAACTCCAAGAATCTATTGCAGGTTTCACCGGAGCTATCTATATGGAAGGCAGGGGAGGTATTCAAGGCCAAATCAATTGAGAAAAGAGTTATTAGAGTTGTTCTCAATATTTGCTGCTTTGTACATTGTTCCTGCAGTGCTGAAGTCAACAAAATCCTTAAATTTCAGAATTTTGAGAAAGAAAAATCTGATATTTATGCCTTTGTACATGATTTATGATTTTGGGCTCTTGGCTTTCGGCGGAGGCGGTCACGTTTTCTCTTGTCTCCTCTCCCTCCCTTATCTTCCTGCTTGACTTCCCTTGTCTTTGTCTAGTCTCCTCTAACTCTCAGAGACTCTCTCCGTCTTGTTCTCTAAAAAAATAAATGCCTAAATGTCACTGACACCCCTGACGAGAAATCTGGGCGTGGGCCTGTGGGAACATTTGCTGCCAGGTATGAGTGGCGTATCATGTCTCTGGCAGCACTCTCAATAGAGGATGTTGAAGACACCTACCTACCTATTCAGAACCATGATAACTGGATTCCTGCTGATTGGAACTGGCACAGCCCTGGCTTATCAACAAATAATGAAAAGCGGTCACAGCTGTTCAAGATCCCACAAGGCTGGTCAGCATGACTGACGATGGGTAGAGCCATGAGCACTCAAACTGTGTTTAGTGAACGTGATATGGATTAAATCACAGAGAAGCTCACGGCTCTGCAACAGGAGATCTAGAATTGGGACCAGTGACAGACATTAGAGCAACTACGGAACTGGAAAGCAGCTCTTCGCCCTACACCAAACCCAAACAATCACAATCTATCATTTGGCCTTCACTCATGAACTGGAAGCTCGAAATCCGGAGCTGGAACAAATACTCCCCAGATTACAAGACTGTGTTGACTCTCTGCCCTATCCTTCTACTTCCTCAAGGTCATCTGCATCAACTTGGGGATTGTTGACTTTCACTTAACTAGGTGAAAGGAGACCGTCTCATGAGTTGGATACAGGATACACACACACACACACACACACACACACACACACACACACACACACACACACACACACACACACACGTACTCAGACACTGATATACAGTCACCCCTACAAACACTTCTGATGTACTTGTCTTTTATGTTGTGAGATGTGATGATTCATGTGCTATATGTGCTAGGGTGTTTTTTTCTGTTCTCAAACTGATCAAAGTTCTTTTTTCTCTTCTTCGTTCCTCATATTTTGTATTTCTATTGTTCTACTTCTCCAACCTGTCTTCCTCGTGTGATGTTTGTGTAATGCATATGTGGTCAGAAGGGTAAAATGGCGCTGAAATGCCGGCAGCCTTAACCAATTTCCTTCGGGATCAACAAAGTTTTAATGGAAATTAAATGAAAACTTAATTGGAGGTTTTTCAGGTGTGCTTTGTTATTTATTTATTTAGTCAAGCATTCATTGGATATGTGATAGCTGTTTTCAAAATCTACAAATTCTCTTTTAAAACACCAAAATCAGTTTGGAGGACAGAATAATTCATCTTGCCACTGGCTTGACTGAAACCACTTTGAATACTATGTTTGGGGACATTCAATCCAAACTCAGAGGATGCTTCCTCCCACTCAATAATGCCATCCACACACTCCTTCGCTATAACATCTAAAAAGAAATAAATAAAATTGCTTTTGCTTGCACACACTGACAGTTAGATAATGGACACACTAAATGAATATATTTTCCTATTTCAATATCTTTACATCTTTATAAAAGAAAATCATTTTATGTATGTTTTTTCAAATTCCAACTGTTTCCTAGATTATTTCTTTTACCTTCCACCCAGTGTTTCCACTGGTCTCATTCTGTCTAGTCCATCAAAGAGTTGATAATAATAATAATAATAATAATAATAATAAATTTTATTTATGAGCGCCTTTCAAGTCACCCAAGGACACTTTACAATAGGATAAAACACCTAGTAAAACAATGGCAGAATAAGAACAATAAAATAAAAGCACAAGATAAAATGAACAAACAGTGGATTCACAGTGAATATGCAGATTTGAACAGATGAGTTTTGAGTTGGGATTTAAACTGGGGGAGAGAACCAATATTTCTTATTTCAGGGTGCAGAGAGTTCCACAGCCTGGGAGCAGAGCAGCTGAAAGCTCTGCTTCCCATGGTGGTGAGGCGGAAGGAAGGTACAGTAAGCTGGATAGAAGAAGAAGAACGAAGTGAACGGGCAGAACAAGTGGTGGTTAACAGGTCAGAAAGGTAAGAAGGAGCGAGGTTATGAATGGCCTTGAAGGTGAGCAGAAGAAGTTTGAAAATTATCCGGAATTTCACAGGGAGCCAGTGAAGTTCCTGAAGAACAGGGGTGATGTGCTGGTAGGAGGGGGTTCTGGTGATAATGCGAGCAGCAGAGTTCTGAACCAGTTGAAGCTTATGGAGGGATTTTTGGGGGAGACCATGCAGAAGAGAATTGCAGTAGTCAATACGGGAGGTAACAAGACTATGTACAAGAATGGACGTAGACTGGGTGGAAAGAGAAGGAAGCAATCTGTTAATGTTACGTAGATGGAAGTAGGCAGAACGGGTGAGATTATTGATGTGCGATTTATAGGAAAGTGAACTGTCTAGGATGACACCAAGGCTCTTAATGTCATGGCTAGACGGTCCTCACCGATCGTCTTGCCAATTTGTTGTGGTGTTTGTGTTTGTGTGTACTGTGTCGTGTTCTCCTCTCCATCCTGTGCATGTGTTTTTCTGCTGGAACATGTACTTCCGGAAGCCGTGGCACGGAACGGCAGTTGACCGGAGGGGAGTGTCCTGAGCTAGAATCATCGCACCTGTGCGGAATTACCTTGCCAGCGCAGACCTATTTAACGGGGCGGTTGAGTCACAACCAACGCTGGAACGTTGAACTAAACCGGGTAGCGTAGTCATGATTGGCATACCCGGTTTGTGAAGGAGAGGACATTTTCGTTATTGAGCGTGTGTTTTTTCTCATCTGCCTCCAGGGTTCAGGGATTGGAGGAGGAGCCGGCACCAGGAGTTGTTGTGGATTATTACTGCAATGTCACCGTGAGGAGAGGTCGCCGTATCACTGCACTGCCCTTTTTGGATTATAGACTCGAACTGTTAACAAACCTTTTCACTGTAAATAAATCCACTGTCATTCTGCAAGGAGTCTCGCACCTGAGTCCTTTAATCCAATTCACCATGACACTTAACCTGAGGAGAAGGGAAAACTGTGGAGTTATCGATGGTGAATGAGAAATGGTTTGCCTTCAAAAGGTTGGATTTGGTGCCAATAAGGAGGATCTCAGTTTTATCCTCATTGAGCTTTAGAAAATTAGAGGTAAACCAGGATTTTAACTCGGATAGACATTCTGTAAGGGAAGAAGGTGGGAGGGAGGAATCAGGTTTGCAAGAGAGATATAACTGGGTGTCATCAGCAAAACAGTGAAACTGAAGATCAAATTTGCGGAAGATGGTACCTAGAGGGAGGATGTATATTACAAAGAGAAGAGGGCCTAAAACTGAGCCTTGGGGTACACCAGAGGTGACGGGGAATAGATGAGAGCGGAATGATCTTAGTTGAATAAACTGGGAGCGGTCGAGGAGATATGATTGAAACCAGACGAGGGGTGTGTCAGAGATGCCGAGAGAGGAAAGTCTGCTTAGAAGGACAGAGTGGGAAATGGTGTCAAAGGCTGAGCTCAGATCTAAAAGGACAAGAATGGTGAGAAGACCAGAGTCAGCTCCGATTAGAAGATCGTTAGTGACTTTAAGTAGAGCAGTTTCGGTACTGTGACATGAGCGAAAACCAGATTGAAATCTCTCGTAGATGTTATTATTAACCAGATGTAAATGAAGTTGAGCTGCAACCACTTTTTCGAGTATCTTAGAAATGAAGGGTAGATTGGAAATCGGACGGAGGTTGTTAAAGTTGTTAGGATCTAAAGAAGGTTTTTTCAGTATAGGAGTGACTAGAGCAGTCTTCAATAAGGAGGGAACGATACCGGTGGTGAGAGAAGAGTGAATGATAGCAGAAATGAGTGGGAGTAAAGAAGAGAGGCAGGATTTCACAAGCCCCGTGGGCATGGGGTCAAGATGACATGTGGCAGGCTTTGATTTACACATGAACTCGGAAATATCAGATAAATCAGGAAGATGAAAAGTGGAAAACGGCTCAAAAAGGAGAAGAGGTTCTGGAGAGGGCGTAGACACAACATTTGATCTGAGTTGCTGGTGGATGTTATTGATTTTCGTAGTCCAGAACAGCATCAAGGAGTTGCATGTTTCAGAGGAATAGAAGTGCGGTGGTAAAGCGTTGGGGGGTTGAATTAGCTTGTTGAAAACTGAAAACAGAGTCCTTGCATTACCCTCATAAGAACTGATAATACCAGAGTAGAAGATTTGTTTGGCCTTGTTAATGGAGTCTTTATACTGAAGTGCGTGGTATTTATAGATTTCTGAATCAACAGTTGAACCAGATTTCTTATATTTACGCTCTAGCTGCCGAGCTTTGACCTTCAGAGCTCGGAGGTCAGAGGTAAACCAGGGAGCAGAGCGAGCAAAGGAAACAGAGTGGGTTTTTACAGGAGCCAGAGAATCAAGGACAGTGAGTAGACAATTATTATAATATAACAACAAATCATCAGGAGTAGAATAGAAGTCCGGAATCTGAACATTGTCCAAACTGGTAGTAAGAATGTCCATATCAATGTTCTTGATGTTGCGGAACAAGATGAGACGGGTTGGCTTGGTAGAAGAGCAGCAGAGAGTGAGGTTAAATGAAAGGAGGAAGTGGTCAGTTATGGGGATTTCAGTAGCAGAAAGATTCGAGGGAGTAAGGCACTTTTACGGTGGAACAAAGAAATTCACGGCAGTTATGTTAATAATATGCGCATCTGCTGCATCCGCTGAAAAGCTGCAGCTGTTACACACGCAGCTGCAGCTTTTCAGCGGACTGAAAAGTGCGAACATGTGGACGGGTCCGTTGTGCATTGTTTACAGTGGTGCCGAAACCCAGGATTGGGGCACCTCAGACAGTACCTTTTTTTATTGCGGCTGTCGACTTACACATGCGGCTGCAGCTTTTTGGCTACAGTCTACACACATCAACAACAACAACAGGACCCAGTTCATTATGTTTTAAGCCGGCCAGTCAAGATTGCGCTCAGGTGCGTCCGCCTCCCCCGCAGCCGTGCCACATCCCATGCCCCGCCACAGCTTTGCAGTCAACAACAGGCTCACCGCAACCACTGAATAGTATTAAACTCTCAGTAAATTATATACATTTTCATCTCTCTTCACAAGTTTCTGGACTTATTTTTTTATAAGACTAAGATTGAACTTTATTTTTCCGTGTTTGGCAATGTTCACATTCTGTTTAACTTGTTGCTTTTTTGAAGAAGTAGTGCAGACTCATGAAGCAGTCTAGTGACAAAAGTTACAAATAGTTGTTTGAAATGAAAGTTGTTTGTTTAACTCAGGAATTCGCATGATAAGGTGGGGCCAGGTTTCACAATGAACTCACCCGAAACTCTGGCTGATTGGGACCCACACCCAGTTTCACACCTTGGCTCAGGCGATTAGAGGATCATCAGGGGGTCCTTTTGTCCCTCTGTGGGGGGCTACTCCCACTAGGTTTATATCTGGGACTCTCCACCATTTGACCTTAGAACTGAAGAAGCTTCTCGGGTGAGAGGTGAAACGCCTTCAAGTAACTTAAAGAAGTCCAGACGCTTTTCTTTGCAAGCTCCTTTGACTACGATGACCTGGATGACTGAGAACCTTCACAGACATATTGTTTGTTTAAAAAAATAACTGAAGGATTCATTGTGAAAGAGCTTATTATCTAATAAATTTGCAGCTAGGCTTTTCTGTCATTGTTTTGTTTAGGTGGGGGCATGAAAATATTTATTCCTGCCATGTGGGGAATGATGTAAAAAGTTTAAGAACCACTGCTGTATGGAAACAGGTAAGGTTTGGTTTGACTGTGTCATAATCATTTAAATTGCTGCCCAGTGACGTCTTAGAGATTGAGAACACTGGCCTATTGAGAGACAGTTCAGCTCTTTACCCTTATAACAGTATCAATTGTTTAATGAAGCCATAAGAAAGACCTGGCACCCACATCACAGGAGAGAGCACACTACATGCACACTCGGTGTTACTGTACGTAACACAGCTGTCTTCATTTGTCTTCTTTTTGCATTTGCTGCTGTTGTCCTTTGTTGGAATTTTCAAAAAAAATGTAGCTGAATGTGTAGCTTTGTGCTAATATTGTGTCTGTTTCCATGATTTAAGGGCATTTGTAAACCTAAATTCAATATGGCTGAATTAAAATGGATTCAAAACAAATGTTTACATTCCTTACATTCCACAACACCTCCTACCCTCTGCATGAGACCTTATGAGCACTGAGCAGCTCATTCAGCAGTAGACTTTTACACCCACAGTGTAGGAAAGAGCGCTACCACAGGTCATTCTTATCAGCAGCTGTCAGACTCCATAACACATTTTAACATGCGGTAGTTTAAAACCACCTTGATTACAATGTTGCAGTAACAAAAACATATATATGTGTTAATATAGAGGTAATTATGGGTTAAATTATGGGTATTTCTTCATTTCGTTTAAGTTTATGATTGAATCGGTGGTTGTGACCAGGACATAACTCTTTATTGGAAGAGAGCTGTGACTATCCCCTTTCCCATTCACTTGGATAAATGATAAAGAAAGAATATTTTGAAAAGCTTTTGTGAGCTGAATTTTTTTCTTACTATTGTGAAACAAATTTTTAGACAATGATTGTGTGGCGGAGGCGGGGCCCCGGGCGCGGCTGCAGAGGAGGAGTGGTGCAGTGGGCTCAACGGGGCGGTACGGGAGACGCCGGTAAGAACAGCTGATGGTGATTATGGACTGACAATGGTTTTCCCTCCCCTGTTTTATAGTGAGACGGAGAGCGGTGGCGAGAGGGAAAAACGACACACGTCAGCTGGGAACGAGCTGTCAGTCTATGTGAAAAGCATAAACCTGTGAAACGTGTGAATAAATGTGGAACTTGGCAATAACAACCTGCGTGTGCGTGTACCTGTGCCTCGTATATTCCACAGATTGATTATAAAATAAAATGTATGCAAAATGTGCTACAGGATGCAACATACCCACATGCCTTTATTCAGCTGCAACCTGATCTCTTTCAGCTGGAGCCTGGTGATTTGATTACAATGCCCTTCCTTTTAGCCACAGCATCTAATTTGGTTTGGTGCATTTTTGAGCAATTTTCTCTGATCATAGAATACAGCCAGTCTTCCTGTTAAAAGCAAACCACTGTGATTTGACAAGACATAGAAATTCTGACTCATGTTGTTTTGTTTATATAAATGGTAAATGGCGTGTATTTATATAGCGCTATACTACTCCCTAAGGACCCCAAAGCGCAGTCATCCACTGTGACTTATAGACACGGGACCCCTCCTTGAATCTCCATCTTATTGTGTGGGAGGGGGTCTTTGTGCAAGAGTTTATAAGAGCAACCATCAATTTTCTTAGCGTCTTTTGCAATTCAATGGCTGGGGCTGGAGCCTGTCCTTGCTATCATGTAGTCAAAGATGTAGTACACGTGTAGGCAATAAGTATGCAGCTGGACTTCGGAAATCGACACAGAAAGATCTTATCTGATCAAGAGATTTGAACCTAGAACTTTGAACGTGGAAAGACAGGATATGATAAATGAAAACTGGTGGGACAGTTTGTGGCGGACAAATTACTGCATTTTTTAAAAAGAAAAACATCAGGTAATTTAGGCGAAAGTGCAGGAGACCATAGAACTGGTTTTGATGGTAGTACATGGTAAATTCTAGTTAGTTCGCAGAACTTATGAAAAAAAAAAGAGTTTAGCTATGAGCTAAAACTAACTTGGCGTCAAAGTTAGTTTTACCAGTTAAACCACTGGTTTAACTAGTTTAAATGGACTGCCCAGCTATCCCTTCAGTCAAAAGCTAGTAGCAAAGGCAGCAGAGGGAAGCACGGTGGTTCTGTGCTTAGCACTGTTGTTGCCATCAGTTACATGCCATGATACATGGCACTGTTGTTTTTCTGTTGCGTAACACCACCATTTGGAAACTTGCATCCAGAGTTTTTAGCTGCCCACCCAAACATAGCAGGCTACTTCTTTTGATCAAAAGGAGTTTGAATGAGGTGCTACTGTTACAAGGGTTGAAAAGCTGAAAAGTCGTTCTTCAAACAGCATTTAGTTTAGTTATGGATCCCAAAAAGCATTTGCAACATGTCAGTGTTTCTCAGATTAGTAAATGTAAATAAAATCTGTGAATAAACTGTGACTTTGGTAAAGACTTAGTGAACAATATTAAGTAGCTATCTTAAACTGTGCAAATCCCAGTAATATGTCTAGTTGGTCATTATGGTGCATAAGCTAAATTTATTGTCTAAAGAGCTGTTGTAATAAATGTCTCACACTTTTTGGTACTATGTCAAATTAAAAAAAAAAAAAGCCCACGACGTCACTCTATAGGCGGAGCCTCCTGTCACGCCCATTGGATCTGCTCGTCAGTGCTGAGAAAAGCATTTCGCCGACAGCTCAGAAATGTCTCCGATAAAGGACTTTAATGTGATTTACGGAACAATCGACGAAAGCGATACTTTTTCTGAAGGAGATACTATAGTTGGAACAGTTAGTTTCAGCCTGACAAAAGCCATCAAAGTCAAAAGTGTTTCTGTAAAGGCCAAAGGAGACGCAAACGTACACTGGTCTGAAGGAAGTGGAGATGACGAGAGATCGTACAGTGATCATAGGAGATATTTCAAGGTGAAGGAACTCTTAGTTGCAGAAAATGCTAAAGGTAGGTTTATTTATTTAGAACTTGGAAATCACGTTATTTTGCCATTTCACTCCTCATGGCAATATACTGAGTTTGTTATGATCATTGGTTTCTTTTAGTTTTATTCATGTAATCCTTGTATATTATGATAATTCCGTTCTTGCGCTTCTAGTTTGGTTGTCATCTACTATAGTTCCATAAAGGACGGTGCTTTAATCTGCTGTCATTCCCCAAGGAGTCCCCAAAGCGGATGGATTTATGATTTAGCTAGAATTGTGCGCGCGAAAGACGGATGTTTTAACCATTTCACCACACTTCGAATGTTTTGTTATTTTAGACTGTAATTCTCTTAATTGTTTGCGTATCCTCTCTTGAATCCTCTTGTGTCAAACTATTCACGCCTGCCTTTCCCTGCGTCTCCCTTCCTGTTTTGTCTGTTATTTGTCTTCCATGTCTTGTGACCAGTTTGAATTCGACCCTCTTTTCTACTTCTGTCGCAACTGTTTGAGGGTTCCCTCTCTTGTTACACTCCTTGATCACCTCATGTGTTTATAAATGGTACTTTCCCCCTTAGGCTGCACTATTTATTGCCACGTCTATACACTTCTGCCGTGTGCTTCTCGACTCTGTTTCTGTCAGTTTTTATACTTTGCCAAACTATTAACCAGGTGGCGGGGAACGATATATAGCAGCATATTCCGATGTTTTGCATGGCTTTATTGATACAGAGACATACAGAGACACCAAATATATTTTTATTCAATCCGTTACAAGGGTTCATCTCAACAAGAAGGCAAATCTCATGCACTACCATCCAGAGATAACATTATTTACATTTAATTAGCTCAGCTAATAAACCAATCAACACTGGACACCCTTTGCTTGATAGAGCTACTTCCTATAAGGCTACAGCTCTTAAAAGTAAAGTCATAAGACCGTATATCATAGAGTTATAGTAGTCTTCAACCAGAAATTATAAAAACCTCAAAGCACATTTTCTATAGCTTCCGTTTTTTGCAGGAGTAACTGTGTAAATACCTGCATTGGCGTTTTTGAGTATATACAACTAAATAAAGAATGGAATTCGTCCTTCTTTTGAAATTTAAATTGCTCAAAGCAAAATGCTACTTTCACATTGGCTCTGGTCCCACTGTACCTCTGATTCTCTCTTCTCAGTTATCATTCCTTGTGAGTCTTGCATTATCCTAACTCACTAAACACAACCCAGTCACAGGCACTGTGGGATAGATTATAATATTGCAGAATTCCCATAGAGTCTTTTCAAAGTTAAAGTCATCTTCAGTGTCAGACACTGATAGGTGCCAATCTTTTTTTGGGGGAGTAAAAAAATATTACTGACCTGGTAATGGCCAGGTTACCGGGCTGGTTACATCCATGGTTGTCATGGTCTTCTAGCTAGAAACTAGCAGACTGGCTTGAAAATAAAACATGTTACACGTGCAGAGATAATATTAAAGACACTATGGTGATACATGCATTTTAGAGATCCCTGCTTTTTTTTTTTTAAAGAGTTTTCTGTGAAGTTAAGAATAATTAGAAAAGTGTGTGCAAAAACAACAGGAATAACAGTGCATACAGACATGAGTATTGATTAACTGTAGAAAAAGTAAGATATAACTACTGATGCTTCAGTCAGTTCTGTTTGAGGTATACAAGTTAGTATGGCCATAAGCTACCACAGGAGTTACAACAGCAGAGGTATCCACATATTTGATTTGACAGATTTTTATACTGGATACCATTCCTGATACAGCCCTTCCAGGGATTTGTCCCAACTTCCCTTCTTCCAGATGATCTTTTGCTGATAGGAGAAACATTAAACATCACATAGATTAAATGAAAATCTCCCCAAAGTAAAATGCAGCTATTATTAGTTATCATTGCCTACCTATGATCATTCAGTATGTCTGCCATATAAAAACCTTAAAATGTCACAAGCAGAAAAATAAATAAATAAAAAAGAACCAAAAGCATTGTAATATTTAATTTAATCTGATGTGCAGTTAAATGAAACAGACAAAAGTAAACCAATGCCATTCTTAAAAAAATACATTTAATGCAAAGTTTAAAACAGGAATATAAAAAAAGCACTCGAGTTTCAAAGGTGAGTTTAAAGTTGTCTGCATTTTCTTTTAGTTTTACTGAACGTGATTCAAGTCTAGACTTTTTACAGTGAAGTTCTTTATCAAATATATCTTCTAGTTTGTAACTAGGCTTGATGCAGATCTTGGAAAGCAGCAGTTGCATTTAAGAGCCTACCACTCAAGAGTTTCTCAAAAGTTTAATCACATTTCTCCTGCAGGCACTTCACTTCCCCAAGGGGTCCATTATTTTAAGTTCAGGCTTAAAATCCCAGAGGGGTAAGTGGGAATTTCTGGCTGCAAGTATCAATACTGTGTCATAACTTGCCTTTACAAACAAATGCATTATACCATGGTTCTGTTTTATAGGAACATGCCATCATCCTTTACAGGATGCCATGGAAAAGTTGTCTACATGGTTGAAGCAAAGATATCCAGGAGCTGGCGATGGCCTTCTACAGTACAAAAAGAGATCAAGTTTGTTTCTAAGGCATTTCTACACACTGTTCAAGTAATGGCAAACACTGCAATGGTTTGTTAGAAATTTTATACTTGGAAAAGTGTATTGTAACCTTTAAAAATGCAATTCAGTGAGGCATTAAGTTGTGTTGGAAAATGTTTGTCTGTATGTTTTGTTATAGTGTCCACAATCTAGTACAGTGAGTAAAAAGATGAATGGTCTCTCCAAGGGACAGGTCCAAATGTCTGCTACTATTAACAGAACAGTCTGTTTTCCAGGTAAATTGTTTGCAATTTGCAAAATCTAATGTAAATACATTTAACAATGCAGTTTACTTATAATATTTGCTTTTGTCAGGTGAAACTTTATCTGTTGCCACCAAAATCTGCAACTCTTCCTCCAAGGACATGAAGCCCAAATTCAAACTCCAGGAGAGAATAGTGTACCGTGCTGGTTGCTCTTCTACGTCCAGTGAGAAAACTTTATTTAAAAAGGTCGGGGACAATATAAATCCAAACTCAGAGGAAAGTGTCTCCTGCCAAGTGAAGATTCCCGTTGATGTCATCATTCTCCATAACTGTGAAATCATCTCAGTGGAATATTACATCAAGGTATGAAACAAAGTCATAGTTCTTTTATATAGTATTACCTTAGAAATTAAACTTCATCTGTTTGTAAACATTTTCAGGTAAGTAATAGACACGTAAAATACGTGTCCTAAACTCTTAAAAAATGTATACAAAAAATTACTGCAGAACACCTAATTAAACTACTACTATTGCAAAATGCTGCATAAAATTTGAATAATAACATATAAATTATTTATGACAAATAACTGAATCAGTAGCTTCATATGTTGCACTTTGATTCAGATGTTTACTAATCTATTACTGACATGTTTCCTAGGTGTATGTGGACATTAGTTTTGCCACTGATCCAGAGGTTGTGTTTCCACTGGCCATCGTTCCTCCCAGTTTTGCTGCCTTTCAGCCTGGGGAGGCTCTGGGGCCTTACCCACCTGGGACAGCTGGGGCTCCAAGCTACAGCGACTTTACTTCCTTTAACCAGTGGCCACAAGGTGCCCCACCATATGAGTTCTCAGCTCCAGCGTTTTCATCACCCCCAGTACAATATCCAGGATCTACTGCTCTGCCTCAGTTTCAGCAGGAAGAACCACCTCCATCGTATACGTCTCTTTATCCTCACCAAAATGAACAACCGTAGAAGCTCAACTGGATACTGAGAAAATGAATGAACTAAATGTTAATAGTAAGTCACACCTCAAAAATAGCTCTTGGGAGTATGGGCTAATGAATCTTCAGTTGGGTTTGGAAAACAGACATCAGTGTAAAATTCTGAAAGCCAAGATAAGAGACGAGAAAATTGGTTACCACATGTGTGTGCCTTTGGTGGGTGCTGAGCTTCTTGTTGGTCAATTAGCAGGACAGCATGAGGCCTTACAGCTGTTGTCACATGAGAGAACTCATAGTTGCATAAGAAATTGAGTTTTTCATACTGTACTAATGAAACAAAGAAAAGACAGCACATAGCTGATGATGATAACTAGTTTGCAAGTGGAATGGAAAAGGTGCTGCTTTAAGGCTGGCATTCACTTAATTATTTGTTTATGTTCAGGAGTATGTGCCTGCAGGTGAACAGTGAGTAAGCCAATGATTTGTTGTGAATTTTACCTCCATGTTGTCTTTGCTACAACCATGATAATTCGAGTTTTCCATTTTCTTTTGTGGGGTCTTTATCTTACAATAGAAAGTGCCTTGAGGCAACTGTTGTTGTGATTTTGCCACTATATTAAAAAAGAAAAAACCTGCTTCTTGTCTGCGGTCACTGGGTTTTATAGTAGAGTCATCAGACACTTGTTTATGCCAGGCATTTCCAAGAAAGTGTAGTCATGTGTCTCTTGATAGGTTGTTACTCTTTAAAAGGTTTAGTTGAAACATTTACTAGCACAGAGATAAGTTCATATTCAGATGCGCATACATTGTATTTATAATACATATTAGAACATTTTTTTTTATGCTACTTATATTACTTCATTTCCTTTTTTTATTTTCACACAAAGACTAGAGGCCAATAAAGGGTCTGTTGCAGTTCAGTGGCTTCCTTCTGGTGGCCACACTTTCTAACAATTTAACAAAATCATACACTCCAAAATCCAAGTTTCGATTTATCTTGACGTTTCCTTTGTTAGATTTTATCTGTGTATGTATCTGTAAGTTTGTTTTTTTTTTCCATTATTTTCTGAATTTCTTTATAATTTTATCCCATAATAAGTTTTAAACTGGTTATCATCGTTGTAATTTTTGCTAGGCTTTCATTTTTATTATGCTCGTCCATTTAAGTCTTATTTATTGAAATTTCAATTTACATGCAATTGCCTGGAAAGCACTTTGGCTCAACCACTGTTGATATAAATGCACTATAAAAATAAAATTGACTTGACGTTTGTTAGTTATGTTAGTTAGTATTATGCTCATTCATTTCAGATCAAATGAGGCCTTTTCACAATTTTATACTTAGTAGTATACTAAGAGTATTCTATATTTTATCTTTAATAATATTTAAATGTTAAAAAGTCAGTGTGAGTTGTGGCTTATGCTTTTGATGTGCCATTCTGCTTATTTTTTGTGTCATTTGTAAACACAACACTGGTTCATCCCCTTGACTTAGGTGTATTTTCTTATGTTTACATATCATTAAATAATACCAACAGTTATCTCAAGGCATTTTATATTATTTATTTATTTTATTGTGTTTATTTTTATAACACCTGTCTTGCACAAGTACAGTCTGAATGCTTTGTTGTTCTAAACACATTTGCTTTCCCAAGAGGAGCACTATGGACTTTAGGTAGGTTCTTCTTGCTAATCATTTTTATTTTATTTTAATATAATTATTGGTGTGGATATTATGGATATTAAGTGTCTACTACCTGTTCCACAATATGGAGGGGTGGGGGCTGCTGTTGTAAGGCTGGTATTGATTTATTAATTGAGTTCTTTTCTGTGAATTTCACCCCCCCCCCCCCCCTTTTTTTTTAAAATTGTCTTTCTTACATGGTAACCGCGTTAACCTTTGCTTCCTTTCTGTTGTCAGTGCGTTTCATAATAGTGTCATGAGACACTTGTTTATGCCAGTAATTTCCCAGAAAGAGCAGACATTTGTCTCGTGATAGGTTGTTACTCTTTGAACAGTTTAGTTGAAACATATGCAAGCACAGTGATAAGTTCCATTCTTAAAACTGTGTATTTTTTTAGGCCACAGTGATTTGGTTAAGCTCTGCATCAGCAAACGGTGTGTTGACTACAAGTGGATTCAAACTGCAATTCTGTGTGTGATGAACCTGCATTGCCTGTGCAAAACAGATTAACATGTAATCACTTGCTAAGAAAACAATGGGAAGTCAGGCTTGTTTATAGAATGCAATTCATATGCAATGGTAATTTGAAGAGCTTTGTATATGATGAATGAAAGGAAATTAAAAATGGGAATAAATCAATTAAAAGAGTTTTTAATACTTTTAAAAGTTACAGTTGGTCAGAAATGTAGGAAAGATAAAGTGCTAATTCACCATGTTTAGTTCAGTAGGTATACTGCCTACAGATATCTAGTATATGCACACCTTTCAGAAGAGGAAGCATTGACTGGCTGACAGGTGTTCCCTTTACTGCACCATAAGAGAGATGTGACTGGAGTCATCCAACTAGCTCAGGCCAATTTAGTGGCTCAAGGCAGTCCATTAAAGAAAGCAAATGCGGCGTGCAAAAACACCCTCAAATTTTGATACCCTCCTCCTCTAACCAAATATGTTTATTTGGTTAGATGCTTTGCATCTTTTAACACTAATCTAGATTTTCACATTTATAATTCAAGTTTGAATAAAGTATTAATAAGATCTTAAGGTTAGGTTGTTGTTTCTAGAAACTTTTCTTTTGAACATATTACATAAAAGCATCACAATCTCTCCACAAGCTTCAAAATCAGGTATTTGCAAGCATTTGCAAACTGGAAAACAAAGGGAACGTCTTTAATGATGTCTAAAAAATTATTCAATTTGGGAAGATCAATTTTGTGAATAATAACAGGCATTATACACCACTTCATGTACTCAACAAGCTTGCAAAAAGAAATGCACAGTGCACAATGTAGCTCATTATTAATGAAGTCATGACGAACATTATTGTATAGGTGTCCTTTGTCAATATGGCACAATGACACCACTTTAATAAGGTGAGCAGGCCTCCAATTTTACATAAAACAAGACTGAATAGCTCTTAGGAAAGCTCTCTAACCATGATGTCACAGTGATTCCTCTCAGCTGCACCTCCTTCACAACTTTCTGGTGCTGCTGCATCCTTCTCTCCACTCTCTTGCTGAAACATGTACTTGCTGACAACCTCGTAGAATTATGTGAGGTAAGAAACCTCAGAAATACTTCTTGCAAAATTTCACAAAGATTTTAAAACCAAAACAAGGCTACTGCAGTTGCAGCCTTCTGGAGTCTGTTTAAGCTCTTTGCACATCACAGACTCAGATAAAGAGTCTTTTAACACTCAGTCTTTGACTCAAGTTGATAACCAGGGGTGCACATAAGTGGTCCGCAGGTAAGCATGTGCTGTCAAAATAAAAAACACGCACCAGATAAGAAGTTGCAACGCGCATTTGCGTACATAAGATTTTCTGGAGGAGGACAGACATTTGTTTAGAACTCTTAAAGATGTCGAAGAAGCAAGCTCCTTTAAGCAATTACTTTGGTGTTCCTCCACCTCCAAAGAAATGTCAAAAGAAGTCAGAACCACAAAAGAAGCACGTGTTCTCGGAAAAGTGGTTACAGGAGGTGAGCTGGCTTCAGACAAATGATGAATGCACAGAGATGTGGTGCAGAACTTCTTGTCTGGTGTGCATTTTTTATTTTGACAGCACATGCGCACCTGCGGACCACTTATGTGCACCCTTGTTGATAACTCCCTCTTTACTTAGATTGTTCAGTCACACACAGTTATGCAGAGTCCCCTTGCAGCTGGTAGGTCACACCCAGATTTTCAGGCTAGGATTTTCAGGCTAGGATTTTCAGGTTGGAGACACTTTCTTACTGACTGCATATATATCTGTGTAGTCAGAAGCCTTCAGGGCTGCAAACAGTACTGAGGACAGTGGGGAAAATCAATGGGTTTTCCCCACATCCAGCACACTGCTCAGGAACACTGTCTGAGCAGAGCTAACAAAATGATAAGGTCTATTCTCTCTGCTTACAAGGTTCTAAAGGTTCACAGCGGGTAAAATAAGTATGAAACACATCACCAATTTTAAGTACATTTATTTCTAAAGGTGCTAATTTAATGCTAACATTAAATTCTGACCAGATCTCCAGTCCACAAAAATAAACAAAATAAATGGTAAATGGCCTGCATTTGTATAGCGCTTTACTCAGTCCCTAAGGACCCCAAAGCGCTTTACACTACATTCAGTCATTCACCCATTCACACACTGGCAATGGCAAGCTACGTTGTAGCCACAGCTGCCCCGGGGCGCACTGACAGAGGCTAGGCTGCCGGACACTGCCGCCACCGGGCCCTCTGACCACCATGAGACTGTTTTTTAAAAAAGTATTGAACACATGCAGAACAAGAGGTGTGAAAGGCATGGAAAGACATTTTGTTGCTTTGTCAAGTACTGAAGGTTCCAGTAAGCACTGTTGGGGAACAGAGAGAGAGAGAGCGAGAGAGAGAAAGAAAGAGAGAGGCTTTTCTTTTGTTCATGTGTGCTATATATTTGTAATATGCCCTTTTGTATGAGTATAAGAGTATCAGGCACGTTAGAAAGCTACGTTAAGAGGACAAGTTTTTTGAGACAATATGTCTGTGAAGGTTCTCAGTCATCCAGGTCATGGTAGTCTAAAGAGCTTGGAAAGAAGTTTGGACTGGACGTCTCTAAGTTGCTTGAAGATGTTTCACCTCTCATCTGAGAGGCTTCTTCAGTTCAGTTCAGTCAAATGGTGGAGATTCCCAGATTTAAGTCCTAGAGGAGAGTCCCCCCCAAGGGGGTCAAAAAGCCCCCTGTTGCTCCTCTACCTGATCACATGAGCCAAGGTGTGAAAACGGGAGTAGGTCACAATCAGCCAAGGGTTATGGGTGAACCCGCTGTGAAACCTAGCCCCACCCTATCATGTGATTTCATGAGGTCAAACAGGTGTTAAGGCGTCCGGGAAAAGATCTCAGAACTGGATTATAGATGGCAGACAGTTTTGTGTCGTAAACCACCGCCTCTGTTCAAAGATGGTCGTTCACAGTGGACATAGATGGCTTCTTTCACTCCTCTTTCAATCATGAACTGTGCTCCACCGACCCCCTCCCTCTCAGGACGATTACAATTCTTGGAACATCTGTGATGGCCAAAACATGTCTAACATGTCCCTGTGGCAATTCCTCACGGTTCTCACAACCGCCACGCTTCGAGAAAGGTCAAAAAAATCCATGACAGATAGATAACTAGATAGATAGATAGAAAATGTATTTATTTATTCATATAAATGACATAAATATAAATGAAATAACTAGAGAAAAGAAACAAAAAAACTTGAAAAAACATAAAGTTTTCATGAATATCTCTATAATATCTCTATCTAGTGTGACCTCTGTGTTATGGCTCTTTAAATGAAGGAACAGGGTCAGGTCAATTTTATAGCAACAGCCCCTTTTATTCAGTATCTGAATGACAAAGTGCAACAAAGTGGTTTTAGTTCTTGTGGAAAACCAGCGCGAGCCGTCTGTGGGAATCCCTCATCACTTAACATTTAACTATGTTAAAAAAAGTTCAAGTAAACTATTAACACTATAGGTGCGCGCATCTTTTCCAAGCGTGGATGGACTGTTAGCGATCAAATAAATAAATAAGGTTGTGTTAAGGTTCAAATATTGAGGAAGGAGAGTACAAACAACCATGGTCCAAGAGCTTGGTCAAACAATTGATTTTAATGAAATACACGTGTGGGAAGACCAGTTCCGTTCGCAGACAGGGCTAATCTTCGACTACTCAAAACATAAACAGATATTTTATACCATCAGGGTATATGTTATTTAATGACGCCCCCTCAACGTCAGATCCAATATATGCATACGTCAATTCAAAACCACAATGACTTTTAACACAATTTGAAAAGAACATTGTCTTCGTCTTCACGGCAGGTATTTCCTGTCACTGCCGGATGCTCGCTTATCGTCTTGACACATCAGCAGCAGTTCTGCGACAAACTGCTCTTTTGCAACCCCGAGCAAAACATGATTAAACTTTCACCTATAAATGATTCTCTCTAACTGAGTGTGTGTGTGTGTGTGTGCCAGAGGTGTGGACTCGAGTCACATGACTTGGACTCGAGTCAGACTCGAGTCATTAATTTTATGACTTTAGACTTGACTTGAAAAAATGTTCTAAGACTTGTGACTTGACTTGGACTTTTACACCAATGACTTGGGACTTGAATTGGACTTGAACCGGTTTACTTGAAAAGACTTGATATTTTACCCCAAATATAAAATTTAACATGCATATTATATAGAGATTGAAAATGTGACGTCATTCACGGGTAGAACCGCAAAGGATTCTGGGAACTCGTGGCAAGAGGTACTAGCGCACACAGACTTTCAATTGAAATCAGTTATACAGCGATAAAAAGAAACACAAAAATGGCAAGAAGCTGTTGTATTATTAACTGCAATAGCCGGTCGCATGACAGCCACGGGAAGCCGACGGGTAAAGAGATCGGTTGTTATCGGATTACGTCATTGAAGAGAAATTGTTCGAGCCATGTTTCCGAAGTAACAAAGAGGCGACTGGATTGCAGCCATTCAAAGACCAAATATAACGTCCCAGAACACTCCAGCTCACAGGTTAGTCTGCTCCAAGCATTTACACGAAGGTCAGTGTTTTTTAGTAGTTAATACGTCATTTTTCTTAACATAATTGGTGATATAGGTTACAAGCAAGTCTGGCGCTGAACAGAAATGGTCGCGCTATGCTCCTTTGTTTATTGTGCATAAATAGTGAATTGTCCTGACATGATATTGCGTTTCGCTTCTGTTATTATGGTACATTGACAAAAACATACTTTTATTCACAGGATAAAACGGGTTTTTTTGTATCACTAATTGCCCAGTACGATTACAGCATACAATATTATTGTCACTGCTACATTTCTGTGATGCTACCAGAAATTATTTCCACTACTAATTAATTATCGTTGAGCTCAAAGGTCCTATTAATAAACGGTTAAGGAATGTGTATTTATGACGACAGTTTGTGAGACTGGTAAACTTATGATACGTATTGTAATAGAGTGAATTGTTGCCCCCCAGTGGTAAAATACAGAAGTGCCTGTTACAGGGCTAGTTCTTGGTTGACCAATATATAACAACAAAAAAGGGTAGTTTTCTGCACCGCTAAGAAACAACAAGTTAGTGTGTGATGTCCTGCTGTTCAATAAAGGCACCTATCCACGTCCTTCTGTCCTGATCCTTTTAAGAGCCTAATCCAGAATATCACAACTGGCGACGAGGATTCTAAAGATTTCCACAGCGTGACAGAGGCTGTAGGAGGGTTGTGTTCACATGTAAAGAAAAAGACAAATCAAGACGTTTTCTTCACGGCTGCAGCGGAACAGCTTTTGGTGAGCTAACATGGCGATGCATGTGGGTCGTGTTGAAGAGTATAATGAATCGAAGGAAGATTTTGAGTCATATTTGGAGCGGTTGGAGCAATGGATGTTGGCAAATGATGTTTCCGATGAGAAGAAAGTGTGCACGTTTCTCTCTGTGATCGGAGCAGATACATACAGGCTGCTAAAGAATCTTGTGTCTCCGAGGGTACCGAGTACCATGGGATATGCAGCGCTGACTGGGGCGTTAAGTGCGCATTATAAGCCGACTCCAGTGGTGATAGCTGAGCGTTTTCGTTTTCAGAAACGTAACCAGAAAGAAGGGGAGGCAGTTTCTGACTATGTTGTCGCCCTGAGGCAGTTGTCAGCCACATGTGATTTTGGACAATATTTGGATGAGGCCCTGAGGGATCGTTTTGTTAGTGGGCTGCGTTCTGATGCTGTGCAGCGCAAGCTACTATCGGAAAAGGATCTTACATTTCCACATGCATGTGAGATTGCCGTATCCATGGAACTCGCTTCGAAAAATACGATGGAGTTCTCAGGACGCCAGGACCCTCACCACGTAAATGCCTTGACAAATGCTCCAAATTTTTTCAACAAAGGATGGAAAGGACAGAACAGGCAAGAGGGCAATAACAAGCCAAAGAACTGGAAGGGACCTAAAAAAGACACAGGAATGAAGCAACCATGTTATCGTTGTGGTGGAAAGCATTCAGCATGTGAGTGCAAATTTAAGAGCGAAAAGTGTCATGTTTGTGCAAAAATAGGACACATTGCACGTGCTTGCAGGAATAAAAAATTCAGTCAGCAAACTCAGTATTTGGAAACTGAGGATGAATGCTCAAGTAGGAATGATGAAGCTGAACTTTTTGGAGTTTATTCAATGTACTCCATCACCTCCAGTGAGAAGGGATACACAGTGGATGTTGCGCTTGGGAGCAAGAACACCACCATGCTGCTGGATACAGGATCAGCAGTGTCGGTAGTATCAGACAAGTATTATCAGATGCATCTCACTCATTTCCCTATAAAACCAGCCAGTGGGCTAAAGCTCAAGTCCTACTCAGGCCAACACATTGCTGTGCGTGGATATATTATGTTACCAGTACAGTATGGGACTCAAAACATCACCCTACCACTGATCGTTGTTCAGGGAGACAGACCAGCTCTGATTGGACGAAACTGGTTAAAGAAACTACAGCTGAACTGGAAACAGATTTTCACAGTACACAAGGTACTGGTGCAGAAAGAAGCAAAGCCAGGAGTACTAGAAGTGATTCAGCGCCATCAGGCAGTGTTTTCGGATGACCAAGGCTGCATAAAGGGATTTAAAGCTAGAATCCACACTAAACCAAACACCACACCAATTTTCTGTAAAGCTTGCCCAGTTCCTTATGCACTAAAAGAAGCTGTGGAAAAGGAGCTGGACAGATTGGAAAAGGTGAAGGTTATTTCAAAGGTTGAGAAAAGTGAGTGGGCATCCCCTATTGTTACTGTGCCAAAGGCAGACAAAACAATTAGGATATGTGGTGACTACAAAGTCAGTGTCAACCAGTGTGTTGAAGAGGAAAGATATCCACTTCCAAATACTGAAGATTTGTTTGCCACTTTAGCTGGAGGAATATCCTTCAGTAAACTTGACCTTTCTCATGCCTATCAGCAGCTACAGTTAGATGAAGAATCAGAGAAGTATCTGGTCATCAACACACACAAAGGTCTCTATAAGTACAATCGCCTCAGCTATGGTGTTTCCAGTGCTCCGGCTCTTTTCCAGTCTGTGATGGATGAAATCCTTCAGGGGATGGAGCATGTCACCTGCTTTTTGGATGACATCCTCATCACTGCTTCATCTGAAAGGGATCATTTGAAGAGGTTGGAGGAAGTACTCACACGTCTGGAGAAGCATGGTGTCAGAGTGAAGCTTTCCAAGTGCCACTTTCTTCAGAGCAGTGTGGAGTACCTGGGACATCGTATTGACAGGGATGGTCTGCATCCTTTAGAGGAAAAGGTAGCAGCCATAGCAAATGCACCAGAACCAACAAACGTCACTGAACTGAAGTCCTTTCTTGGTCTTCTAAATTACTACAGTCGATTTTTGGAAAATCCATCCACCATTCTTCAGCCTTTGCATAACCTGTTGAGAAAAGATGCTAAATGGATTTGGACCATGGAATGTGCAAAAGCATTCAGGGATGCAAAAAGTCTACTGCTGCAGAACAAAGTGTTGGTGCACTACAGCACAAATCTGCCATTGAAGTTAGCCTGCGATGCATCACCTTATGGATTGGGCGCAGTCATCTCTCATGTCATGGAAAATGGAGAGGAAAGGCCTGTGGCTTTCGCATCAAGAACATTAACTGAAGCTGAGCGAAAGTATGCCCAGATAGAAAAAGAGGCCCTTGCCATAATTTTTGGAGTAAAGAAATTCCATAAATATCTGTATGGAAGGAAATTCACCCTCATAACAGATCATAAGCCACTGCTGGCTATACTAGGGCCAAAGTCAGCTGTCCCAACACTCGCTGCACTAAGAATGCAACGCTGGGCTCTTATTCTAATGGCATACAATTATGACATTGAATATAGAAGATCAGCTGAACATGCTAATGCAGATGCATTGTCACGTCTACCTCGGAATACGCCAGACAACATTGCCGCTGAGGGAAGTATCTTCTATTTCTCACATGTGGAAGAGCTACCAATAGTAGCTAAAGACATTGAGAGAGCAACCATGAAGGATCCAATCCTCAGCAAGGTCTGGAGCTACACCATGAATGGGTGGCCAAGTTATATGCAAGACGAATCACTTAAGCCTTACTTTACACGCAGACACGAGCTGTCAGCAGAACAAGGATGTGTTCTTTGGGGACAACGGGTCATCATTCCACCGGTTTACCAACAGAAAGTGCTGGAAGACCTGCATCATGAACATCCAGGTATCTGTCGTATGAAAGCACTCGCTCGCAGTTACCTGTGGTGGCCAGGCTGTGATGGTGATATACAAGAACTGGTTCAAAGCTGCTCAGTCTGTCAGGCTGTACAGAAGTCACCACCCGTTGCACCACTCCATCCGTGGAAGTGGCCTGAGAGAGTTTGGCAACGGATTCACATTGATTTCGCTGAAAAAGGCAAGCAGTACTTTTTAGTTGTCATTGACAGTCATTCAAAATGGTTGGAAGTGTTCCCTATGCCATCCATTACCTCACACAACACCATTGAGGTTTTGAGAGGGTTATTTGCTTCATATGGACTTCCAGAAGAGCTTGTTTCAGACAATGGACCTCAACTTGTGTCAAAGGAATTCAATCAGTTTCTGGAGTTAAATGGGATCAGACACACAGCTGTTCCTGCCTATCATCCTGCATCAAACGGGGCAGCAGAGAGGTCAGTACAAATCCTGAAACGATCCCTGATGAAAAATGTGCTGGAAGCAGATGGTAAGGCCACATTGCCACTCAGTCATCGTTTGGCAAACTTCCTTATCATGTATCGCAGTACACCGCACACTGTAACGGGTCGTACACCAGCAGAGTTGTTCCTGAAACGTCAGATCCGGACTCGCTTCAGCCTGCTGAAACCTGAACTAAGCAGACACATTGAACAGAAACAGTCTGAGCAGAAGCGACACCATGATTACAAAACCCAACCTGTTCGTGTTTTTTCGGAGGGAGACGCTGTGCGTATCCGAAACTTCAGGGGGGGGGGGAAACAAAATGGACTCAGGGAACAGTTCTGAAGAAAATGGGAAGTGTTACTTACCTGATACAAGAGGGACAGAGAACACGCACAATACATGTGGATCACCTGTTACCATGGAGACAGACTGTGGAGAAACCCCCAGTTATATTTTCACCGGTTTCAGAGGGACGGCCAGAAGTGATTATGGACAGTGTTGTTCCAGAGATACCACCAAGTCCACCTGGGATTTTAACATCACACTCCTTACCTCCTGAACCACCTAAACAGACAACCGATGAACCACCAGTATCCAACCCAGAAACCACCCAAAGCCCATCTGTGGAACGCAGATACCCAGAGAGATGCAGAGTTCCCCCAAAGAGACTGAATCTTTGAAAATGTAGAGTTATGTTTTAGTTATTTACTGCCAGTTATTTTAGAAGTGAAGAGTTAATAATGGAAGTAATGGCTACATTTGTTCATTGTTCGTAAGGGCCACAGAATATTTCTTTTTGGTGGGGGCAGTGAAATACATTCTTTAAAGGGTTGCTTACTTCAATTACAAATCTAAAAGGGGAGGAATGTAATAGAGTGAATTGTTGCCCCCCAGTGGTAAAATACAGAAGTGCCTGTTACAGGGCTAGTTCTTGGTTGACCAATATATAACAACAAAAAAGGGTAGTTTTCTGCACCGCTAAGAAACAACAAGTTAGTGTGTGATGTCCTGCTGTTCAATAAAGGCACCTATCCACGTCCTTCTGTCCTGATCCTTTTAAGAGCCTAATCCAGAATATCACAGTATGATGGTCTTTCGTTCTACACTGTGCGTTTCAAGGTCCTGCACCCATCCGTCGGTAAACTGTACCTGGGCTTGTTGCAGTGACCTGAAGTTACTAAACTTCATGAGTGTATGCACTCACTCCAAGAACCGTATAATTATAAATATGCATATAAATATGCTACGATGAGATAGCTGACTTCATCTAACTAGCAAATGTTGTCCAGGCTACGTTGGTGATGCAGTTTTTTTTTAATGTGTATGATATTTTTGTCATGCGATTTTAAAGCCGGTCCTACAAGCGCATCCAAGAATAACATGCAGCTTATCTCAGAACTGTCGGTGAAAATTATTCTTGGAGCTAGGTTTAATTGAGCTGCATTTTAAAGAGGTGCAATTTCACAATTTGTGTATATTTTCTAAGTTCACTATTTTGTCATGTGTTGAGAAAAACACAGATTTAAAAATTACATGGTCTAATATTTACATTTAGCATATAACTGCAACATGCTTTTTTTCGTTTTTTTGAATGACTCGAAAGGACTTGAAATTCAAAGTTTCAGACTTGTGACTTGACTCGGACTTTTACACCAGTGACTTGAGACTCGACTCTGACTTGCCTGACATTACTTGAGACTTGACTTGAGACTTGAGGATAAAGACTTGAGACTTACTTGAGACTTGCAAAACAATGACTTGGTCCCACCTCTGGTGTGTGCTAACCACAATTGCACCCTATTTCACCTCGCCGACTAGCTCCTGACCTCTCACCAGACAGAGAGACAGAAGCCACTCTCATATATGTAATAACCGAACTGAAACTATGTATATGTCATCTACTGAATAAATGTTTTAATCAAGAATCTCTATTAAATGCTTAATACAAGAATATGAACTTATAAACGATAATAAAAAATGACCTGATATAAGTGTTTTGTAAGCATGTATTGCAATTCCTTCTATGTTCTAGTTTCCCTCAGCATGTATCACCTGGACAGTCATGCCAGTGAAGCTTAAGACCCTTAATGAACCGAACATCACCTCAAAATAAGCACCGATATGCAATATGTATAAAATAGTTATAACTGCATCTGGAATACAAGGTTAATATGATAACAGTATGCATAAACATCTTAAGGCCATCTTAAAGCTATCTGTTACATTGTTAAAGCAATGATCATACTGCAGATTATATTGTGCTGGTAAAATACTTTTGTTCATCCCCACAGTTGTATGATGTCCGATGTCTGTCTGCTGTTTACCGGAAAGATTAAAAAAACAACAACAACAACAACAACAAACGCTATTTGCATGAGCATGTTTGTGGCTAGCTAAGTAACTTAGCAATGCTAGTTAAGCTAACACTGCCATTAACCCAACCACCATGCTACACAATGAACCCACTAGGTGCCGTGGTGATGGTGCGGTGGAGGCTGCAGCTGCTAAGGGTTCACTACTGCTGAAGCTTTGGATGGCTGCCAAAATGGCTCTTCCAGTTGTAACACGTGTCACTTGGCAGTTTGCTGTCTTCTGCTGTGTGTTTGGCAGTTAACTCACTCCGGTGCCAGTGGGTATATTGTTCGTAAGTGATTTTTGCCATTTTGTTTGGATCATTTATTGTTGTAGGCATGGGACACACAACACAGGAGCTCTAGTTTTACACTCCGACTTTATTCACCTCCAAACATGAACTTAGCATATTGCACCCAAACACAACAGAACCCTTCCTCCAAGCTTGGGTGTGAGTGAAGCCCTCTAGTGGGTCGCCACACGTGCCCCGCCCCCCTCCCGAACACCCAAACAAACAGTCCACTAGTCCAGGACCCAGGGCTTAATCAAATGTCCAGAATGTCTGAAATGGGGAGTCCGAGAACTGGCTGTGTGCTCACCAGGCTGGGAAAGACAGGCCAAACCCTGGCCGGATGAGCGACTGTGGGCACGGAGCGATCTCAGAGGCAGGGTCAGAGTCCAATGTTCCGGCAGCAGGTGGGTGGCCATGGCGGGGGGCCCGGGCTGGGACCACAGGAGCATCCTACAGAATGTGTGCAGGCTTAAGTCGGTCCACTGAAACTACCTCCTGCCGGCCCAAAAAATCCAAAAGAAAAAGCTTGGAACCT
This sequence comes from Copadichromis virginalis, assembly GCF_057382275.1. Lineage (NCBI taxonomy): Eukaryota > Metazoa > Chordata > Actinopteri > Cichliformes > Cichlidae > Copadichromis > Copadichromis virginalis. The sequence goes on from NC_140629.1 coordinate 19,048,689, forward strand.
GGTTCAATAACCCGAAACAGGCTGTCGTAAAGCGGACGCAAGAGGGGATGATGGGCGTCATGCAGAACAAAAACAAAAAAAAGAAGATTCCAACAACCGCAGAAAAAAAATGTCTGGCAGGCAGTGGTGCACAGGGCCAGGGACCGAAAAGGGGCCTCCAGGGGAGCGGACACCCGGCACTGAGACATCAAAACATGGGGGGGAGGTCCCTCAGGCAAAAATTCCCCGGGGACACAGAGGGGTTGGCCAAGGACCAGTTTAGCAGGAGAAACCCTGATGTCCTTCTTGACTGCACTGCGCAACCCCAACAAAACCCAAGGCAGACGGTCGACCCAGTTACCACTCGTTAAGGAAGCACGGAGAAAGTGCTCGCACATCCCATTAGCCTATGGGTGGTACATCGTGGTGCGGTGGACCTTGACCCTCCGGCAGCCATGGTGGACCATAGTTCCGATACGAACTGAGGGCCTCTGTCCAAGGTCAATGGGGAGGGGGGGGGGGGGGGTACCAAAACGCAAAACCCACGTGGACACCAACGCCCTGGCCACCACCTCCGCTGTCATGGAAGCCAGGTGAACCACTTCCGGCCACCTGGTGATGCAATTCACCCCAGTCAAAAGATGTGTGAAACCCTGCGACCGTGGAAGCGGTCTGACGTGCACATGGTCGAAACGCCTACCAGGTACGCAGAAAGGTTTGAGGGGTGGCTGAGTGTGCATCTGGACCTTCGAGTGTTGGCACAGAATGCACGCAGCAGCCCAACTCTTTACCACTTTCCGCAGGCCCGGCCAAATAAACTTGTCCGTGACCATCTTGACCGAAGCCCGTAAGCCCAGATAAGAGAAAGCATGGATGGAGTCAAAACACGATTGCTCCACGAAAGGGAAGACATGTCGCACAGCAAACGTGGACTGCCATCCCACACCGGCATGTCTTCCAGCACGAGGCCCGTCTGTGAGGACCGAAGGGCAAGGGCGAGGAATAGCCCGTTGTCCGAACCAAGCAAGGACAACATGTTTTCCATGAGTTAATGAGCCATGCCTCCGCCCAGCCTGGAGAGGGAGAGAAGTTTCTTGGCTCGCTCCGCACCGGAGAGGGTGTATCGCCGCAGTAGTAGGTCCTTAACGGCAACATATTTCCCTTGCATGGGCGGGTCCTTGAGGAGGGCCATCACACAGCGGGTGGTGTTAAGTCTAATTGTTGAATGTTGCCATTGTGTTTCTTAAATTTGTACAGTCTTAGTTCAAGCAGTAGGATCAAAGCCACTCCTTTGATCCTGACCACCTCTCCAACCACTCTGTGCTGGGGGAGGTTTTATTGTAGATACATCCTATCTGAAAGATCTGTTTCTTTTGATGTAAGCTTCCTGGGTTTACGACCCTTTGGTCAGCAGGAGGTCTGACACACACACACACACACACACACACACACACACACACACACACACACACACACACACACACACACACACACATTCTTACAGACGTTCACACATATACATAAAATTCTTTGTCTTAGAACCAAGGGGGCGTGGCTTTGTTCTGACATGTTTTGTGTGAACTGTCTCTCAATAAAAGGTAGCAGGAGGAGGTCAGATCTGGGGGTCATTTTCGTGGTGGACACAGACGAGGCCTCCCTTGCGCAAATAATCGATCGATCGACTGTCTTGTTTTCTTCATGATGAATAAGTCTCTAGAATTAGCGGGGCTTGTGGAAACACAGACCCAACAGGTGGTTAGCGGGACGAGCAATGGCACCACGTGATGAAATTTTATGTCCTCAGCTGAGATGCTGTGGAGAGCAAACTGAGCCTCCACGTGGATGAACCATGACGAGGGGTCATGGAGCCACAACTGGAGCGCCACGGCAAATGTAGCCGCAGCAGGAGGCAGAGGGCCAGCAGTAGCGGCGTGTCCAGGGCGAACTCCATGGTTTGCTGCGTGTTCAAGGTAGGGTCACCAATATGGAGGCATGGGACACACGATACAGGAGCTCTAGTTTTACACTCCAACTTTATTCACCTCCAAACATGAACTGAGCATATTGCACCCAAACACAACAGAACCCTTCCTTGGGTGTGAGTGGAAGCCTCTAGTGGGTCCCCCTTGGTGAGTGTGGACGCTTCATCTCTTTGCTCTTTAAATGCTTTGCTTCTTTTATTGATTTTTATTGATTTTTATGCTGATTTTTTCCCTTTTTTCCGTATGAGCTTACCTGCGATAGCTTCTGGACACTTATAGATCATTAGGACTAAAGTGTTCTTAACAGAAACAGCAACATTTTTATAGTTACCTTATCCTCAGCGCTCCGTGTGTCTGTGGCCTAGACACAGCTGAAGCCTGATTACAGCGTCTGGGCACCGAGCAGCCTCAATACCCTGGAAAGGTGCTAACCGCTAGGCTAACTAGCAACAAGATGCCTTCCCTCTCCACAGATGACTACCACAGCCTCCTGCAGAAGATTGCAGTACTGGAGACAAAAATTCATCGCTTAGAAGTAAACGTGGAGGTAAATGGACTGTGTGGAAATGAAACAACCTTGCCTTTGATTCAAAACAATGGCGATGAGCAAGCTAGTACACAGCTAAGGAGCACAGATAACATGACCAAGAAAGTAGACTTTGTGCACTATTATAAATCCTCAAGCGATAATCCCCCCTTGGACTGTCTTGGTGCAAAACCAAGACATAAATCATGTCTCCTAGAAGGGGGAGGACGTATCACAGGCAGGGCACAGCGAGCTGAAATCTCTGAAACCGACTGGCCTTCACTTCCTACGAGACAGAGAAGCTCTTCTACCCCTGTATACGAGAGGAAACAGGACTGGACAACCGTGAATAGGAAGGTTAACAACAAACCTTCAAAACAACTGAATGTGAAACTGCACAACAGATTTGCTCCACTATCAAAGGACCCTGGATCTATATCGGACAACCATCCATCTAAAAGTAGCGAAGTAAGGTCCGAAAATCTTTTCAAAAGTAAAAGGCCACTGGGAAAGCTAAAGGCTAGGCCTGAAACTCTGATTGTGGGTGACTCTGCCGTAAAGGATGTACAAAGGATGTGCGGTAAGAACACTAAAGTCCTCTGCTTTCCTAACGATATGGTCAACAACCTGAAGGAGAGAATTCTTCAAATTGCAGAGGAATATCCAACTGTGACAAACATTGTTCTGCATACAGGGTCAAACGATGTGTCCAAACAACAGTTGGAGGTTCTGAAACGGGACTTTACTGGATTATTAAATACTGCAAACTCTCTGAATGCAGCTGTATTCATCAGTGGACCTGTACCGCCGGTCAGAGGAGGAGACGAGAGATTCAGCAGGTTGTTTACACTGAATAAATGGCTTATATCAGCATGTGCTGACCACTCAGTGCATTTTATCAACAACTTTAATATTTTTTGGGAACGCAGGCATCTGTTTAAAGCAAATGGATTTAATTTTAACAAGTCAGGGGTGAAACTGTTCACCTCCAACTTGTTTTATTCCATACGTCATCCATCTGTGCTTGGTGCCAAGGCTGAGATAAACGAGGAGTTATCTCATAAAGAGGAACAAACAGTACTCCAAGAACAGACAAAGCCCAGCAGAAACCTTGAGGAGGAGCTCCATCTGCCCCCACCCGGGAAGAGCCTCAGAAAGGAGAGACATCTGAGGCAAGAAGAGGGGTCCCTATTTGCCTCCAACTCTCTCAACAACACCAATGACCAGGACCAGGACCAGGGACCACGATCTTCCCCAGTCCCCCAAACCCCTGACAGGCCATCACCCCCATCACCCTCCTCCCCCTCCCTTTCTCCCTCCTCCCCACACCTGAAATTCACTGAGGAGATGATGGAGCGGGTCAATGCTGGGCTCAGATCTACCCCCCGGCCCAATCCCTTTTTGTCCCCCATAAACCCCCCACCAGAGCGGCCAAAGGTTCGCCATCGAGCCCCACCCTCAACAGAGCAATCGAAGTCACATTGCTCAGCCTCGCCCCCTTTAGTTCCTCCTTACCACCTTCATGCTCTGTCTCCGAAGTCTGATGTGTGATGTGTGGAGGGTCCAGGCTGCGAGGATTATGGCAGTGGTGACTTTTCCCAGGAGAAGCTGGGACCCTGTTTACTAGAAGGTTTTAAAATCTCTGTACTTTTAGGTGACAGAAGGAGACATGTGGCCTGGTCAAAACACAGAGAAATGCACTCTAAAAGATCTTTAAATATAGTAAACATACCTTGTGTGCCACAGACTGCTCCCAAACACGAGGGGACAAGTAATACCTCTAAAACACTTAAGTTGGCTTTATTAAACGTTAGATCGTTAGCTGGGAAAACATTTTTAATTAATGATTTAATCACTGAGCACAGCCTTGATTTTATGTTTTTAACTGAAACTTGGTTGGACCAAAGTAACAGTGGAGCTGTTCTCATCGAGACGACCCCTCCTAACTACAGTTTTATCAGTGAGGCCAGGGTGAGCAGGAGAGGAGGAGGGGTTGCTGTCCTATTTAATGAATCATTTCAATGTAAGCAGCTATCCCCTGGAAGTTTTCAGTCTTTTGAATATGTGGCTTTACAGCTGAAGGCCCCATCCAAAGTTGTGTTTCTTAATGTTTACAGGCCTCCCAAATACTACACAGACTTGTTTAATGACCTCAGTGAACTGCTGTCTGTGATCTGTGTTGATTTCGACTGTGTAATTATTGTTGGGGATTTTAACATCCATGTGGACAACCCTCAGGACAAAGGGACTAAAGATCTGAGCAACACTCTGGGCAACTTTGGGCTGACTCAGCATGCAACAGAGGCCACACATAATAGAGGACACACTCTTGACCTACTGATATCCAAGGGCCTGAGCATTTCAAACATTACTGTGTCTGATGTGGGCCTGTCTGATCATTACTGTGTTTTCTTTGAAAGTAAAATCTCAGCCCACACAAATATATCAACAGCAGTGATCACAAAACGGTGTATAACTGAACACAGTAGTGAGATCTTTAACCAGGTCTTCCCATTAACACCTGACCTGTCCAGAGGTTCAGTCAATGAGCTCGTCAATAGCTTCAATTTAAAAATGTTAAATGTAATGGATACAATTGCTCCCATTAAGGTGAAGGTTATCTCTGGAAGGAAAAAGTCTCCATGGAGAAACTCCACACTAGTGAAAAATGAAAAAAGAGAGTGTAGGAAAGCTGAGCGCAGATGGAGAAAAACAAACCTCCAGGTTCACTATGACATCTGTTAGGTATTTTAGCACCATGGGAGCATTTACTGGATATTGTTTTATAGTGACATTATGCAGGAAAACTCTGTCATTCAATAAGGCCCCTTTGTTTTAGTTATTTTTCTCTTTGACCCAAGAATTGATGTGTGAGAATCACAGGCTGGTACAAGGTTGAAATACCACAGAGATCACTCCCTCAGCTACATTAGTTTCTTAATCTTTTAGACGCCTGTTGAAGGCCAAATGGTTTGTTTCAGATTTCACTAATGAAAGAACTCTTCGTTTTGTGCCTTGAAAATATGTCGCTGAGATAATCACAATTGTAGCTGAACTAATAAACTACACAAAGGATGCTTCTTCACCCAAGGGCAGGAAGACGCTGCCTTATCTTGGTCTGTACTGGTTTAAACTGATAAATCTGCTGTCTCATGAATTTTACCCTCTATATAAACTGTTGTACTTGTGAATAAAGTTGAGTCACTTTGGGAAGACAATCTAAAGCAGTCTCTGTTTTCTTGTTCTCCCAAGCTGCTCCCGAGCTGCTCGTACTAACACGCTGAATGGCATGCTTGAATATTACTTGAGAATATATTTGACTGTGTTACAGACTAAGGGACATTCTCTGCTGATAGGTGAAGGTACATTCTCTGCTGATAGACGTCCACGCCTCGGAGGAAGCCGATCCACGGAGTAGGCCCTGGAAACAGTTTCCTTCAACATCTATAAAGAGAAACTTCACAATTATAATTTACAACTGAGGAGTGCAAGGAGGTCCTACTTCTCTGACATCATCACTAAAAACAGTCATAATGCTCGGGTCTTATTTTCCACAGTTGACAGGCTAACAAACCCTCCTGTGCCAGTGCCAGCTGAACTTCATTCAACCATGGCCTGCAATGACTTTGCCAAATTCTTCACAGAAAAAATCCAAAAGATTAGACAAGCAATTGGTACATCAACAGCAGATCCAGGATATGTACTGTGTCCACCGAAAAACAGTTTAAACACCATGAAACAGTTTCACCCTATTAACAGCAAAGACCTGGATGACATCTTAGGTCAACTGAACTCCTCCTCTTGCTGTTTAGATGTCCTGCCAACAAGTTTTTTCAAAAAGGTCTCAAAGACTTTGGAGTCAGACCTGTTACAGATCGTCAACTTTTCTTTAATGTCAGGTGTGTTTCCAGAACCACTAAAAACTGCTGTAATAAAACCTATACTGAAAAAGGACACTCTTGACAAGACACAAATGAACAACTACAGGCCGATCTCAAATCTCCCATTTTTAAGTAAGATCATTGAAAAAGCAGTTTCTCAACAGCTCAATTACTTCTTAAAACAGAATAACTGCTACGATGCCTTCCAGTCAGGTTTTAGACAGAACCACAGCACTGAAACTGCTCTGACCAAAGTGTTCAATGACATATGTCTGAACACAGACAGTAGAAAAATGTCAGTCTTAGTTTTACTGGATCTCAGTGCAGCATTTGATACAGTTGACCACAACATATTACTCAAACGACTGGAGAACTGGACAGGTCTTTCAGGAACTGTACTAAACTGGTTCAAAACATACTTAGAAAACAGGAAATACTTTGTATCAATAGGTAACTTCACATCTGAGCAGACAAGTATCACATGTGGAATTCCCCAAGGTTCCATCTTGGGACCCCCTCTGTTTAACATTTACATGCTCCCACTGGCACAGATTATAAACAACAACAAAATAAACTATCATAGCTATGCAGATGACACACAAATATATATCACAATGTCACCAGGAGACCAAGGCCCTGTACAGGCTCTTGGTAAATGCATTGAGGAAATTAATGACTGGTTGTGCCACAATTTTCTCCAGCTAAACAAAAACAAAACTGAGGTAATAGTCTTTGGCGCCAAAGAAAAACGATTACAGGTCACCAGAGAACTTCAATCTATACACCTAAAAACCACAGACCAGGCGAGAAATTTGGGTGTAGTGATGGATGCAGACCTAAACTTAGAAAAACACATTAAGACAATAACAAAGTCAGCTTACTATCACCTAAAAAATATTTCGAGGATAAAAGATCTGATGTCTCAACAGGACCTGGAAAAACTAGTCCACGCATTCATCTTTAGTAGGCTTGATTACTGTAAGAGCATCTTTACAGGTCTACCTAAAAAATCAGTCAGACAACTACAGCTCATTCAGAACTCTGCTGCTCGAGTCCTCACTAAGACCAAAAAAGTGGACCACATCAGTCCAGCTCTGAGGTCTTTACACTGGCTGCCTGTCCGTCAGAGGATAGACTTTAAAGTTCTGATGCTGGTCTATTAAGCTCTGAATGGTTTAGGACCAAAATACATCAGTGACCTCCTGACCCAGTATGAACCTTCCAGATCCCTCAGGTCATCTGGATCCGGTCTTTTATCAGTTCCCAGAGTCAGAACCAGACACGGAGAAGCTGCATTCAGCTTTTATGCTCCTTATATCTGGAACAAACTCCCAGAAAGCCTCAGATCAGCTGAAACACTCAGTTTATTTAAATCCAGGTTGAAGACTCACCTGTTCTCAGCTGCATTTGAATAAAGCACCAAATCCACACTTTTAAGCTTAAACTTCAAAACTTACATTTTAACTACTGATTTTATCTATTGTTCTGATTTTATCTGTTTTGATTTTTTTTTACATACTGTTTTGTTTGTTTTTTTGTTTGTTATTTAGTTAGTTAGTTTGTTTGCTTGTTTTAATCAATTTTAAATCATGCTTTTTATTTGTTTTTGTTTCTAATGTCTCTGTAAAGCACTTTGAACCACCTTGTTCTTGAATTGTGCTATACAAATAAACTTGCCTTGCCTTGCCTTGCCACAGGATCATTCATTGTTGTAGGTGCCCATTTTTAATGCGTGTTGTTGGACTTCTTTGTGTGACCACGAATTTTAAAGTTGGACTCAGCCAAGCTCTAGATTGACTGCGCGCAGGTAAATCGATCAATATTGTAGGTATATTGGATGTTTGCTTAAGATCTGTGATTTTGAATGGTTTAATAAAAGGCACAGCCCGAAAAAGGGACATGGGCTCATCTTCCTGCAGGCTCACCACTCGCATGAGGTACCGTAGGGGTCGTATGCAATGTGAGCTGGGCGGCGCCCAGGAGCGGACGTCCTTCCCTTATTCTTCACTTATTTGCTCAAGTGAAGAGATATGTTTGACATATTTTTGACAAATTATATGCCAACAAGTCACTTATAACTGTTTATATTCCTGCAATAAATTTTTTGACAAATACCCCTAATCACTTTTTTTGCAGATGATCACTTTTTGGCACAACAAAGGCAGCTGGCAAAGCAACTAGTGGAGTGGTTGTAGCAAGGTAAACTGGAGACCATCGATCTGTGAACTTTTTTGCATGGTACAACTTCATGAGTTTGGCATTATTCAGTAACTTTTCAGATAAAAAGTAACCAACTTTATTAAGTGGTAGCACTGGGACAGACCCTCCTGCCCTGCAGCAATTGAAATAGGCTCCAGCTCCTTTCCTCTTGGACAAGCTGGATGGATGGGTGGATAGATGAGTAAATGGATGGCATCGATGATTTTTTTTGTTACTTCTGAGAGCAAAGTTAGTAAATATTTATTTAGCCTTTCACTTTGGGTCTTGCGCTTTGCAGATAGTTGCTCAACACAATGTAGGATTTAGCTATGGGCAGGGTTGGGGTTGGCCCTCTAAATGTGGAAGTTGCTTGTTCTCTCCCTGGTTGTGTCACGTCTTTCCTGGTACTTCAACTTCCTTCTCAGTAAAAACAATTATCACTGCTGTTAATTTCGTGGTAAACTTCCCCTAATTTCAATATTTTTTGATTATCAAATCCCAGAAAGAGAGATTGCTGTGAACTTTGAAAAAAAAAAAAAAAAACAACAGAAAATTTCCATCATTTACATGACTGGCAAGGCTCCAACACTCAGCGTTTTAAAAACTCCTCCTTTTGAGTGATGGGGTTGAAATTTCTTGATCTGCCCGTCTGATCAGTTTATCTGTGCTGAGAAAAGCATTTCACTGACAGCTCTGAAATGTCACGGATAAAAGACTTTAATGTGACTTACGAGGCAATCAGTGAAGATCATGCTTTTTCTGAAGGAGATACTATAGTGGGCACAGTTAATTTCCGACTGACCAAAGACGTCAAAGTCAAGAGCGTTTTCGTGAAAGCCAAAGGAGACTCTATCGTAAAGTGGACAGAAGGTACTGGAGAGGAAAGGGAATTTCATTATAGTCACCGGAGATATTTCAAAGTGAAGGAATTTCTATTTGCAGAGAATGCTAGAGGTAAGGGGTTCATGCATTTAAAACCTGAACTCAGGTTGTTATTGTGCCATTCCTAGCAGGACTTTTTGTTGCCATTTCAGTCCTCATGAAGGAATATAGTGTTTTTGTCATGTTCTCTGGCCTCTTCTCAGAGTTTGTGAGTCCTTTGGAGTTTTATAATCCTTTATCTGACTACATTTAATTCTCATCTTTTTTTTTTGATTGTCTTAATTGCTTATAGGTTTGTCATGTCACCGCCTTCTGTCCCATTACATGTTTACCTCGTGTGTATAAATACTGCTTTTCTTATATATCCTTCATCTTGGCTTCGTCACTTCTGCTGTGTACCTCTTGAGTCTAATCTTGTCATTTTTCTATTATCTGCTCTTTTTGGCTAACCCGTGGCAAGCCGTGGTGCTTTGTTTTCCTAATATGTGTGTATAGAAGTATAAACACACATATTCTTCCCTTATTCTTCACTTATTTGCTTATTCTGGAATGATTTTAAATTCTGATGCTTTTCATAGAGTTTATGGCTGAGTTATCAACATGTCCGAGTGCTCAGGTGGAGACAGGACTCATCCAGAAGAGGGCTGATTTATTTCCCCATGTAAACCTGAAGTTTGTGTAACTGCCAACTTACAGTGGAAAATGAGCTTTGATGTGTTGTCCGCAACAACTACTCTCATGAAGGTTGCCACTATCAATCAATTGGTATACATTTATCAGAACTGTGACACCTGTGGATCCAAGTGAGGTAAAGGAAGACTGGCAAGCTTAAAATGCATATCACAGAAATTGTTCTTATCTGGATAATTAAGCATGCATCAACACTTAAATTGGAGAGCATCCCCACCCCCATCCAGCCTTGCTTGTCTATGAAATAAAGAAAATACTTGTTTTGCAAGAATCTTTATGACTCTGTGTCAGGCTAGTTAATTTTGGGCACTTAAAGTATGATTAGAAAAATGTGTTTTTGTATTCGTTATAATTTCTCATGACTTCTTGGGCAGATCTCTCTTGAAAAACACATTTTAATGTCAGTGACACTTTTTTCAAGATAAATAAAAGATATGCAACAGTCATTTTGCCAAAAATAGATTGTGGCTTGTACCTTGTGATTCAAACATATTTTCTGGCTCAGAATGACTTTTATGATTCACAAGAGATATGTTTGACATATTTTTGACAAATTATATGCCAATAAGTCACTTAGAACTGTTTGTATTCCCACAATAATCTTTTAACAAATACCCCTAATCACTTTTTTGCTGATGATCACTTTTTTGGCGCAACGACGGCAGCTGGCAAAGCAATTAGTGGAGTGGTTATTAAATTTTTTTGTTACTTCTGAGAGCAAAGTTAATAAATATTTATTTAGCCTTTCACTTTGGGTCTTGCATGTTGCAGATAGTCACTCGACACAATGTAGGGTGTAGCTATGGGCAGGGTTTATGGGCCACATTTAGAGGGCCAACCCCATGTGGAAGTTGCTTGTTTTTTTCCTGCTTGTGTCAGGTCTTTCCTGGTACTTCAGCTTCCTTCTCAGTAAAAACAGTTATCACTGCTATTAATTTATTGGCAAACTTCCCCTAATTTCAATATTTTTTGATAGTCAAATCCCAGAAAGAGAGATTGCTGTGAACTTTGGAAAAAAAAACCAACAGAGAATTTCCATCATTTACATATTTCTTTACTGGCAAGGCTCCAACACTCAGCGTGTTAAAAACTTCACCATGTGAGTGACGGGGCTGAAATTTTTGAACACAGGTTGTTATTGTGCCATTCCTAGCAGGACCATTTGGACATACAAGTTTAATCATATTTCTCTTGCAGGCACTTCACTTCCCCAAGGGGCCCACACTTTTAAATTCAGGCTTAAAATCCCAGAGGGGTATGTGGGAATTTCTGGCTTCATGCATTAATACCGTGCTGTAGTTTGCTTTTACAAATAACTAGATTCTGTTTTTTTAGGAACATGCCTTCGTCCTTCCAGGGGAAACATGGAAAAATTGTCTATGTGGTTGAAGCAAAGATATCTCAGAGCTGGCATTTGCCTTCTGCAGTACAAAAAGAGATCAAGTTTGTTTCTAAGGCACTCCTCAAGTAATGGTAAACACTACAATGATGTGTTATAAATTTGACATCTGGATTACAATTGAGTTGATCTGAAAAAAAAATGTCTGTCTGGTTCTTTACAGTGTCCACAATCTAGTTCAGTGAGTAAAGACGTCGGTGTTTTCTCTAAGGGACAGGTTCAAATGTCTGCTACCATTAGCAGAGGAGTTTGTTTTCCAGGTAAAATATCTGCAACTTACAAAATAAAATGTGAATAGATTTAAAAATTAAGCTCATTGTTAACATTTGCTATTGACAGGTGAAACTTTATCTGTTGTTGCCAAAATCTGTAACTCTTCCTCCAAGAACATAGAACCCAAATTCAAACTTCAGCAGAAAATAGTGTACAGATGCGATGGCAAGACTAAAACCTGTGATGAGACTCTGTTCAAAGAGGTCGGGGACACTATCCGTCCAAACTCAGAGCAAACTGCCTCCCGCCAGTTGAAGATTCCTAGTGATGCCATCGCCACCCTCCGTAACTGTGATATCATCTCAGTTGAATATCAGTTAAAGGTATAAAACTATGTCATAGGGATTTCATGGTGAACTTTGGTTGTAAATGTTTGTAGGTAAATAATAGATAAAGAAAATGTGTGTCTTAACCTCTTAAATAATTAATAACTACTATGAAGATAAGACGCTGCATAAAAAAGCATAACAAATAATAATTATATGTCAAATTAACAAAGTAAAATTGGTAGTTTTATAAATTGCACTTTTAATTTGATGGTTACTTTAGTCTGATTTGATTCTAAATCTCTGACTTTTTCCAGGTATATCTGGACATTAGTTTTGCCTTTGACCCAGAGGTGGTGTTTCCACTGCTCATCATTCCTTACAGATTTGCAGCCATTCAGCCTGGGGAGCCTGTGGGCCCTTACCCACCTGGGAGAGCCTGGGCTCCAAGTTACAGCAACTACCCTTCCCTTGCCTTCCCCACTGGATCAGGTGCTTGTCCCTCACTAGATCCCGCTCAGCATGCAAACATAACAAGTGGCAATTTTAACCAGTGGCCACAAGGTGCTGCTCCATACGGGTTTTCAGTTCCAGGATTCACATCACCTTCAGTACCTGCATACCCTCCTGCTACGCCTCAATTTCAACAGGGAGAACCATCTCTTTCCCCTGAACTGGTAACTGAGCAAATTAATAAACTAAATGTGAGCAGTAAGTGACACCTTAAAAATAACTGTTAAGGTGAAAACCAAATTGGTCAGAGGCTATTCCTCAAACTGTAACTTTTAAAGTATCTGAAAGAAAAGAAAGTGGAATTAAATCATGTCATTGAGCCCAGATTTCACCTGTTGATGGCAGCAGAAGTCCAGCATGACCAAATGTAACAGTGCAGACAGAGATTCATACTGCAATCTCTGATCTCAAAAGAGGTCTTTGAGTCTCTTATTATATTTTTTTTGTTGATCCAACGATTCCTCTGTGGTCGTTGTTTTTGCCTAGATTTGAGAGGTATATCATCTTTCTCCACTGTAAATGATTCAAAATGCAGCTCCTGGATTCTTAAGTTGTATGAAAAAAGCAATACATAACTCATGACAATTAGTTTGTAAAGGGAATAAAAAGTGCAGTGTGGCATTATTAATTAGAGCTAGCGGTGTGTGTGCTTTTTTCATTTCTTTTTTCAGAAGCATGCGTCTGCAGGTAACTAATTAGTGCGTAAATTTGCTGTGAATTTTACTTTTACAGTTATTCTTTTTGTCTTTGCTACATTGTACCTGTAGAATATATATATACTGGAAGTGCTGGGTATACAAGTCTGGCCTAAGTCTTTGGTCAGAAAGACTGCAGCAGTCCAGGAGTTTAGTTCACTGTCTTTAATGAAGCTTCACAGAAGATATGCACTTATAATTGTGGCAGGTGCAGTATCGGTGACTATAAGCATGGTTGTCTGGAAACAGAAACAGGTAACACTATAATTAGCAGGCTCAAAGACAACCAAGCAACAATCAGAACACATCATCTACTCAGACACAGCAATATTTTACAATGTCCACAAGGGGTCGCCGTAAGACCAGAAGTTGGCTAAATAGCACATATCTTCCCAGTTGCTAGTACTAAGGCAAGCATGTGGCGAGCTAACAACAGCTAAACTAAACAATAAACAACAGAAAAATCCTTTAACCGCGGGATATAATCATTGGGGGAGATTCTGGCCACTGGTATTAACTTAGTGCTAGTTAATTAAATAATTAAATAAACCTACTAACGTGGTAGCAGTGTACTGAGGCATAACTTTAGCTTAAACATACACAAACAACTATAACTATTATCATACCAGTTAACCTGTCAAAGGCAATAACACTTACAGTCTCATTAACGCACACGGAATCACACAAACTGCGATACAACTGCCATGCTCTGCTGCTGCTTTTCGTCCCTCACTCTCCCTCTGCGTGATGCGCACATGATCACTGGTGCGCTCATTTGGGTGCGCTTGGTTCTTGCCTCTAGACATCCTGAGGCCGAGTCAGCAGGGAATTTGCACAGTACCCATGTCTTATCTTTGTTGCTTGACTGTTGTCAGTAGGTTTTATAACAGCATCATCAGACAGTTGTTTATGTCAGTAATTTCCCAGGATATGCAGACATTTGTCTCATAATTGATAGTGTAGTTGAAACAATTGGTAGCAATAAAGATAACTTCATATCAAAATATGTATAACACTGTATTGTAACTGCTTTATTTATTTTCTATTGTTAGATTTTATCCGTGTTTGTTTTTCATTTTTTACTTTTATAATTTTATCCCACAATTTTCATGCTGTTTATCATTGTTGTGCTTTTTGCTTGGTTTTCATTTTTGTATGCTTGTCTGTGTTTTACTTTTTCTTTAGATACAGTTAATGTAAAACTGCCAACTGCACTTTTAAATGTAGTATAAAAATGAAATTGACTTGGTGTATGTAATTATTGTTCACATATTTAGGATGAGAAAGCCTTCTTGCAGTGCTATCCTTAGGAGAGAGCTGCATTTTATCTTAAAGAATATTTAATTGTTGCATAAGTGGTTCTATGTATGCTGGAGATGTAAGTGTCACAGTCCGGCGAGGGCAGACTGTATGTGTTGACAAAAAGGACCCAAAACGCAGACTCCAAAAACTGAACGTGGCGTGGATTTAACAAAAAACAAGCCGTTTATTGAGGCTAGCAAAAAGGGTACAAATAAAAGGGCATTGGGGAAACTAAACAATAACCTAAACTGGGTGAACTAAAACTAAACATGGAAAAAACCTTAAACATGGTGAACTGACATAGATACCTGAAGTTGTGACATGGATGAGCAGACGACCTGACAAAGAATGACTGAAAGCACACGGACTAAATACACACAGGAGGATAATGAGGGAAGTGGGAACACATGGAGAAACAGCTGACACACATGAACATAAGGACGTCACAAGGAGAGAGTAACACTAAAAACATTGAACATAGGAACACAGGACCCCTCCAAAATAAAACAGGAAATATAATGAGACGCAGACCTGACAACATAAGACCCACAGACATGAAACACACGAAGGGCAAGGGAGACTTCACAGGGGTTGAAAACACAAGGGGGAACTAATAAGCAAATGAACATAGGAAACTTAATAAGCTTAAACATACACTATAAACATCAAAAGAACTAAAACTCAAAACACTGGGTCATAAGACCCAGGATCGTGACAGTAAGGTTCTAGAGGTGAAACACTTGCCAGGGCTTGTGGCTTATGCATTTTGTGACGACCTGCGTGGTCTCTGTTAAATCACTTAACGGTCATTTTGTATACTTACCTGATTTGTTGTCAGATTTTTGGCCACAAAAAGGCTACACACTAATTCCGACTATGGCAGATAATAAAACTAAAATCATATTTAGCTCTCTATAGAGGTTCGAACAGGCTATACATTTAAGTGCGTGGCTTTTTTTCTTTTCTTTGTTTTTTACTGCAACTATATACTGGCCAGTGGTTGCCAGTGGACTCCCACACTGAAGTCCAGGCCCTGTATTTTAACTGATTAGTACTGGTTGAAGCTCAAATAATAATCTGTAATAAAAAACATTTTGACCTGAACTACTGGTAAGTAGATGCAATCTAACATTTCTCTTGATATTTACATCAATAAAATTGTTGAGCAATTGCAAGCTTCGAATTTATTTTTGAGAGTGTACATTTTCCAGGCCGTAGACAAAGTCTTCATCCAGTGATCTATTGAGAAGGTAACAGGAAGAAACTATCAGAGATGCCAGTCACAGACCTGAAGATGTCTTTGGTCCTCCAAGGTATGGAGGCCTATCTCCCCCACCACTTCCCCTACCAGTGGCAGATGCCCTCAGACATCGGTGCATTGGTGGTTCTTTGTGTCCGGGGATGGGCGTCCAGGCTCACTCCTTGGTGGCTGCTTATCGGGGCCTGGAGCCTGGGGCTCGCTCGGGCCGCTTCGGGGGTGGGGTGCCCTCAGCCTCTCGGCCTGGGGCTCGGTCACTCTGGCACAGCTGGCTGCCAGCGGAGCTCACGGGCACGTCACTGCAACACCCCTGGCTTCTGCTCCGCGGCTGCTGAGTGAGCCCTCATCTGGGGCTCTCCTCAGCTCTTTCTGGGATAGTGGCGTGGTTGCCCCTCTGTTGGTCTTCCTTGGTCTCTTGTGTTCTGAGGGCCTCTGGATGTCTGGAGTTTTGATCTCCTCCATACCTGCTTCATGCCCTGGAGGACTGGGCTGTGGCTCCCCACACCCTCTAGCAGATTATTACATGAAGGAACCTTTTAAAAACAAGCGCGTTCATGCTCACAGGTGTACACACGGGTGCTCACACCCACAAACTACACCCTTTTTGTCTCCTACCTCAAAGCACACTGTGCGCTGTCGATCTTACGTGCTGCACAATAATGTTTAATATTTAGTATTTACTGTTGTATTCCCATATATCATCGTGATGTTGTTTATTCTATTGCTCTCATTTTCTTCTGCTTGTTTTCTTTTTTCATTCTCAACACGTGAAGTTAAAAAAAGTATCTACTGTTAAAAAAAAAAAAAGAAAAAAAAAGGAAAATGTGCGCTGTGGCAGTTTTTTGACCATAACGTTGTGATATGTTAGCTTTGTTTGTATGTACGAGTCAGAAATAAACTTGGACAGCTCACAAAAAAAAAAGAAAAGAAAAAAAGAAGATGTCTTTGAATCTTTGAAAGACAGAGAGTCTTGGAACATCTGCAGGATGTTGAACTGTCAGTTATTGTGTCATTTGAACTTTAAGTATGCTTTGAACCTAACCTGATCCATTAAAGTACACCTTTGGGGTGTTCCCTAAAGCTATAAAATACATCAACAACAGTTCTTAGAAAGACACTCTCAGAAGGAGCTGCTGTCAATCTATGGC
Source organism: Copadichromis virginalis (assembly GCF_057382275.1). NCBI lineage: Eukaryota > Metazoa > Chordata > Actinopteri > Cichliformes > Cichlidae > Copadichromis > Copadichromis virginalis. The sequence goes on from NC_140629.1 coordinate 19,065,682, forward strand.
ATGTAGAAACGAGGTACTCCCCTTTGAGAAATAAATGTTTTTATTTTACATACCACAATTAGTGAATCTACAGGGTGGGCCATTTATATGGATACACCGTAATAACATGGGAATGGTTGGTGATATTAAAGTCCTGTTTGTGGCACATTAGTATATGTGAGGGGGCAAACTCCTCAAGATGGGTGGTGACCATGGTGGCCATTTAGAAGTCGTCCATCTTGGATACAACTTTTGTTTTTTCAGTAGGAAGAGGGCCATGTGACACATCAATCTTATTGGTAATGTCACAAGAAAAACAATGGTGTGCTCGGTTTCAACGTAACTTTATTCTTTCATGAGTTATTTACAAGTTTCTGACCACTTATAAAATGTGTTCAATGTGCTGCCCATTGTGTTGGATTGCCAATGCAACCCTCTTCTCCCACTCTTCACACACTGATAGCAACACCGCAGGAGAAATGCCAGCACAGGGATCCAGTATCAGTAGTTTCAGGTGCTGCATATCTCGTATCTTCACACCATAGACAACTGCCTTCAGATGACCCCAAAGATAAAAATCTAAGGGGGTCAGATCGGGAGACCTTGGGGGCCATTCAACTGCCCACGACGACCAATACATTTTCCAGGAAACTGTTCATCTAGGAATGCTCGGACCTGGCACCCATAATGTGGTGGTGCACCATCTTGCTGGAAAAACTCAGGGAACGTGCCAGCTTCACTGCACAAAGAGGGAAACACATCATCATGTAGCAATTTCAAATATCCAGTGGCCTTGAGGTTTCCATTGATGAAGAATGGACCCACTATCGTTGTACCCCATATACCACACCAAACCATCACTTTTGTTGTTCCAACAGTCTTGGAGGGATCCATCCAATGTGGGGTAGTGTCAGACCAATAGCGGTGGTTTTGTTTGTTAACTTCACCATTCACATAAAAGTTTGCCTCATCACTGAACAAAATCTTCTGCGTGAACTGAGGGTCCTGTTCCAATTTTTGTTTTGCCCATTCTGCAAATTCTGTGCACCGATCTGGGTCATCCTCGTTGAGATGCTGCAGTAGCTGGAGTTTGTAAGGGTGCCATTTGTGAGTAGCTAATATCCGCAGAAGGGATGTTCGACTAATGCCACTCTCCAGTGACATGCAGCGAGTGCTACGCTGTGGGGTCTTGCTGAATGAAGCTAGGACAGCAACTGATGTTTCTTCATTAGTAACAGTTTTCTTGCGTCCACATTTTGTCAAATCCAACACTGAACCAGTTACACAAAACTTAGCAAGCAGTTTGCTAACTGTAGCATGGGAGATGGGTGGTCTCGTACGGTGTCTTGCATTGAAAACTGCTGCAATGACCTGGTTACTGCGTTCACCAGATATCAACACAATTTCGATCCGCTCCTCACGTGTTAACCTCTTCGACATGTCAATGGCTGTGAACGAAGAGAAACTTGTAAATAACTCATGAACGAATAAAGTTACGTTGAAACCAAGCACACCATTGTTTTTCTTGTGACATTACCAATAAGATTGATGTGTCACATGGCCCTCTTCCTATTGAAAAAACAAAAGTTGTGTCCAAGATGGCCGACTTCTAAATGGCCACCATGGTCACCACCCATCTTGAGGAGTTTGCCCCCTCACATATACTAATGTGCCACAAACAGGACTTTAATATCACCAACCATTCCCATGTTATTACGGTGTATCCATATAAATGGCCCACTCTGTACTTCTACATTAGTGTGAAACCTTTTTCCCTCTTCAAAGCTAAATTAATGTTACTGGCTATTGATTGATGCTATAGTTGATGTGACCCCTATCCTTTCAGAGTTGTGTGGTATTATTTTGCAATTTCTTTTGTCATTTTATGCCATTACATTCGTACATTATAATATTGTAATGGTAATAACACGTCTTTCCAATTTTGGCCCACTGTTAATGTTAATGAGCATTAAGTTTGCACTTTTACATACTATCAACAACCATACAATGGCTCTTTTGAGAAACTGTTATCCAGAATTATATGTTCTCCTGGCTGCAAATGATACTTTATCCCAGGATAAGAAGGAAAAAAACATGTAGCAGGGGAACATGTCTTTTCAAACCCTGCAATGCCAGTCACATACCACATGTCAGTTTTTGGAATATTGAATTGCTCTGCAAAGGAGACAGCTGTGCTGTTTTTTATAATGTACCTTTGAGCCCTGCCCTCTTGAACCAATGTTCACATTACAGGTATTCAAAGACCTGCAGCTAGAAGGCATTTCTTTTTCTGAGAAAAACACACATTCTTGGATATTATGGCATGCAGGAACATGTGCTGCATGTTTTAAGAGACTTATCATTTCTGGTTGAATAAATACAGAACATATCAGTTTAAATGTTACCAGGACAATGATAGTTTTATAGCAGCAGAATAAAGAATAAAAATAGTGCAGTCCATAGCACATAAACAACATAGCTAAAGTGAAAGTGAAAGTGCCACAGGCTCACTTAGTGTGGAACAGACTTAAACTGAATAGCACCAGCTTGGGAATACCATTTCAGAGATGTATAGTAAGGTGTTGAGATTGTGCCAGAGAGAAGAGCAAATTGCACAAATAGATATTTTGTGCAGATAAATCTAAAACAGCTGCAATAAGGTATGGTACGGACAGAAGAATCATTGTACAGTTTCCCAGAAAACAGCAGGAATGAGTTCCTGAAGCATTCCTTATTACAGCCAGGTTAAATAAGCCTGAGGGAGAATGAACTCTGTTTTCACAGCAGCATGAAGTGGAGTGGATGGGATGTATTTTCTATGATTGAGAGCAGTTTTTGCAGTGACTTCCTATTCCTCTTTGACTCCGGCCAATAATGGTTAAAGCCTTGTGAATTAGTTTGTTGATCCTGTTGGCATCTCTGGCAATGGTGTTTAGCTACCATAATGTTTTATTGGATTATATTTGATGGCTTGGGTCCCAGAAAGATTAGCAACCACTGTTGTGGAAGCTAATGGAGTTCCTTATTAATAATTAAATAATTAATTAAATATAAGTGGGACCTTATTGATTGGAGTTGGTTTATTTTGTTCAGCTTAAGCAGGAAGTTCTGATTTAGTTATATTATTGTGGTGAATATTGTATTTAAGCAACAGTTGATGTAAATTTAATTTCATATAAATTTCATATTTAATGTATAATTTTATAACTGTATTTGTATTTACATTGCATGTATATGACAAACTGTATTATTTTTCTTGTTACTGACCCACACACACAGACGAGAGGTCTAATCAAGTTTAATTTCTTTCTTTCTTTTCTTTCTTTTTTTTTTTGCCTGTCCAGCACTGTAGCAATCAGAATTACTGTCTGAAGGCAAAGACAAATGTCCAACAGATTTATTTTCTTGAGTGGATCATTACAGCTTTTGGTATACTGGTGGATTTTGTTGTCATAGTTTAATCGATCTTTATTATTTATTTATTTATTTAACTTTTACATTTTTGCAGTCAGAATGGACTGGGCTGGGGGACAGGAAAGAGAAAGAAATTGGGAACTGAGTTAACGATGGAGAGAGAAAGAAAACTAGAGGAGAAGAGAGACAGAGAGAAAGGACACTGAAAATCTGTTTAATCACCTGCTGAAAAAAAACAAGAAAAAAGAAAACATCACAAGAGGCAAACCACAGCAACAGCCAACATAAGCACAAGTAACAGTAAATTATAAATATTGAATGTCAAATTCAAATTCAAATTTTATTTGTCACGTACACAGTCATACACAGTACGATATGTAGTGAAATGCTTGGACAACTGCTCGTGACCTAAAGAAAACAAAAAAAGGAAAAGGCTATGAATAAGATAGGAAATAAATATGAAAAATTAAAAAGGGTAAATTTAACTGGGAAAGAATAAGATAAAATATGTAAATTAAAGTTGAAAATAAAATAACTGTACAACAAAATACACAATATAGAACTATATAAGAATGTATGAAGAAATATAAATAAATATATACACAATAACAGCAGCTGTACAAGTATTAACTTGAAATGAAGAATATAATGTCCAGTGTTGTGCAATCCACATTATGTCTTGTGCGGTGCAAATATGCTTAAAGTGATTTAAGTGATGAAGTGTCCAGAATGTCCAGTGTGTGTGTAACTGTATGTGTGGGTCAGTACTGTGTGGTGGTGTGATTGAGAGACCGTATCGCCTGCGGGAAGAAGCTCCTCCTCAGTCTCTCTGTGTTGGTCTTCAGGGAGCTGAATTGCTTTCCTGACCTCAACAGAGAGAACAGTCTGTTGTTGGGATGGCTGAGGTCCTTCACGATCTTCCTGGCCTTGGTCCAGCACCGCCTGCTGTAGATTGAGTGCAGGTCAGGGAGCTCGGAGCGGATGGTGCGCTCAGCTGATCGCACAACCCTCTGTAGAGCTCGTCTGTCCTGCATGGTGCTGTTCCCGAACCAGGTTAAGATGTTTCCCGCCAGGATGCTCTCTATGGTGCACGAGTAAAAGTTCCTGAGCACCTTGGAGGGCAGTTGGAAGTCTCTCAAGCGTCTGAGGTGGTAGAGACGCTGACGGGCCTTTTTCACCATGGTGTTGATGTGACAGGACCATGACAGGTCCTGCGTGATGTGAACTCCGAGGTATTTGAAGCTGTCCACTCTCTCCACTGGGCACTTGTTGATGACAGGGGTCTGGTAGTTCCTCTCCTGCTTAGTGCTGAAGTCCACTATCAGCTCCTTTGTCTTACTGACGTTTAGAAGGAGGTTGTTCCTCTGGCACCAGTTCTCCAGATTCCTAATCTCCTTCAGGTAGGCCGTCTCGTTGTTATCAGAGATCAGGCCCACCACGACGGTGTCGTCAGCAAACTTGATGATGGTGGTGGAGCTGGTAGTGGCCACACAGTCAAAGAGTACAGCAGGGGGCTCAGAACACACCCCTGGGGGGCTCCAGTGCTGAGAGTGGTGGAGGCTGAGACATGTCTGCCCATCCTTACTGCCTGTGGTCTGCCAGTTAGGAAGTTGGAGATCCACTGACACATAGATGAGCTGAGTCCCAGATGCTCCAGCTTGGTGGTGAGTGTGGAGGGAATTATGGTGTTAAATGCAGAGCTGTAGTGTATGAAGAGCATTTTAACATAATTCCCCCTTCTAGTGTCCAAGTGAGTGAGTGATGTGTAGAGGAGATGTGTGGAATGTTGCAGCGGCTGCAGTGATGCGGACGCTGTACCGGTCTGTTGTGGTGAAGAGAGAGCTGAGTGTAAAAGCGAAGCTCTCAATTTACCGGTCGGTCTATGCCCCTACCCTCACCTGTGGTCACAAGCTGTGGGTAGTGACCGAAAGAACGAGAACGCGAATACAAGCGGCGGAAATGGGCTTCCTCCGAAGGGTGGCTGGCCTCTCCTTTAGAGTTCAGCCAACCGGGAGAGCCGCTGCTCCTCCACATTGAAAGGAGCCAGTTTAGGTGGTTAGGGCATCCGACAAGGATGCCCTTTGGTCGCCTCCTGGGCGAGGTTTTCCGGGCATGTCCCATCGGTAGGAGGCCCCAGGGCAGACCCAGGACACGCTAGAGAGATTATATCTCTCGGCTTGCCTGGGAACGCCTTGGTATTCCCCTGGATAAGCTGGAGGAGGTGGCTGGGGAGAGGGAGGTCTGGGCTTCTCTGCTTGGGATGCTGTCCCCGTGACCGGGCCCCGGATAAGTGGAAGAAAATGGATGGATGGATGGATGTTACTGAGCAACATACAAGACTGATAATGCATGATATGTTTAGAGGAAGCAGCCAACCAAGATAGCGTGTGTCTCTGAGTACCTGTTTGTACACACCTGTACATTGCATGTCATGTACATGCAATGTAAATACAAATACTGTTATAAAATGATACATTTAATATGAAATTTATATTTACGTCAACTGTTGCTTAAATACAATATTCTTTTTATACAGGTGTGTACAATATTCACCCTCAGAGGAGGAGAAGCGTCTATGTTTTTTTTTTCTGGAATCTGTCCAGGGTGCACCCCACCTATTGCCCTGTGGTAGTTGAAATAGGCTCTGCATGGGGAAGAGAATGGATAGATACTAGAACACCAAGAATACCTGTTGAATCAATTACATTTTTTAAACTTTGATTTACTGACAAACTAAAGTTATTCCCTTGTCTCCTGTGGGACAATACGTTTTAATGTTGATTCGGTTCAGAGAATTCAGAGCTTTAACATGTGGCCACCACTGATTAAATCTACTGGAACATAGATGTTTATTTTATGGGTGTGTGCGCTTTATCACCAGATTAACATTTTTCTGCACCATTTATTTTTTGGTCTTTTCCCAACAGCGTTGCATTTTACTTTTATATTTTTTATGGTTTTTGTAGATTTTTCTGTGGAGGAAAAGGTACATGGCAGGGTGGTGGTTTGTCTTAATTCCTGCTTCATAAATAGAAGTTTTTATTTCTCAGGAGATCTACATTATTAAAAAACTAAACTAACATTTGGTGGAATGCTCTATGAGCATTGCAAGTGTTCTGTTGAATCTCATTTGGCCACAGACAATCTTTAGTCAAGCATCTGTTATAGAAACTGTGGGAATGTGTGTTATCAAAACCAAAGATGCTAATCATAGCCATGAAGACATTAGCATTCAAGGCTGGACAGTTGCAAAATTTGGATTACTTTGCACCATCAGCTGCTGTGCTGTTTGTATCTAAGTACGCTTTTGATTTAACCAACCCATTCTGAAAACTGTCACGGAGCTGGAGCCAACACCCTGTCAAAGAAAGAGACTTGGTTCTTAGAAACGCATAAGAAGAGAATTCCTAGAAGCAGACTCTCAGACTGAGCAATTGTCAAGTTATAACATGTGTTCATAAGATACTCCCTTTTTTGAGCCTTTTAAGTGCACTTGTTTTGTTTTCCTTTTACATAGCAACACCTGTAAATGTCTGTGGACAGTAGAGAGTAAAATGTTGCTTTTTTGTTACTGGCCATGGTTAAATCGATCCCCACCCTGTTGTGTTTTTGGGGTGATTTTATGATACTTTGTTTGTCACTGTGGTGTCTCATTTATACATTATAATATTGTAAAGGTAAGAACAAGTCTGGCTTTTCAACTTTGGGCCCCTCGTTACTGTTAATATTCTATATCATCAAAAGCAACAATGGCTCTTTTGAGAAACACTTTTTCAGAGGTTGAATATATGTCCCCAAGGCTGCAAATGACACTCTCATGGACTAAAGGATTAATGACCTTAGAACATGTCTTCTCAAACCCTGAGATGCCAATCAAATTCCCAAGGATTGGTGTTGGAATACTGAACTCTGAACTTTAAACAGCTATGTGATTTAGACTAATGTAGTCTTTGGGCCTACCCTGCAACCCATTTGAGCTATTCTTTAAGAGTTATTCCAAGAACTGCAGCTGGAAGACAGTGTTATTTCCAGGAAAAGCTTCTTCAATTATTGCATGTTGTGACATGTAGGAATACTTACCTGTGTTTGTCTTCTTTGCTCATGTCTCTTTCTCTCTCTCTCTCTCTCTCTGTTTCTTTTATTATATGCATAATTGTATGGTACAGATTAACACTTTAAATAGTGGGTTAGCCAGACTTTATTTTTGCTCAAGGCATACATGCTGTAATATTCTTTTTGCATTTCCCTCTTGCCATAACGTACATATGAGATGTTACAAGATGTTTGATCCCACTGCTTGTATTCAAGTCCCATCAAAATTTTAAAGGGCATTTTGTTCTGACATTTTGCAAGAGATACATTCTAGACTGCTGGCTCATGTAAAGAGCATATAGTGAGATTAAAGTTTAAAAATTATGATTTATTTATCAAACCACTACAGCTCTGGGTTGACTAAGTAAACACACTTTATTTTAGCATAACATAATTGTCGAACACATGGTAATCAAATACACTTAGCATTGTAAAAAACTATTAGCTATACATAACCAGTTGATGTCAGATTAATAGCTGGACTAAATAAACCAAGAACATTAACATCAATCATCATGCTTCTTGAAAAAAACCCCAAATCTGGCAGCTTGAACAACCATAATTAATGTAAGTACACAGAATTCTTACGTACACATTAATTCTTTTTAACATTAATCTGTTCTATTCAGAGAAATGTGTAGAATTTAAAAATCTGGAAGTTCTTTTTGTGCCTTTTCTACTAATCCACCCACTACTGATTTCAGTGTAAAAACTTCTCATTTCAGCAAGTTAGCTCATGTTTTACTGTCTTGTTTCTGAACTAAGCTCTTCCAAGAAAAGTTGTTTAAAACCATACGGCTCCAAAACGGCCTTCTAAGTAGGGTTTGAGCTGGGAAATTGAAGTGAAAAGATTTAAAAGTAAAAAAACTAAGCCAAAAACTAACCAACAGTAAATTATGCTTTTTTAAAGCCTACATCTAACTTTATACAAGATATAATCTGTATGTGTAATTCTTTCTGCGAATAGTTTATCTTGTGCCTTTTTCTAAATTTACAGAAAAGGAGCTTTTATAAAGGTCTTGAACAATAACGCCTGTGCCTGCTTATGACTGTCAGTGGCCACTGACATCTAACCAACCATCCACTAAACACTAGAAAATGGGTATAGTAGACAGTGGTGCCAGACAACCCCGTTCCCCATCCTTTTATTGAAATCTGTGCACTATCACTTGATAGCACCATTTGTGTCAATTTCAGAGGAACCAGAAATCTTATCTGCACTAGTAACTAATTACTGTCACGGTCCCCGTGCCTGCTCGGCTGGCCCTGTGTGGCTACATGTTATGTTTTGTCTTTTCTCTCTCTCCTCTCTCTCTGCTCGCTGCCTGGGCGGAGCTCATTGTGAGCTCCCGGTCTCCACCACCTGTAGGCAATCACCTGTGGCTCCTCACCCTGTTTGCTCCCGCTACTTAAGGCAGTGACTGAGAGCACCTCGCCGCTGGACTATTGAATAACGCTCGTCAGTGCTACTTTAGCCTCAGCCAGTTTTGAGCTCTGTCCGTAAAAGTTCCGTGCTAACCCTTGTTCTCTGTATGCAGATTTCTCGTGTTTTGGTTTGGAGACTCTGGACGCTTTTCCCGACCCCGCTCTGCACCCCTGGGAACCCTGGCCCCCTTCTCCCTCACCTGTATATAGTGCACCTGGAGTGTGTAAATAAACCTGTTTTTCTGAGACTTCAGTCTGCGCCGAGTCCTCCCTGCTCCTCCGTGACAATTACATTTTGTCACTAAACTGTTATTACTTTCATATAAATTTAGACCCAGTTGCGCGGCATTTCCACTACACCAAAATGCCGTTACACTTTCGTGGAAGACCCAACAAACCTGTAAAACTAAAAGCTGCTCTTGATTGCACCACAAAGGTTGTGGCATGACAGTTCATTATTAAATGTTGTGCAATACTATTGTGCAGCATCTATGATTTGATGCCTAACTGGAATGACTCAGACTCATGCCAAAAAGTGCTTTTTCAAAATGTTTTTAGGATGTTGACATGATTGTGAGATTTTAAATGTGTAACTTTTCTGTGCAATAAGTACCCGTATACCTATGCACATTTGCCTAGCAGTCCTCAGTTGAATACATACTATACTACTATACACGGATCCATGCTAATACCGGTATAGTTGTGGTCTTAAGTGGAAATAATCTCACACCTCCACTTAAGCCAGACAAATGAGGTATGATGAATGAACAAAAGAATATGCCAGACAAAATAAGGTGACAGACAGAAAGAGAATGATCTGGTACTGGTTGTAAATAGGTGTGAATTACAGATATGTGTGCATGCTCTTACAAATCCAAAATATGAAAACATGACCATTTATCTAAATGGATATTTTAAGATCCAGTATTTGAAGTCTATACAGTTTAGGCTATGCTCGTTTAAAAAAAATGGAGATTGGTTTGTTAAGATGAATACACAGAAAATAGATGGAGAGGCAACTTGTCTGAGGATCTATGTTGCTTGCGAATATTGAGACAAGTGAGATAGATCTGAATTTTCTTGTAAGACTATCTAATCCTCTCTTGCCCAGTTTTAATGAGCTCATATGAATTATAGCTTCAGTTTCCTGTTTTTAGCTGGCAGGTGTGGTCCTCTGCAGCTGTAGCTCATCTACTTTAAAGTTTCTTGTGCATTCACAGATGCTGTTTTGCATATTCTGGTTGTGATGGGTGAAAATTTGAGTTATTTTTCTTTCCTATTAGTTCAAAACAGATTGTTAGTCTCCTCTAACCTCTGGGATCAATGGGACATTTTCACCCAGTGAACTGACACTTGCTGGCCAACTTTCCTTTTCCAGACCATTCTGTGTAAACCCTGGTGATCGTTCTGTTGGAAATCTCAAGACCGGCCGACATGCCATGAATTACCATACCAGATTAAAAGTCACTTAAATAATGTGTTTCTTCCTTATTTTGATGCTTTGTTTGAACTTCGGCAGATCATCTTCAACATGTCTACATGTCTAAATACACTGAGTTGCGATTGTGTGATTATTTACATTAAAGAACAGTTGCAAAGACATCTCTAGTAAAGTGACCAATGAGCATTTGCACAGGGAAACTGACCAACAGTTGTTTATAATCAGCTGAAAAACCTATGACACTTTTGGAAGGTCAGAGAAGAAGCATGATTGGTAAGTTCTTAGCTGTTGAGCTGGCAGCTAAACTATGGTTAAGTTAGAAGATACAACTAAGTTATGTTTTGCTAAACAATTTTTTTATTGATGAGGGAAATATGTTGAGGATTAAATATTATTCGAAATGTCTTGACGTGTGCTTAATCACTGGGTAAGAAAAATCCCAGAAAGTTGATTCCGTTCATCTGCATGTGGCGTTTTCCGTGGGAGAAACGTTTCATCATTCATTGAACTGAATTCTTCAGTCTCAGCTGACTGCATCTTTTCCCAGCCTTGTAAACAGCACAATTGCACAAGCACCGAAACTAGCACTATTGACTAACAACTGGCCATGAGGTCAATCTTAAGTGACTTCAGGAGAAACCTGCACTCCACTGAAATTGAAGAAGTGTGCACCATGTGCAGATAAATGGAATCAACTTTCTTGGATATCATTTGTAAAGTAGGAAAGAAAGTCATTACCTCATGATATAAATGATCCTGCTCTAATTTGGCACCATCTACAAAAGAGGCAAATTATAGCAAAGAACTGTGTTTATGTCCATTGGTGTATATATGCATGAAAGTTGAAGAGAAAGTGCCTCTGTAAGAAAAAAGGTGAAGGACTGTGAATCAAGACACACAGTGGGGCGTGGTACAGAGGGTGGGTACAAGTTCAGGCTTGCCTCTGTCCCAGCCCAGGTCTATGTATGTATTAAGAGCTCGCCTCAGCTTCACAGGCACTCAGGAGACCCTACAAGCTGTGTGTGCGTTTCTGTGTCATTTCTCAAAGTCATCAACCTGTGACAAGAAGACATGGGCAGACAAAAGGAGTATCTGGGTAAACTGTCCCGCTTCTTCCAGATCCGCAACCTGCTGCTTCGTCAAGCCTTAGCAGAGTGTCTTGGCACGCTCATCCTTGTAGTAAGTGTGTGTGTGTGTGTGTGTGTGTGTGTGTGTGTGTAGTTCTGCGTGAGAGAGTAAACATGCACTAACAATTCACTGAGTAATTAATAAATTAATACATGGAAGCACAGTTTTTACTCATGTTTCAAAGGTAACTAACAGAGAACTGAGATAGGATAGGACTGATAGGACCTGGTTAGACTTGGTTAGAGGCAGGTGAGACACGGTATTTATCCAGAGAGGGACTGCTTTTTTTTTGTTTTGTTTTTTAAAGGCTGACATCTGTGTGTATCAACTGATTAGCTGGACAAGAGAATGCAAATGGTCTTTAACAGTCAGATCCTTACCACATTCTTATAAATTACTGTGCCAAGTTCGGGCTACAGTTTTTTCCCCGCATGACGATGCTGCAGGATTTCTTAGTTTTTCCATGATAATCCGATCTCTAATTAGAAATATGACTAAAAAAATGAAACACTGCAATCTCATCAACTCACTGTAAAAAGGAAACTGGCTGGCTCTCTGCTCTTTCTGGCTCTTGGTTAAGTTCATTTAAGATTCTTTTTTTAAAAATACAATAAACAAAGTAAAATTGTAAACAACACATCAACATTAATAAATGATAAAACAAAATAAATGTTTTTTACTATCAGGAATAGGTGGGTCTCTTCTCTCTATTCATTCAGGATGAGGACCAGATGAACGGCCTGATGTGGCTATGTGAAGTCTTAACAGTCATTCGCATAGCCACATCAGGCCCGGAGTGAAAGTCCCAACATTTTATTTGCTTCTGTCGGCTGACACGGCATAAAAACATCTTGACACGAGCTCAAGGCAGTTTACATATAATGCACCTGGACAAGTGCTTAAAGTGGCCTCGGCTGCTTGAGTCGGTGAAGTTGTAGGTTTATAAAAATTCTCCTCAGATATCAGGCATTAGACGTGGCATATTTCAGTGTTAAATTCGGTGCAATTTGCAATAAATCACATAATGCAAACTTTAGTGAATGGTGTTTGTATTACTGATTGGGTATTTATGAAATAAAATATTTATTTTTATGTCATTTCAAAGTAAAAGCCATTTAGAGCATCACACATTATTTAATAAACAGGAGTAATATGGAAGTCCAAATCTCAATGTGCCTGGGTTTGAGCAGTACATAGTGTCACTACTGATGGCACAGGAGAAGGTGTGGTGCAGTTATTCATCAGGGGATACACGTCAGTAATAACATTATTGGGTAGCTGAAACTGGTATTGTGCAAAAGTCAATCAATCATGAAAATGAATCATATCACAGAAATACATTTGCGAACACAATTTTACAGGCATAAATAATATTTTTGCACATATAAAGTGATTCCCTAAGAGCTGAAATCTTGTCATATCTGAGCATGTGGGCAGTGTATAGGGCTGTTTGATATAACGATATATATTGGATGACGATATAAAAACGTCTATCGTTTCATTTTACACTATTGTTTGTTTCATGGTGTCGCAAAATAAACTGTTTACGGCAATATTTTTTCATCGTTTTTATGGTCACTGTAGTGGCTATATTAATTTCTTAAAGTTCTCTGTTTCTCTTATATTTTATATAACCACACTACGGAAGGACAAGCGCCTGTTTTTATGCGTTGTGGTTAGCAACAACGACGGTAACAGCATTGCGTCCGCTTGTTTATGTTCCACATAAACCTTTCACAATAAAGCTCAAGATCCTGTTGAGACTTTTCAAAATAAACTGAATCACGTGAAAGAGCAGATTATTTACGGATGAGAATTAAAAAAGAGCCGCCAGGTGCTAAAAAAATAAACCTTAGACTCAAACGTTAGAACAGGCTTTTCCCCGCAGCACGCCGTGTAATAAATACTCACAAAGAAAACGGCGGACTTTACAACTTATGTCTAAAAATGTATAGTTTCATGCATCGGTTAAAACACTCGACTCCAGCTACATGACACGCAGCAGGAAACACTTCCCGCAAGACGAGCTGCCCGAGATTCACCGAATTTACAGAAAATGTTACATTTTTGTGATTTATATCATTATCGGGATAGAATTCTTATATCGGGAAATGAGATTTTGGTCATATCGCACAGCCCTGGCAGTGTATGTTAAATAGAGGACAAAATAAGTGACAGGCCTAAAAATCCGTAGCCGGCACATGAGAAAGGGTCTAAGGCTACGTTCACACTGCAGGTCTTAATTTTTTTTTTTTGTCTGCTCGTTCACACTACAAATAAAATGCGACAGCAAACGCGCTCTAGTGTGAACGCTCAAAGCGGCCCGCATGCGCAAAAGAAGACGTCAAACACAACGCGCTCTGTTTAGACCCAGACCAAACAATATTGTTTGACTGATGGCCCTTAATATAAAGACTTCGGACTTCACATTTCCCAATTTTTGCTTTAAGTTATTTTGTTATTTACATAATAATGTAAATAACCTAATAATGATCCTTATTGCTGTTTAAGAGAGGAGCGGTGCTTCAAAGGATAGTTGCAGATTTCTGTCAGAATCTGCAGATTATGCAGTACAAATAAAATGTTAACGTTTCTCCAACGTTGTCTTCCCAACAGTTTCACTGGACGGCCAGGAAGCGTTCGCGATGTCTTATCGGGCGCTTCTCCGGCGCTGATAATTGGCGTCTGTCTTGTGTCAGTGACGTAAAAGACGGATTTAATGCGACATGACCGTTCAAACAGCAGACACTTTCTAAAACATCAGATATGTATCGGATTCAGTACCACATACGAAAGTGACCCAGATCGGATTTGAAAATATCGGATTTGTGCCGTTCACACTGTCATACCATGATCGTATATGGGTCGCATAGGGTCCAAAAAATCTGATTTGATGCGCTTTCACCTGCAGTGTGAACGTAGCCTAAGTGTAAGGGTGGAAGCGTAGGTAGGCACCGATGTGGATGTCTACAGCCATCTGTAAAATACTGTCCAGGCTCTGTCATGGTTTGGGGCTGCAAGCCTTTGGTTCCTGGGATCTTGTCAAACCTATGATTATATAACTGTCAATATATCAGTATATCAACTGTTTCAACAACAGAAACAACCATAATGTTGTGTACTTTGTTGTGTAACTTACTAGGATCCAGCTGAACTTGCTTTTCTACTCTTTCTTCAGATGTTTGGCTGTGGTGCTGTGGCCCAGCGGGTGTTGAGCGGTGGTTCCCATGGCTTGTTCCTTACTGTCAACTTTGCCTTTGGCTTTGCTGCCATGTTAGGCATCTTGGTCTGTGGCCAAGTGTCAGGTAATCAATCAGATTTATGGAAGTGTATGATATAATCAGCTATGGGTGTGCGTGTGTGTGTTTGTGTGTGTGGCTTTACTTTAGGTAAGGCTGTAATTTTGTGTGATTATGGACTGCACACACTGACATAATGTCAACATCTGCATTTGCAGGCGGCCATCTCAACCCAGCAGTAACTTTTTCCTTGTGTCTGCTTGGAAGAGAGCGCTGGAGAAAGTTTCCCATGTACTTCCTCTTTCAGACAATTGGTGCTTTTTTTGGTTCCGCTATTATTTTTGGCATGTACTATGGTAAGTGAAGACTTCCAGTGGTGAGTCAGAATTATCTTGTTTTTTTTTAAGAAAAAAAAAATCCATGGTACATTTCATTGTTTGTATCCCTCTAGATGCTCTGTTGCTCCGTCCTGGAAGTTTTAATTTTACTAGCATTAACAACACGGCTGGCATATTTTCAACTTACCCTGCGAGGCATCTCACACTTGTCAATGGTTTCTTTGATCAGGTGCTCTTTTGAAACTCAAACATGTATCATACACATAATTTCAACTCTGAAATAATAAATGATATATCCCATTATTCCTTCTTACTTGTACTCCTCCTCAACACAGATTATTGGCACAACAGCGCTCATAGTTTGTGTTCTGGCCATTGTGGATCCTTACAACAACCCTATCCCCCAAGGGCTGGAAGCCTTCACTGTGGGATTTGTGGTTCTTGTCATTGGATTGTCCATGGGCTTTAATTCTGGCTATGCAGTCAATCCTGCCAGAGACTTTGGACCACGTCTTTTCACCTCTATGTCTGGGTGGGGGGGTGCTGTTTTCACGTAAGTAGACAGATTTTATGCATTTTTCCTTCACATTGCCCTTCCACTGCTCTCTGTTTGTTAACCCTTTTTATCTGGCAATAAGTGTGATCCTGTCTGCCCGCAGGGCTAGAGACTGCTGGTTCCTGGTCCCTATTTTTGCCCCATTCCTTGGTTCCATTCTTGGCGTAGTGATTTACCAGTTGATGGTTGGTTTCCACACAGAGGGAGAAGCACGTGACAAGAAACAGGGGACAGT
Source organism: Copadichromis virginalis (assembly GCF_057382275.1). Taxonomy (NCBI): domain Eukaryota; kingdom Metazoa; phylum Chordata; class Actinopteri; order Cichliformes; family Cichlidae; genus Copadichromis; species Copadichromis virginalis. The sequence goes on from NC_140629.1 coordinate 19,081,529, forward strand.
CCAGGAGAACCTCCAACTTGCTAATGTTGCTTCCTCAAACAACTCTAAAGAGGCTACCAAAGAAATTTACTGAGGGTCTTGCAGAAATACAGCTAGTCACTGCATTTGGGAATGCACAGTATAACAGCAGCATGTTTATTTCCTGCCATTTTTCTCAAGCTATCTCTGTCTGTTTGGATTTTTCCCCAGATAGTTATCAGGTCTTGTTACTGTATCGGAGTTTTGAAAAATGACTGTGTAAGTAGAAAAGCAAATTCAGAAACACAGAATTACATTAATTCTTTTATGAGATGATTTTGTATTTGATTCTCTATAAAACTTCAGTTTTTACACTACTTTATGTTTAATGTTTTTTTTTAAGATAGGTAGTGTATGCATATATATATATATATATATATATATATATATATATATATATATATATATATATATATATATATATATATATTCAGACAGACCTTTCTCTATTAGTTTCTGTGCTTTTTTGTGCTTTTTTTTGCCTATTTCAATGTTAATCTGCTTGAAAATAGTAAAGTATATTTCGTTTAAAGTTCATAACAGCCAGCAACATATTTTAGTGCAGACTGTGTTAGCTGTGTTCTCAGGTGTTGACAGATTGTGGTGAGATTATAATCTGCCACTGCCACCTTTTCTCTGAAACCAGCTAGAGCTGCTATGATTTTAAAACTGAACTTTTTTCCCTGAAAAAATGATTTTAATGTCATTCAACACTATCAAGTACTTTTAATTTCATGCTTGAAACAACATTTATGTTCTATGTGCAGAAACATATTCCATATGGTTTTTAATATCTTATATGTGGGTGTATTCACTGAGGTGTACCAGATTGGAGAGTGAATATTTTGTAAGTAGGATAAGGGGAAAAACTTTTGCATTTATAAAATAAAGTTCTGTTTTGTTTTTTTAGTGCTGTTTACTGTTGGTTGTGCAGCTTGACACTGCTTTCTCATGTTTGTCACAAATGGATAAAGGTCACTCTTTCGAGGATGCCAATGTTCACATTTTGGACAGAGAGGACAGATGGTTTGAAAGAGGAGTGAAAGAAGCCATCTATGTCCACTGTGAGCGACCATCTTTGAACAGAGGCGGTGGTTTACGACACCAACTGTCTGCCATCTATAATCCAGTTTTGAGTTCCCTCCCCAGACGCCTTAACGCCCACTCACATCCTGGGCCATCTGACCTCAGGAATTCGCATGATAAGGTGGGGTCAGGTTTCACAATGAGCTCACCCGAAACCCTGGCTGATTGGGACCCACACCCAGTTTCACACCTTGGCTCAGGCGATTAGAGGATCATCAGGGGGTCCTTTTGTCCCTCTGTGGGGGGATACTCCCACTAGGTTTAAATATGGGACTCCCCACCATTTGACCTTAGAACTTAAGAAGCTTCTCGGATGAGAGGTGAAACGTCTTCAAGCAACTTAAAGAAGTCCAGACGCTTTTCTTTGCAAGCTCCTTTGACTGGTACAACTGCGATTACAGGGTGACAGTTTTGAATCAAAATCTGGAAAATAATGTTACTAAAGCTTTGAAATGTAATATGATCTAGTATTACACCCTTTGGATCCCTTTGGACTCGCCCCTACTTGTTAAAGGTGTCACTGAAATTAGGACGGCTGCTGACACCGAGACGCTTAATTTGAACATCGCATCAGATGAAGCTTATCTGCATATGTTTAATGTACCTGCTGTAGCTTTACTGCATATTTTCGCGGTGTAAAACAAAAAACGGTGGATGTGAGCTTTTACAACGTTCGTTTTTCTTCATGTTGGAGCTTGTTGAACCGGTGGCTTAATGAAAGACTTACGCAAGCTTTTTGCCAGTAAAGATTTTAAGGGTGATTACTCGAACAAGAGTTGCCGTTTTGGCCCATTTTGTTTCCACTCACCCACCTCTTTGCCTCTAGCTGTGTGTGTGTGCACGAGCTCATCGTTAAACAATGACATCATCTTCACTGCTGTTGCTGCGACTGGGACTGAGGGCTGCCTGGACCCAGTGATGTCATACTTGTTATTCACACACACAGGGGGAATGAATGAGAGAAAGAGGGGGAGAGAAAGAAAGAAAACCAAAGGGGAGAAGAGACGGTGAGAAGGGGGGGGAAGAGAGAGAGAAAAAAAAAAGAACTCCTGGGTCACCTGTATGGAGAAAAAAAAAAAAACAAACAAAAAAAACAAACAGAGGAGACAGCAAACAACAAAGAGCAACATAATAATAGAGAAAACAAAGCACCATCACAATAAACTAGCTAGTCATAGATATCAATATTTACTAAATAATAAACGATATTGTGCAGCACGCAAGATAGACAGCGCACAGTGTGCTTTGAGGCAGCAGCCAAGAAAGCTTTAGTCCGCGTCTGTGAATACCCATGTGTGCATACCTGTGTGGATCAGCATGCTTGCATTCCAAAGGTTTCTCCATGTAATGATCTGCTAGGGAGTGTGGGGGGGCCACAGCCCCGTCCTCCAGGGTGTGAAGCGGGTATGGAGGAGATCAAAACTCCAGACATCCAGAGGCCCCCAGAACACAAGAGACCATGGAAGACCAACAGAGGGGCAGCCGCGCCACTGTTCCAGTAAGAGCTGAGGAGAGTCCCAGATGAGGGCTCGCCCAGCAGCCGCGGAGCAGAAGTCAGGGGGAGTTGCAGTGACGCGCCCGTGAGCTCCGCCGGCCCCCAGCTGTGCCTGAGTGACCGAGCCCCAGGCCGAGAGGCCGGGGGCACCCCACCTCCAAAGGGGCCCGAGCGAGCCCCAGGCCCCAGGCCCCGACAAGCGGCCGCCAAGGAGTGAGCCGGTGTGTACCCGGACGCCCACCCCCAGACACAAAGAACCACCAACACACCGACACCTGAGGGAGTCCGCCACCGGCAGGGGAAGTGGTGGTGGGTGGAGATAGGCCTCCAAACCTTGGAGGGCCTGAGGTGTCCCCAGAGAGGTGGCGTCTGATACCCAACCTGACATATAGACACAGACATACGGGCACACACAGACACAAACATCCATTCCCACCCTCATGCTCTCATATGCACTCACTCCACACTCAACCAACGTGGAGACAGACATAAAGAGACGCTGTACACACAATCACACTCCCCAAGCGTACTCTACAAACCGGGTCTAGGTACCCTTGCCCCTGGAGGGGGGAATTGCACCCAGACCCAGGTGGTGTTACCCTTTTCCCTGCGGTGGGGAGAGGCAGACCACCCCGACTCCGCAGCAGCAGGGAGGCCCCACACCCCAGACCGCAGTCGGACGGCCAACTCCTCCTACTAGCCCTCCCGCTCCAGCAGGCCGCAGAGAATGGGGGTGGGAGAAGACTCCAAACCTCCCTCCACCCGCTCATTGTAGTGTTGATGCATATGTGTTCTAAGGTGCAATTAAAACCCAGGAGGGCATGGAGCTACCTGCCAAGGAGCAGCAGGTAAGCGCATAGTCCCTCCTGCTAGCCCTCAATGACTAAGTGTATTTAAAATTGAGAGGTGGGCAACGACGTCAGGGGTGAGGTATACACCCTGATGGTAATTTGGACTCCGTGATTGTTCCCACCCCCAAGATCCTATATGTATGTGTAATGAGAGTGTGAATAATGTGAATGTCTAAGTTGTGGGATAAAATTGAGGCAGAGCAGCCAGAAGGGGACAGGGGGGGGGGGGGGGGGTAGCCTCCTCTGCACCCTGGTGACATACCCCCACTCCAAGGCCCTGCATGTGTGGGTGGTTGTGGAGGAGCGGGAAGAGGGAGGCAGCTGGAGATGGGGAGGGAAGGAAGGGAGGGGCAGGTAACCCCTCCCTGGGGCCAGCTCCCCCGCTGACCCCAGTAGGCACTCCCACCCTTCGCGACCCGCCAGGGAAGGGGGGCCCAGGCCCATCAGACCGGGGCCCAGTGCAGTAGCGCCCTCCGGCTCCACAGAGCCCTGGACAGTCCACCCAACCCCACCACAGAGAAAACTGCACCCACCCCACCATCCACACATCTTCCAGACTACATAAGACGGTAAACGCCCAGGCTGAGATCTTCCTCCACCTCTCCTGTATCTCCCCCTCCTGCAGAGAGTTCCTGAAGAGAAGAAAGCTCCTGCAAGATGTGACCATCCCCCCCACCAGTTGAAGAGCCCCCCAGGCGGCTCGACGCACCGGCGGCACCCTGCTCCAGGGCCGGGCCCCCATGCACCCACCCGCCCACAACCCCGGCAACACACCAACCAGGACCCAAGCCCCCGAGGCCCGGCCCGGGCCCCAGCCCAGAGACGGAGCGCCCCCAGAACCTCACGCCCATCCCGGACCCACCCAGGGGCAGCCAGGTTGCCAGGTCAGTAACCCACGTCCGTCAGCACAGACCCTCCCCTAGCCCCGCTGCACGCAGCCGCGAGGAAACAGTCACCTGAGAGCCAACAGAGCCCCCAACCGGACGTGACCGCTACCCCGGGTTGAGCCCCCCAAGGAAGATGCCTCCGGGGAACCCCCCGACGCCCTAAGCCTGTCCCTACCCCCTCACCAATCACAACAGTGAAGGCGGGACCAAACTATGACCCCCCACCCCCACTAGGTGATGGAGCTGATAAAAGGGGCCCAGAGCAATTGATCTAATGTGGTGGCAGAGGCTGTGTCAAGACTAATGTAATCTAATAGATAATTTCTATATTGGTTAGAATTAAGATTATTTTTATTTTTCCAGTTCATGAGGACTGTTTTCTTGGCTATGCATAGGGCAGTGAAGATCATATGGGCTATATTCTTTTCTGAAGTGACATTATCTAAGCTGCCCAGTAGACACACTAAGGGGGAAGTTGGAATGTTACATTTCAGACACTTTGATAAGTCTTCACATATCTCGCGCCAAAACTTTTGCACTGGTGGACAGAACCAAAGAGCGTGGATGTAATTGTCTGGTGTATTGCCTTGACAGTGTGAGCAGTTGTTGGAAGATGTAAAGCCCATCTTGAACATCCGATGACCTGTATAGTGCACTCTATGAAGTATTTTGTATTGTATTAATTGCAGACTGGGATTTTTAATTAATTTAAAAGTTTTTAAGCAAATCTGAGACCAGAAGTTTTGGTCTAGGTTGACTGATAAATCTGCTTCCCACTTTGCAGTAGGAAGGGATATTGATTCATCTAATTTAGAAAGTGTTCTGTATATTTTAGATAATAATTTGGGGGATTTAAGAGTAAGAAAATGTGCCGCACTTAGTGGTGTTTGTAATTCAACTTGACTGAGGTTAAATTTCTTTTTTACTATGGATTTAATTTGTTGATATTCTAAAAACCTTGTCTTGTTGATCCCATATTGTTCAACTAGTCTGTCAAATGGAATAAATTCTGTTCCCTCTAATATATGTTCTAAGTATTTAATTCCTTTACAACTCCATTCTGGGAAATTAATCATATTGTAACGACCGTGGGTTAGTGGAGCTAAACTGGCTAAACTGCTCACTAGCTAAAACGGCTAGCGGGGCGCTAGCGGCTATCGCTACACTTCACAGCGAGTGGAGAGCGCTCGTGCCTCATACACCGCACGACCCCGAGCGTCTCAGCAGCAGACTGATAATCCCCAATGATCCAGCAGGAGGCAGTAGTGGTTCACACCAGTCATTTATTTGCCGTATTCTTTCACACAACGTAACACTGCTGACACCGAACCCCTATCACGCTCCCACCACATAGAGTCGCGGTGTCAGCCAACTATACCAATTCACCCCCCTCCACCGAACACACATCAACTTCACTGTGGCTTACATTAACATAACACTAACACAACATGCAAATCAACACATATGAACTAGCAGAACAATAGAAAACACAGAGACAACACAATACCCAGAATGCACCTGGCTAACAACCCCAGCCAGGTCATTACACAGCCCCCTCCCAAAAAGGTTTAGTGTCCCCACAACCTTAACTGTCCACAATGTAGTCCAGCAAATGTCCGGGCCGGCGTCGAGTACGCTTCGGCCTCGACTGGGAATCCATGGCGCCCCCCTCCGGGCCGGGCGCAGGGGGCGAGGAGTCCCCAGGCTGCACACCAGCCTGCGGGTTGGGGGCAAGCGGATGGTATGGCGCCAGCCGGTCCTTGTGTAGCACCACCCGCCTTCCCCGCCCCGGCATCCGGACTCTGAAGACCACCTCCGACAGCTGCTCCAGGATTTCGCCCGGGCCTTGCCAGTGGCTCATGAGCTTGGGGGTCAGCCCCCGCTTCCTCTGGGGGCAGAACACCCAGACCCGATCTCCGGCCCCCAGCATAGGACCGTGCGCACGGGTATCATACGCCCGTTTCTGGCGGGCCCCGGCTCCCTCTAATGTCCGTCTTGCCAGTTGATGCACCGTGTGCAACCGCTCCCTGAGCCGCCGGAAGTAGTCCATCTCTGGTCCACCAGCAATCTCCGGCTCAGGGGGCGCTCCGAACACCAAGTCCACCGGGGTCCGGAGCTCCCTTCCGAACATCAACGCCGCAGGAGTACACTGACTTGACTCCTGCACTGCTGTTCGATATGCCCACAAAACAAGGGGCAGGTGTTGGTCCCAGTCCCTCTGATGTTGGCTGGTCAGGATGGCCAGCTGGGTGGCCAACGTGCGGTTGAACCGCTCAACCAGACCATCGCTCTGAGGATGGAGGGGGGTGGTCCTCGTTTTTCTCACCCCCAGCCTCCGACACACTTCTCCCAGCACCTGGCTCTCAAAGTTCCTCCCTTGGTCGCTATGGAGCTCCTCCGGTACACCAAACCGCGTGAACATCTCATCCACCAGAGTCCGCGCCGTCGTCACCGCACTCTGGTCCGGCACCGCGTACGCCTCTGGCCACTTTGAGAAATAATCCATCGCGACCAGGACATACCGGTTGCCGGCATCAGTCACAGGGAATGGACCCAGGATATCCACTCCAATCCGCTCCATTGGCGCCCCAACTAGGTATTGCTGCAATGGGGCATGGGAGCGCTGGCTGGGACCTTTCTGCGCCGTGCAGTCGTCACAGCAGTGGACGTGGATCTCCACGTCCTGACGACACCCCGGCCAGTAGAACCGCCGTCTCAGCCGTCGCAACGTCTTGCCATTCCCAAAATGGCCAGTACCTGCAGCCCCATGGACCCAGCGGAGGACCTCAGGCCGCAAGGCCCGGGGAACCAGGAGCTGGAGTATGTCGCCTCCCCCGTCTGGCGCTCGCCACCGCCGGTAGATTACACCGCCATGGAGCTCCAGGCTGTTCCACTGGGAGTACAGCGACTTTGTCTCGGGCCCTTGGGAAGACACGGCGGACCAGTCTGGCCGTGTCCCTGCCTCCATCCAGTCCCTCACCATCTCCAGCGCTGGATCGCTCACCTGGTGCTGCTGTAGCTCCGCCGCGGTGAAAGGTTCCTGCCCTTCACCCACACCCTCAGGTTCTGCTGCTGCCGATGTCGGACCCCGGTCCAGCTCCTCCATGCGCCTGCAGTACCGGCACTCATCCGCAGAACAGGGGCGCCTGGACAGGGCGTCAGCGTTGGCGTGTTGCCGCCCTGGTCGGTGCTGGGCCTCAAAGTCGTACTCTTGTAGTATTTCCAGCCACCGGGCCACCTGACCCTCTGGCTGGCGAAAGTTCAGCATCCAGGTTAGGCTGGCGTGGTCTGTCCTGAGCAGGAACTTAGTGCCCAGGAGGTAAGGTCGGAAGTGACGAACCGCCAGGACCACAGCCAACAGCTCACGCCGGGTAACACAGTAATTCCTCTCGGCCCGGCTGAGGCTGCAGCTGTAGTATGCCACCACTCGCTCCTCAGCCTCTCCCCTCTGGGAGAGCACCGCTCCGACCCCCACGTTGCTGGCGTCGGTGTCCAAAATGAAAGGCTGGCTGGGGTCAGGATACGCCAAGACCAGGGCACTCACAAGGGCAGTTTTCAGCTGCTCGAAAGCCGTTGCACAGCCCTCCGTCCAACCAAACCGCTGACCCTTGTTTGTCAACTGATGCAAGGGGCTAGCGACGGTGGCAAAGTCTTTTACAAACCTCCTGTAATAGGAGGCCAGCCCCAGGAAGCTTCGTAGCTCGGCGACGTTCGATGGGGTAGGCCAGTCCCCCACAGCAACCACCTTCTCGGGGTCAGTAGCCACCCCCTGTTCGCTCACCACATGTCCCAGGAACTTCACCTGGCGAGCAAGAAGGTTGCACTTGGCCGGGTTCAGCTTTAGTCCGGCCCCGCGGATAGCAGTCAGAACCTCTCGTAGGTTGGCCACGGCCTGTTCAAAGTCCTTAGCATGAGTCAGCAAGTCATCCAAATAGACCACGCAGCGGGCACGGGGAATGTCTTTGAGGACCCTTTCCATTAACCTTTCGAACGTGGCTGGTGCATTGCATAGTCCAAAAGGCATCACCTTAAACTGCCACAGTCCTTGCCCTATGGTGAATGCAGTCTTGGGCCGCACCTCGGCAGCGAGCTCCACCTGCCAGTACCCACTGCGGAGGTCTAGCGAGCTGAACCAACTGGACCCAGCGATGTAATCCAGTGCGTCATCGATGCGAGGTAACGGGTAAGAGTCCTTGCGGGTGACCGCGTTCAGACGCCTGTAGTCCACACAAGGGCGCCACCCCCCTGTTTTCTTCCGCACCATAACCATAGGTGCGGCCCATGGACTATCCGAGGGTTCAATGACGCCATTAGCTGCCATCTCTTTTATCAGTCCCTCGGCAGCTTGGCGTTTGGCGAGGGGCAGGCGGTGGGGCCGCAGCCGGATTGGAGCAGCTGCTCCAGTGTCTATAGTGTGTTGCACCAGGCCCGTCCTTGTGCAGTCCTCTTCCCTGGCGGCGAAAGTGTCCATAAACTCTGCCAAGAGGCTCTGCAACTGCTGCTGCTGTGTCGCACTGAGGTGCACCCCACTTCGCCGCCCAAGCTCCTCTACTGCCGCGACAGTCTCAGGTGACGGGGAGACTGCCGAGCTAGGCGGCGACTCTGGCTGCGGGATGTTGGCCCTGCTTACGTCCACCCCCTGGGTCCTCTTCCGCACCCTTGCCGCCCTCGGCCCCTGGCTGTGGCATGGAGCTGCGGGGCGTAAGGGCTTTGGGGGTGCTGGTGGGGTGGGGGTCTGTCCCTGGCTACCGCGGCCCACTTGAAGCTGCACGGTCTCAGCACCAAGGTGGATGGCAACTCCCGGTACATCGACCCGTGCCCCCCAGTGGGCCAGCAAGTCCAGTCCAACAATGCACTCGTCTGTTATGTCGGCAAGCCAGAACTCATGGTTCACACTGTTCGTTCCCACCACCACCTGCAGAGTCTTTTTCCCCGGCATCACGGTCTTTTCTCCTGTGACAGTGTACAACGCTGTGTGAGTAGGGGTCCAGTCTTTTGGCAATGAGCCACCCGTCTCCGGGAGCACCCCCCTTCGCAGCAAGCAGATGGTGGACCCCGTGTCTACCAGGGCCCGGCAAGACCGTCCATCAACTATACAGTCCAGGTACAGTCCACGGGTGGACCCACAGCGGCCCACCACGGGATGAGTGTCATGGAGAGGGTTTAACGATTGGGGTGGGGGTTCCCTCACTGTCCCACCCCGTGGCCGTTTCCCGTCGGTGATGTCACTCGGCTCCGAGGACTAGGTGCGGGACAGTTCCGGGCGAGGTGACCAGGTTCCCCGCACCGATAACAGCAGTCCGTCCGGCGCCTCCGACGTGGAACTGCCTCTGATTGGGCTCGTCTGGCCTCCTCCTCCTCATCCGACTGGGACGCGTTCATCTCTCGCTCGACCATCCTGGCCGATCGTCGGGTCCCTGGCTCGCCCCGCAGCACCTCCTCAGCCCGCTCAGCCTCCCTCAGTGCCTCCTCCAGGTCTCGGGGGGATGACAGCCGGACATGCTGTCGCAGCCTCTCCGGTGTGAGGCCCCTCAGGAAGGCGTGGAGACCCAGCTCCTCTCGTGCCGCTCCTGGGAATGTCGGGTAGCCCCGTCGGGCATAGAGGCGGACATCCGCAGCAAAGGACCCCAGGCTCTCTCCCTCGCGTCGGCGTCGGCAAGCCAGCTCCTCCCTGCTCTGTTCGGCTGGTGGTCTCTGTCCAAACCGTCTGCCGAGCGCCGTGGTCAAGGCCCGGAGGTCGCGCTGCTCCTCTGGGGGCAGGTCCAGCAGAACCTGGAGCGCTGGGCCCTCCAGTGCAAGCGCCAGGTGGGTGGCAGTCTCTTCTTGGCCCCACCCGTTGTGAGTGGCAGCCAGCGTGACTTGGGCCAGATACGGCTCCAGCTGCGTCGCCCCAGTGTAGTGCTGTAGCTTAGCAGCCGTCCTGCCAGGAAGCTGTGGTGCGGCCCCAGGAATCCCCTCCCGTCGCAGGGAGAGCAGGGGGTGGCTGTTCCGGGGCGCGCTGTGGCCCTCTGGCCGCCCCAGCTCGGGTCTTCTCCGCTGGGTCTCGGCAGCCATGCTTTCCAGAAGCGAGCTGTTGTCTCGGATTACGCGCTCTAATTCGCCTATGGTCGGCTCCATAGTGTCTGCTAGACACTCATGCATCCCACTTCTGACACCAATTGTAACGACCGTGGGTTAGTGGAGCTAAACTGGCTAAACTGCTCACTAGCTAAAACGGCTAGCGGGGCGCTAGCGGCTATCGCTACACTTCACAGCGAGTGGAGAGCGCTCGTGCCTCATACACCGCACGACCCCGAGCGTCTCAGCAGCAGACTGATAATCCCCAATGATCCAGCAGGAGGCAGTAGTGGTTCACACCAGTCATTTATTTGCCGTATTCTTTCACACAACGTAACACTGCTGACACCGAACCCCTATCACGCTCCCACCACATAGAGTCGCGGTGTCAGCCAACTATACCAATTCACCCCCCTCCACCGAACACACATCAACTTCACTGTGGCTTACATTAACATAACACTAACACAACATGCAAATCAACACATATGAACTAGCAGAACAATAGAAAACACAGAGACAACACAATACCCAGAATGCACCTGGCTAACAACCCCAGCCAGGTCATTACAATATTATTGTTTTGTAATATGTCAGGGTTATTCCAGATAGGTGTACGTTTGCATGGGATTAATGAAGACTCCGTTATTTTTAGAAACTCCCACCATGCTGTTAGAGAAAAGCTGATGTTGATACTTTTAAAGCATTCATGTCTTTTGATGTTTGAGCTAATAAATGGTAGGTCCGAAATCTCTAGATCCTTGCATAGTGCCTGTTCAACATCTAGCCAGGGCTCAACTAAGAAGGTATGTTTTAACCATTCTGAGATGAACTGAAGCCTGTTGGCTAAGAAGTATTGGTGAAAATTAGGCAGATCTAATCCTCCTCTATCCTTGGTTCTTTGTAGCGTTTTTAAGCTAATACGCGGGGGTTTATCTTTCCAAAGGAATTTGGAAATATATGAATCCAGAGATCTGAACCAATCTTGTGATGGTTTGTTAGGGATCATCAAAAATAAGTAATTTATTTTTGGCAAGATCATCATTTTTATAGTGGCGACCCTTCCCATGAGTGATATGGGTAAAGATTTCCATCTAGTCAGATCGCCTTCTACTTTCTTTAGAAGTGGGATGTGGTTTAGTTTAGTTAAGTCTGAAAGCTTAGGAGAGACATTAATACCTAAATATTTAATATTTCCGGATTGCAGTGGGGCAGAGGAAGAATTATGGAAGGAGCAGTTAATGGGGAGAACTGTAGATTTTGGCCAGTTAATTGAATAATCTGAAACTCTTGAAAACCAGTTTATTAAAGTAATTACCTCAGAGAGGTTGGTTTGTGTGTTTTGCAGAAAAAGCAACACATCATCCGCATAGAGACTGATTTTATGTTCTATGTTCTTACATTTTATGCCCTTAATTGTTGTAGCCTGTCTAAATGCTGCTGCTAGAGGTTCGATAAAAATTGCAAAAAGTGAAGGGGAGAGTGGGCATCCCTGTCTGGTGCCCCTCAGGAGACAGAAGCTGGAGGATGTCTGGTCATTTGTTCTGATACGAGCCGTTGGGGAATTGTATAATATTCTTATCCAGTTTATGAAAGAGTTTCCAAAACCAAATTTGTGTAAAGTTGCGAATAAAAATTTCCAATTAACTCTGTCAAATGCTTTTTCTGCATCTAGAGATAATATTATGGTTTCGATGTTTTTATCGTATGAGTAGTCTATTAAATTAAGTAATCTACGATCAAATGCTTGTAATAGCATATGAATACTCAGTTATTTGCCATCTTTGTTTTTCTTATTCTTTGCCTTTTAAGAATTTGCATTTACTTGCCATTTATCAACAAGATATGTGGATACCCAGTTTTTATCCAAGTGTAAGGGAGAGAAAATGAGGGCAAATCTGTTCTTGCAGAGAAAGTATTCTGGCTGTCAGTGTGATCCAGTGGGCTCGTCCATTTACTTTCAACAGGTCTTAGCATGCTAAGGCCTGTTGAAAGTAGCATGTCACCCTGCATGCTTAGCATGCTAAGGCCTGTTGAAAGTAAATGGACGAACCCACTGGATCACACTGACAGCCAGAATACTTTCAGAACAGATTTGCCCTCATTTTCTCGCCTGCAGGTCACCCTGCATGCTTAGCATGCTAAGGCCTGTTGAAAGTAAATGGACGAACCCACTGGATCACACTGACAGCCACCCTGCAAGTGCACCTGTATCTCGTCCAAACATGCAGGGTCACCCTGCATGTTTGGACGAGATTACCCTGGAAAGTCCCTCTTAAACACGAATACAGTTTTCTGTCCACCAAAACTGTTCGTACCATGTCATTTTTTCCCTCTTTCATGCTTAATGCTTAGCATGCAGGTCACCATCACCCTGCATGCAGGTCACCCTTGCATGCACCCGTGCATGCTAAGCATGCTTAGCATGCGGACCTGCAGGTCACCCTGCATGCTTATAAAAATATAAAAATATTTATATTAACAATGGATTACATTACAATAAAGAAATGGAAATGTGTCTATCTGCACTTCCCTTTCAGTGTCAATTCCCATTATATGAAGCAATTGGAGAAACAGGTTTAAACACACTTCACTCCCTGTTTAGCACTAAATGGGAACATGAAAAGGTTACAGTTAGTTGGCCAACATATTCAAGTATTTACCAACTTGAATGATATTAGTACCTAGGATGAGGTAGATCCCAACCTGATTCCAGACAGGATGCTAAACTAATAATTGAAGAACATGAAATAAATGCTTCAAATTTCAGCAAAGGTACTGTAGTAAAACTGAAAAACAGTGTATTAGAATGAATAACAACTAATACAAGTGCAATAGGTCTTATCTATTCTAGTACATACAGCACTTTTTGCACTTTTTAAACTGTTTAAGTTTAGTGGCAGCAGGATATACGTGACTTGAAAAAACCACATGGTCCTTTAAAACTGTGATACAAACAGCACTTACCAACATTGTGACTGTGCACACATGCTTTCCATCATAAAGTGGCTCGCTAGTTATAGTTTGCGTCCAGGTGGATTCAATAAAACCGTTATATGCATAAACTGTATTTGTTATGCAACTGCATGAGAATTCATTTGGTTCATATTTCATAGGCATGTACACATACAAATTAGTGTTGCTGTATAGACCATGCTGCTATTTTCTTTTTTCCAGAAAAGACCATGCTGCTATTTTCTTTTTTCCACTTCTGTATAATAGGTGTTTAATACCTGGAACCTGAGGGGACATGATGTTATAAATATGAAACTTTAAACATGCCCCGACTGAAAGTTTCTTTTGTTTTTATTATGAGAGAGCACACTCCTGAGAGTCTGTCGCTACATGCAGCATGATAACAAAGCATGTGCGTCTCTGCTTGTTAAGTGGTGGAACAGAAACAAAAAAAACCATTTACTTTCTGCATTTTTTTTGGGTGGGCTGAGCCCATTCCTTTACACAGATTCCTAAAAGCTTGATCTGGTTTGCTTAATCCATCATTAATACAAGCTTCAACAATGTACTCGGGGTGGTGCACAACTGATAGAAAGTAGGAATAGCCCAGTTGTCAAACACACCCTCCCAACTGTGCAGCTTACATATGCTATGTTGCTGAGGGCAGAAAGATTATTATTTAATAATCGTATATAAGTATATATGAGTCATAATTCTACCTAGTGATTCACAGCTCAACTTTATTCATGCAGTATACATTTTTTAATGAACTGAGTTTTAGCTGTAAATATTTCTCAGTTATTTCAGACTCCACTGCCTTTACTAAAAAGTTTTGATGGGAAGACATGCTGGGAAGATGGAAAATCCATGAAAACTCGTTGATGTCAACTACAGAACAATATATTTTTCAACAAGTGTCTTATCGAGTATTTCAATAGGGGCATTTAAATGATGTTGTGCAAAGTAAAATTATAGCACTGCAAATGGGGAAGGAGAGCAGAGAATAACATCGGGACTTTTGATATTAGCTAAAGGCCTGAAAGACGAAGTTCTGATGGTGAGGAGTTTGTGCTTTTAAAAAGACTTAAACCTTATTATCAGTTATGTTTAAAATGTGTAATCATATGTAATATGAGTGCATGAAAAAGCTGGACCACTGGAAATGATTGATAAATAATTAATTCTATAAATGAATGTTCTTGTTTTGTACAGTGGCCCTGTCTACTCAGTTTGTGAGGACCCGTGGTTATTGGGGTTCTCTCTCTCTTTTTCCATGCTTATAGACATACAAGCTCAAACAGTTCTCAGCTAATATGAGATTATAGCTTAAGTTCAAATAAATGTGTGCAGTTGCTGTCCATGGTGCTGATCAAAAGCTGAAATGGTGTTACTGACATTTCTTATTCTGTGTGTGTGTGTGTGTGTGTGTGTGTGTGTGTGCGTGCTCCTCCTACACACACACACAAACACACACAGACACACACTCACTCACACACACAGAGTGTTTGCTTTGGTACTATGTTGTGTTAAGGTTCTAAAAATTTTTTGCCCCAGGGTATATCGCAACGCTGTTAGCAAAAGGGAGTGATAGAGTCCTTTATTTAACATACGTACCAGTTAATGTATGTTGATGTTTGTCTATGTAAGGGACTTGAATGAACAATTAGTGTAAAGTTTTTACCTCTTTCAGTATAAATACATTTACTTTTCCACCAGTAGATGGCAACAGGTGTATAGAAAACAAAGCAAAGGTTTTTTTTTGTGTTTGTAGAGAAGGTTCAGCAATGTTTTAATTTAAAGTGTCTGAGTGTTTTTGAGAGAAATCTCATGGGATTCAATATATATGTGGTGTGGAATAAATGATGCATTCCATGCATGTACTAATTGGCTGAAGGTTTGGAGGCTTTTACTAAGCTTTATGTATCTGGTCCTGTGAAAACATCAAAGTGCCTTATTAATTTTCAGTGTGTTTAGAAAGCACTTTTAAAATGACATAGAGTGATAAGTGTGTGGTTTAACTTTGACCCAGTGTTTTGTGTTTTTGGACATTTGTGATCTTATTAATGAATTGTTTCGGCTTTGAGCAATTGACTTGTTTGTAGATTCTATTAATTATCTTTGCTTTCTTTGTCTTATTACATTTTTTTCATTTCCTGTTAATCCTCTACTATGTTATTTGAGATTTCCAGTAAAAAAAAAAACAGGTTGACCAAAGTTCTTGTTCCCTTAGTCTTGTCTCTGTACTTCTTCCATTAGTATCTTCTGTCATGGTTTTGGGACATTTGAACCAGCATTTCAGAGTTTTCTTCTGTTTTTGTTGATTGTTATGTATTATTATTTAAGGTTCATTAGTTAGTCTTGAGTTTATTCTATGTTCTGAGTTCCTTGTATCCACTGTTTAGTTTCTTGTCTGTTAGAGTCCCCTTGTATCTTGGTGTCTCCTCTGTGCTGTCAGAATATGTCTGTCGTGTCATCTGTGTTTACGTCTCTTGCTTCCTCGTTCTCGGACCCCAGTCATGCCTTTCTGCTTCCCTCCTTGTTTGTCCTGTTTGTCATGTGTATTCATCTATGTCTCCCCAGCCCGTAATGTCACTCTTCTTACTTGTCCCTCTCTGTTTCTCTCTCCCCCTTTTCCTTTTTCTTCTGTGATTTCCATCTTTCCCTTTTTTTGTCTCCTTCCTTTGTTTTCCTAGTCAATCCTGTTCTCATGTGCTTTCCTCCTTCCTTCCTTGCCATGTGTCTAACAGTGTATTTTAGTTTGAGTCGTGGTGTTTCCAGTTTTATTTTGACAGTCTCTTCTCTTGTGTTCCCGTTTTGCTTCCCCTATGTCCTTGTTTCTATTCGTTCCAGCTGTGTTTCCATGTGTTTCCACTCCCCTCGTCACCCCTCTATGTATTTAGTGTGTGCGTTTTCTATTATTCATGTTGGGTTGCCTGTTTACCTTGTATCATGTTCCAGGTATTCGTGGCTCTCAGGTACAGGTTTTCATTTCTAGTTTTAGTTTACCCAGTTTAGGTGATTGCTTTGCCTTGGACGGCCTTTGCCCTTCGTTTTGTATTTTTTCACCAGCCTTATTAAATGGCTCACCTTCCGTTAAAATTAAATTTTGTTCCATGTGTCTGTTTTTACGCTCCATCCCTCTAACTCCACACAGTCTGCAGCGTCAGACTGTGACATCTCCAATGATAAGTCTGCCATATTATGTCTCCATTCTTGTTTACCTTCACTCTCCCCAGCCCATCTTGTGTTTCTCTCTCTGTGTCTGTCTCTTGGCTCTTTCTGCCATGTGTTCATTTTTCTCTTCCTGCATCAAGTCGGTGTCTAGAGTCCGGGTCTCGATTGTCCATTCTTCCTTTGTGTTTCCTGATCTTAGCGTTATTCTCATTTTGGGTTCCAGTGAGTTTGTGTTTGTAATTTTCCTTTTGTATTTATGTTTTGTTTATTTCCACCTCTTGGGCCCTATTTCAGGAAGCCGGTTTAGAAAACTTAGAGTGAAAAACGATACTCAGGGTTGAGTAACCCCGAACTGTCCAACTCGGAATATTCCGTTTCAGAAAGGCTGATAACAATTAGTTCAATCAACGCGGAGTTGCTTTAACCCCAAGTGAAGCGCACGCACGAGGATACATAAAGCCCTGATAAGCGGAGCACAGAGTAAGCGAGTCACCATGGAGACGGAGGGAAAGAAGGCGCGGTCAATGTATTTCACAGCGCTTGAGGCCGAAATTCTGATGGCAGCATATGCCGATAACATGCAAATTTTGCAGAAAAAAAGGTAACACAGCCTCAGCTGCAAAAGAAAGGGAGCATGCATGGCAAAACAAAGCCGACAGAGTCAATGCGTGAGTGTTAATATAAACATTGATCTAGGGATTTCCACCCATTTAACACGTTATTTTATCATATGTTATTTTATTTGTTATTTTATACATTTTATGTTGTGATGTGATGTGAGCGCAGGTGCAACCCAACAGGCCCCAAACGTTCCTGGCAGCAAGTAAAAATGAAATATAAAAATATAGTCCAAACAGGTAAGGTGTAATTGTATTATGAGCCATAGTGCTTGGTCTGTTTGTCCGATGTAAATCAATTGCAGTTAGAGGCTACATTAATTTCCTTTCTGTAAGCACTTATTGAAATTATCTGAGCACATTACAAGTACATATTTGCTTACTCTGTATGCTCAAATGTGACCCGTTATAGCCAACAGAAAAAAAGCGGAGGCCCGAAAAACAGGTGGGGGTCCTCCACCACCACCACTCACAGAGGCTGAGCAGTTGGCCCTCAGCCAAAACAGTGGGCGCCCTGTGGCCGAAGGCATCTCTGCGGGGACATCCTCTGAGTCAATAACCCCGCAAGACACAAGTGCCTACATAGTGGGTAAATGCAAAATAATACATGATGTGCGTACATCCTTTCTTCACAGTCACCTTTGCAGTGCTGCTCATTCATTTGATAAACTCTTCACCATAATGAATTTGTTTGTAGTGAAGTTATTTTCCTACTGATTTTGCCTTCCCTCAGCCTTGGTTGTCTTTGAGAGCATAATGACAATGAAGTGTAAGCTGAGTGCTATATGTTTGTTAATTGCCATTTGGTCCCTTGTAAGTTATAAGTGACCTGTATAAACCTCATATTCTATCAGTTGATGGTGGTGGTGTACTGCATCTGGTGCAGCCTCCTGTTGAGCCAGACCAACATGCAGTTGTGAGTAATACTCCACAGATTATATGAGTTTACAGTAGAACAGCAATGTTGTTTATTTCTTTACTGCAGGAAAATAATGAAGAAACATTGACAGCTGTTACAGAGGAGGAAGCAACAGAGACACTTTATGAGGTTTACATCTTTTAATACTTTGTGTACAGGAAATACAGGCGACCAATAAAGCCAGTTGAACAGAAAATCTGTTTATTCGTCTTTCAACATGTTGAGGTGATGGGTCAAAAGAAATGATTGTGACATATGGTGTCTCTGACTGCGCTTCCATCTTGTATGTCCGTGGGAGGGTCAGGATGTTCATGGTTTGGATCACTGCTGATGTTTGGTTCAGAAGGACAGTGTTCTCCTCTAATTGTGGCAATGTTGTGAAGAATCACACATGCCACAATAATGTCACATGCCCTTTCTGGGGTGACCCTGAGTCTTTGCAGGCACTGGAACCGGGCCTTAAGCATTCCGATAGTCATTTCAATTCTGGCTCTTGTCCTGCAATTAGCCAGATTATATCGTTGCTGTGGGCCCGGTTCAGGGTCAGGGTAAGGGGTAAGCAAATAGGGTAAACATGGATACCCCCTATCACCAAGCAAGTAGCCAGTGAACTCTCCTAAGACAGAAGGATACACTTCAGTTCAAATGTCCCTGTAGCAATTGGTCTTTATATATTTTAAAGTATTTTCAACTCACCATGTCCAAATTTTGTGCTCAGTGTACATTCACGGAATATTTGTGAGTCATGGACAGAGCCTGGCCACTTGGCTTCCACATTTGTGATAATGTTGGCAGCATCACATATGATCTTCACAGTGCAGAGAACACAAATTAGCATCCATTACTATAATGAAATAATTTGTTAGTTTGAAATGCTACAGGGAACTATGTACCTGTACATTAATGCTGTGGAAAGACTTCCTGTTCACATAGTCTCCTTCATTTACTGAAGGAGCAATGACTGGAATGTGAGTGCCATCTATACAGCCAATCACGCCTGGGAACCCTGAAAATAAATGTAAAATTTAAGTAGTAGTTCAAGTATCACCACATCATATATTAAGTTTTGTTCATCCTGATACCTGCAATTTTGTGGGATCCCTCTTTGATAAATCTTGTGGGTCTGTGACCGGGGAACACCACAAACCAGTACAGGAGACGTTTCAGTGCAACTGTAACATTCCTGACTGCCCGACAGACGGTAGCCTTGGAAGCGTGCTCAGCGTCACCAATATTATACAGAAAGCTCCCGTTTGCAAAAAACCGAAGTGCAATACAAATAATATGTAATGAACTGAGAGCATGTCCGCGATGTGTCACATGCGTAATATATGGCCTGAGGATGTTATCCAAATAACTTATAGATTGTGCTGAGAAACGGTAACGTTCACACAGAAAATCATCAGGAAATGATAAAATGTCCAAACGCGCTCTGATCACTCTCTCCCGGCGGAGAGCTCTGCGGAGAATTTGGGCTTCACGATCTACTGGCTCTTCAAGGACGGGGCACGCCATGTCCGACACTTCCTACTGTCAGGTTTCCGACAAAGGGGCGGAGACAGTCAGGGTTAGTTGTAGTAAACCTGCTAGGGGGCAGGTTAGCTTCACGGAGTGTGTCGTCATAGTGACTCACTCAGGCTTCAGCTGAACTCGCTTTGTGAAACCGAAAAACCAGAGTTTTCGTTAACTCAGGGTATACTTAGTCAGACTTTGCACTAAACCGGCTTCCTGAAACAGGGCCCTAGTCTCCAGCCACATAAAGGCTCACTTTCAGTTTACCTGCATGTCTGTGTTTAGGTTCTCACACTCAACTTCATGAAACTTGACACCATGTGTGTGAGTGATAGACATAATTTTAAAAAGCCTTTACAGAGAAATATTTTGGAGCACTCAAAGTTGTACCATGTGAATAAAATCTATTTGAAATTCGTGCTTTTATGCTTTGCACATCATCTGACTAACTTTGACATGTTTATGGGTATGCATTCTTTTTAATCTAAAACCTTCACTGTAACATAAAACAAAAGTTACTGGTGGGTTAGTTTACAACGGTTACTCTCTGTTTAGTGATGCAATAGCAACACTAAACAGAGAGTAACTTTTGCACAGAGTGGTTGGAAACTGCATGAAGCCACAAACACAGAAAGAGGTCAACTGTAAAAATAAAAATTACGTGTAAGACATCAGGTAGTACATCCGGTTGGCAAATGTTTATTTTCTCTGAGTTGTTTTGTCTGCATAGACTTTGTTTTTGATCCCAAGCAATGGTGAATTCCCTTAATCTGCAGAATTCATGGGTCCTCTTCTTGTAACTCCACATTCAGGCATTACCCAGATAGATACTCATTTCAAAGTCCAAAGTGATAATGAAAGCCACCAAGATATCTGTAAGGGCCACTCATTTAGTTGGGAATTGAGAACTAATAGAAAAAAAAGTTCCCAGTGGTTCAGTTCCTTAACCTATTGATACCATTTAATGGTTCTTGCACTTCAGCTATAATCTGCTGCTTTCAGTTTGAGGAGGAAAAATAGCACAATGTAGAGTGTGGATATGGGCATTAATTTGCATGGCACAAAAGGACAAGATAAATGGAAAAGTGGAAAACTGAAACAATGACATTATGCTGCTAAAACAACTTTGATTCCTTGCAAAGACAGCATGCTAACACTTAGCTAACCAAGAACCCAGAGAGAAACCCGAGTAAACGGCGAGCCTTGCAGCCAGAACCTTAGCTTCAATAGGTAGTAAGCTGCAGGCTGCAACCTCCATTACAAATGACAAGATGGAGCGGCCTTTTCCAGACACCTGACCGCTTACTGACCGCTCCGCTCAGATTAGGCACCTTTTTAGTTGTTTACTTATTTATTGCTTTGTTTACTTCTTAAAATCTTCCAGTTTTATAGTCTACTACAGCAGCTCACTCAACATCGATAACAAGGTTGCAGATGTAATCTTGGACATTTGGACACACTGGCGTTCGTACAATCGCTGGAGAACAAGCTTAATGACCTAAGGGCAAGCGTCATCTTCCGACGAGACATGAGGGACTGCAACATTGTGTGCATCATTGAGACATGGCTGACCCCCACCGTCCGAGTCCGTTGGATTCATTCTCTGTGAGCGAGAACAAGTCAAACAAACACCAAAAGGTGGAGGAGTGTGTCCCATGGTAAACAGAAAGTGGCGTGACGCCAGGAGCATTTCTACTCTCTCCAGTGGCTTCTCGTCCCATCTGGAATACCTAAGCATTAAGTGTCGTCCTTTTTACCTGACCAGTGAGTTCACCTTGGTAATTGCCACGGTTGTCTACATCCCACCCCAAAGCTATGCTACAGGACATGCTCAACGACTTAGATTGGGGCATGTTCAGAGCATGCACAGCTGACATCAACAAGTTTACGGAAGTAGCAGTAAGCTTCGTTAGCATGCTAGCGGAGGAGATCATCCCCACTGCGAGAGTCGTGGCGTTCCCAAATCAGAAACAATGGGTGGACAGATCAATCTGCGCTGCAGTGAACGCCGGGACCGGCACTGCCGATATGAGTGCCTACAAAGTGCCTACTATCGGTGATAATGAAGTTGTTCGAGAGGATGTTGAAGCACATCATCTCCTCCTCCATCCCAAACACCACAGATCCACTCCAGTTAACCTACCGACCCAACAGATCCACAGGGGACGCCATCGCCCATGTCCTGCACACCACTCAGCCACGTGGACAGGAAACAGGGTAACTATATGAGGCTGCTGTTTGTTGATTGCAGTGTTCAACACAATAGTACCTGGTAGACTGTTCACAAAGCTGAGGGATCTAGGACTCAACAGCCATCTGTGTGCATGGGTGTTGGACTTCCTCACTGGCACAACTTAGGTGGTGAGGGTATAGGTGCATCTCCGACAACATCACCATCAACACGGGAGCGGCACAGGGGTCTGTATTCTCGCCACTCCTCTACTCCCTCTATACTTCAGATTGTGTGACCATCCATGGCTCCAATACCATTGTGAAGATTGCTGACGACACAATGGTGTTGGGCGCCATTTCCAACAACGATGAGATGACCTACATGGAGGATGTGAGGAATCTGGGATCGTGGTGCCAGGATAACCACCTCCAGCTGAATGTCAGCAAGGCCAAGGTGCTGGTGGTGGACTTCAGAAGGAGTCAGCACAGAGACTACAAGACTATTATCATCAATGGAGCTCCGGTGGAGAAGGTTTGGTCCTTTAAGTATCTCGGTTTCCACATCTCCTCACATCTGGCATGTAAATAATGTAATCACTAGTATAGCAAATTGCTTTTTCCACAGAGTAATTAAGTCATTCACAGTATTACTTTTAAGAAAAGCAATGTGCAATATTTATAGTAATTTATAGTAATGACTTTTTTGAGTAATGACTGCAACACTGATCACAACAAAGAGGGGAAATAGCTCAACAAACATTTGACCGACAGCATGCAATTAATTTGCATAAATGTAATGTCGTTATTGCTGCTTAGCAATGGCGGTGACTATTGACTAATGACAACTGATAAGAGAATCTATAAGGAACTGAATCGATAAGTGATATTAGTAATGGAATTGGAATCTCTAAATTCTTATTAATTCCCATCCCTGGCCACTCATGTGTTCTCTCATGTATTCTCTCCCACCAGCTCACTGTTCTAAGCTGGGTCATCCATAAGATCTCTATTTTCATCTTCATAGTCTTTTTCTGAATTTCCTACACTGACATAGGTTATATTACAACCATAGCTGGACTGGCCATTGGGCATACCCATGGTGATTTTTAATTTTTATCGGCCGATGTTTTTTTTTTTTCTTTTTTTTCTTTTTTTCGTAACGGTATAAACACTGAAAGGTGGTGGATTGGCCAGATGCTGGGAGATGTGTAAAAATAACTAAATTGTTTGGTGGTGGCTATTGCGGAGCTTTCACAGCTTGAGTAACATTAGCAAGTGGTGAAGGCCAGCAGATGCAACATGCTGGCAGGTGGATGACGGAAAGGTGAGGCAGGAGGAGGAGAGACCCGAGGTGGCTGCCGGTGTCGGTCCGAGTGTCAGGGGAACTGAACTTCAGGTGATCTTATGACCTGCAGTCTATCTGGGTCGGATATAAACCAAGTTTATGTGGAGTTTATTTTCGTTGTGCTGACTTTTTACAGTCAGTTACAATAACTCGTACTGCGTACTAGCTAGCATGACGGAGTTTATATACAGCTGGGTGGGTGCTATGATGTTACTGATGTTGAAATTTATTTTATTAAGGTTTATTAAGGTTAATTAGTTTCCTACCGTCCCGTAAAAAACGGAATCGTCTCGTATTCAGAGAAAATATTCGTGTTGAGCTGAAAAGGAACGCGATTTGTCCCGTACTTCAGCTAGAATGAAAAAGACACAAAGCTGGATTTATTCTGTGTCTTTATGCTGCAGCTGCCTCTTCTCTCATTCTCTCCCCCTCTCTCCCCTGTTGTTATTTCAATCATGAAACTGATCAATGATCAGCTGATCGGCTTTTCTCTCTTGTTTGTTTATCGCCCACTTTGCGCCAGAAAGAAGAAAGCAGTGGAGGTTAAACAACAGCAGAACGTTTAAGCTTGATCAGCTGTTGTTAGAATTTATTTAATATTAATTTCTAGTATCAGTTGATGTTTGCTGGAGCCACAGCTGTAAACCTGCTGGTCATGATGTCGGTTTGGTTATCTGGTGAGAGGGAAACATGAAGATGAAACCAGGAGATGTCCTTACTGAATCATCAGAGCTGAACAGGTGATGGAGAAACAGGTTTACCTTTTAGGTGGCATTAATTGAGTTGAAGGGAAGTTATGAACTGTTTCTGAGAGACAAATAACACCAGGATCTTTTTCTATGTAGCTGACAGCTGGTAACTGTGCAGGGGCGGGTCTAGCAAAGTTTTGCCAGGGGGCCAGGTAGGGCATTAACAGGGAAAGGGGGCACAAAGAAATACTTTTCTTTCTTATTCTCATTTAAAATGTCTCGCTTTTAATAAATAATTATCTGAATCTTACAACAAACGTTTGTTATGTAAAATGTATAGAAATCATTATTGTACATAGTAATTTTTTTCATTGTCCCATCATAATTTCTTCAGAAGTAAGTACTGTATATGATGCCAGTATTTTCCCACATTTTCTAGATACTGTACCAGTACTGTGTGTAAAATGCCATCAAAAAGTCAATTAAGTTTTATTCTTTCTCACCTGTCTTTCTGTCTCCTTTCACTTTTTAAAGGTTGCCATGTTGGAAAAAATATTTTGCCCTGCCATGCTGTTTATTGATGTGGTAAATGAATAGTTTATGAAAATATATCTAAATCTGTCATTTATTATTTTTTAATATTCAATAATGATCATGTCTCACCTCTAGTCTTCTCTATCTTAATTTCAGGTTTCCACCATGTGTTGTAGATAGTTCAGGAGGTTAACTCGACCAAGCAGTCTTTGGGTTTTGGCTAAGTACTGTTTAGAACACCAGAATAGGGAGGATGGTGTAGTTTATTAGACTGATACATATATACCAACAAGACAGTGCACATCACTGTGACAACAGCGTTTGTTTTCATTCAAAGGCTTTATGGTTTTTCCTATAATACCTGGTTGGCCAGTCTCTAGTCAAAATGCCCGGGCCGATTTTTTGTCCCAGTCCAGCCCTGATTACAATAATTTTACCTGCATTCAACTGCACATGCCTTGTTAGCTAACCTATGCTTGAGTTTACCAACACTTACGATGAATACAAATGAACCACACATTGCTAATGCAGGCAAGGTATTTTTAATTTTTTACATCTTTAAGCTCTTGTATGCTACATAAAACATCGGTCCAAACTTCATTTTACTTGCCTGGTATATAAAAGTATAAAATGGTAAATGGCCTGTATTTATATAGCGCTTTTACTAGTCCCTAAGGACCCCAAAGCGCTTTACATATCCAGTCATCCACCCATTCACACACACATTCACACACTGGTGATGGCAAGCTACATTGTAGCCACAGCCACCCTGGGGCGCACTGACAGAGGCGAGGCTGCCGGACACTGGCGCCACCGGGCCCTCATGTTTCCTTAGTGTTTAAAATGAGATCACATTTTCAGTGATGAACATTAAATTTAACAATCTAACAGCAGTACAAAGTCTGCAGAAGGTGTCAAAAACCACAACCTACACAGGTAACCCACAAATGCAACCTACTGTACTCTTTTTCTTTGTCTCCTCCTTCATAGTCACTAATGTTGTAATCACTATGTTGTAGAAGCCATGAAGCAGTGGTCCTTCTGTTTCTCCTCACCCAAAGGCACAGATATGAGGGCTGCTGCTACGTTGGTGGACCTGTGCAGATGTCCTCATACAATGACCTAGCACATATATGATCGTGGAGGAGCTGGACTACCTGCGGGCATCAACAAGCAAAGTGGCTAAAATCCAAACAAGAGAATTATCCATCTGGAGTGAAAAGGAGATAGAACAATGGTCTCTGCCATTACCTTTTTGTGGGGTTTCTTATTGTTGCCTCTCCAGTATTTATTTATTTTTTTAAATTTGCAATGGTTTCCTAACTGTACAGACTGGGGACCCTGAAGTTGAACTACCTTTGTGCTAATTTGTGTCTTATACTACAGTGTAGTATTAGATGAATTGATTTGATAAGGATTGGTAACCTCTTTGATCTCAGAGAAATAAAGCAGTTTTAATTCAAATATTGAATTAGAAGAACAATGGCATTAACAAGATTGTAATGTTTACAAAAAAACCCTAAACACGGCAGGGTGATTACAAGTAAACCACAGTTAAAAACCACACATCCACACACCAACTTGGCCTGGTCTGGCTTTTTATAGCAGACCTTAGAAATCCACTCTGAAAGTTTTCTGCTGACTACAGAACCTATACTTAGGCTTCGTTCACACTGCAGGCGAAAGCGCATCAAATCCGATTTTTTTGACCCTATGCGACCCATATCCGATCATGGTATGACAGTGTGAACGGCACAAATCCGATATTTTCAAATCCGATCTGGGTCACTTTCGTATGTGGTACTGAATCCGATACATATCCGATGTTTTAGAAAGCGACTGCTGTTTGAACGGTGATGTCGCATTAAATCCGTCTTTTACGTCACAGACACAAGACAGATGCCAATTATCAGCTCCGGAGAAGCGCCCGAGAAGACATCGAAACTGACAGTGAAACTGTTGGGAAGACATCGTTGGAGAAACGTGAACATTTTATTTGTACTGTATAATCTGCAGATTCTGACAGAAATCTGCAACTATCCTTTGAAGCACCGCTCCTCTCTAAAACAGCAATAAGGATCATTATTAGGTTATTTACATTATTATGTAAATACATTATTATGTAAATAACAAAATAACTTAAAGCAAAAATTGGGAAACGTAAAGTCCGAAGTCTTTATATTAACGGCCATCTGTCAAACAATATAGGGCTTTGGAGTTGACGCCACGCCGCAATGCATTATGGGAGCGCAGCGCCATTTTCGGGGTCTACGAATCAAAACAAACACA
This sequence comes from Copadichromis virginalis, assembly GCF_057382275.1. Taxonomy (NCBI): domain Eukaryota; kingdom Metazoa; phylum Chordata; class Actinopteri; order Cichliformes; family Cichlidae; genus Copadichromis; species Copadichromis virginalis. The sequence goes on from NC_140629.1 coordinate 19,108,129, forward strand.
CTGTGTTGGAACGACGACTACAAGAAAGATGCTTAAAAGCAGCTCAAAAGAGAATGAACTGTATAGAGACTGATTGCGTCCAGAGGGGAAGCAGCAGTACTTGCAGAAAATAGCGTGCATTGGAAATGTGGACCCGTATGAAATACGGCCGTGGAGTAGAAACCCTGAAGACCAACCGCTATTGACGTAGCCTGACATATTTTCGTACCTTGTCTGTGGAGTCAGCACGTACAAGTCGTCATTCAAACAAAGGTAAGTCAGCTTGAGTACTGCGAGTGAAATGCGTTTGATTTCCCTGCAAACATTCAGATTAGTGCAGCATAAATTCATTCATGAGGGGAAATTACAGTGAGAACATGTGGAGGCTGTTAGGTGGATAACATAGTGAGTTCAGTGCATTGATGTGACATTGTCCTGAAGGATTGTTATTCTTTATAGTTAAAGAAATTGCACTAATTTATTCATATTTATTATAAATAATCCTAATTATACATCTTGCTTCCATGTTTGTATCCCGTGTTACTAAAAATACATTTTATTTTAGTTTTATACATTGATTAATGACCTGCAGAATCTCCTTATCATATTAAGTGATCCATAATTGTCACTTTATGCTTTCTCCATCTCTAAAGTGATGACATCCTTGCATTACATACTTTAGGTTCATTTTCTGCAGGCAGGTTTCTGAGAGAGAACAGGCAGATTTAGAATATAACATGCAGCGTTCTATAGATGGATACATAAAAAAATTACATGTATGTGCTAACTTTCTAAACACTTTGTTACATTTATGATAAAGTAGATAAAACACATTTATGTCGGCCTTGGCTCATTAGTTCTTGTCTTTAAATGAACTTTGTCTGTGTGTGTTTCAGGTACTGCACTCTCAAAGACTGAATGAACCAGCATTGCAGCCATGGGTCACTGTGAGCATCACAGGGAAGGTTGAAGCAGCCCACAGCACCTGTAAGGCCGGAGTCGCAGAGACCTGCAGCCATGTCGCTGCTCTTCTGTTTAATGTAGAAGCAACAGTGTTGATCCGTGGCACAAGGACTGTTACAGATGAACCTGCATACTGGGTTTTGCTGGGTAATATGACCAAGATACAGCCAGAGGTTGACCATAAGATAGACTTCTCCTCTTCAGCTGCCCAAAAAAAAGGCTCTCGATCAAAACATAAACAGACCATCCGTAGTGACAGGTAAAAGGAGTCGTCCTCAAAACAGAAAAATCCCACCTGCTACTGTGGAGGAGTTGTCACTGCTATTGGATACTTTGCTGGAACACAGTAAAGCTGTGGGTTGTGGGAATGACCCATAATGTTTTATCTAGGGGTCTAGATTTGTGCCTGTAGTGCACTGCCGTGTAAATAATTTGCATTTACTGAATATATACTGACTGAGTACCACTGTTCAAAAGTTGAATAAAGAAACAAACTAATTTTTGCCTCTTTTTTTTTTTTTATTAAAACCACCTTATAGAACATCACATCAGTTACAATGTAGAATCCATGTCATTTATAGTTTACAAATGACAAAATGTTTACACAAAATCATGAGTGTTTACATGATATCACCCACTACTAACATTACTTTATTTACTGTATCTTTTGAAAAAATACAGCAATTTTAACAGCACAATACTTAAGAATATTTAACAGGAGCAGGTTTCATTTTTCCCTGTTTTTATTATCACACTGTTCACCAAAACGCAGCAAACCTTCACCATCTTATCCAGGAGGGTCACCTCTTCACCCTCACATGGAAGAAGTAATCTGATTGGCATGGTGGTGTGTTTGAAGCAGGTCCCTTGTGTAGGGCTGGAACCCAGTCACTATGTTTCATCCATTTCATAGGCTGGTTTGCTGCAATAATGCCAAATAATTAGCAACTCTATAAATAGAAGGTAGTTCTGCAAAATCACTCAGTAGGATGTTTGTTCTAATTTGCTATGACCTCAGAGCGCATAGAAAATAAAACTAATAGGCTATAAAGATTGATATGAACATATTTAGAGCTTACCGGAAGGAAAATGTCTAGAGCACCAACAGATTTGGAGATGGAAGAGTAAGCTAGACGCCTTCGTTTGGTAACATCCAATACACAAGCTGCCTCATGTTGCTTCCAGGTTGGGAAAGAATGGAAAGATAAACCATTTTCAACCTTATTCTCTTGCCGGTCGTGTGATCGAACATTGCAGACGACCACACAGCAAATATGAACCATGGCTGTTGTGTGTGACTTCGCTCCCTTTTCACTTGCGGATCGGGCCAAAATCCTTTCCACACCCACCCCCGTGATATCACGCTCCAAAGTTTGCTCTGGGTCTGAACAGAGCGCGTTGTGTGTGAAGTCTTCTTTTGCGCATGCGGGCCGCTTTGAGCGTTCACACTAGAGCGCGTTTGCTGTCGCATTTTATTTGTAGTGTGAACACGCAGACAAAAAAATCGGATTTGATCAAAAAAATCGGAATTGAGCATTAAGACCTGCAGTGTGAACGTAGCCTTAGAGCCCAGAAACATATCTAAGCTTTAACCTACAAGCTGACAACAAAACTTTTATTTCAAAGAGCTGTTTTGTGATCAGGCAACTGTGGGTGAGAGAACTGAATTTGGTGGAAGTACAGTTTTTGACAGCAAAGTTGTTTTTTTTTTAAAAAAATAATAAAAAACGTTTTTACTTTAACTTAACGGGGTGTGACTGATAGGACATCACTGACTTGTGAACTGGTTTTAGTGGTACTACACTTCATGAAAGCCTTTGTTGAGCCACTTGAAAAAAAAAAAGAAAACACTAACACAGGAAACAAAACAAGAACAGTTTCTGAAATCTCATCGCATGAGCAGTCTACAAGTTTCCCACCACACAGAGGTACAAAAAGAGTTAGGAGTTTCCGACCACACACTTGGTCATAGTTTCAAAAAGAGGTATGACTTCAACAGCCAACCCACACACAAGCACGCCTCATCCTACAAATGTAAAAATTAAAAAAGAAGAAGAAGAGGAGGAAAGAAAATAGATGAATAAATGAAACCACACACAAATACATAAACTGCTGATTTTATGGGTGTAACAAAAATGCAACATTTCCTCCCATTTGCGTATTTTCTGACTTATAAGCAACAGAGCCTGATATAAACTCTTGTCAGCTCTATAATGTTCTCATCAACTTTGTTGAATAAGCAGTCCAACAACAGAAACAACCAATTTGCCTATGGAAGGATGATAAAATTATAAGGTTTTACTGACTATTAAACATACTCTTTGATTATTTTCCAACTGCTTTAACTGCAACAGTATTAATGTATAAAAATATAATATATATTTTATTGTATAAATATTATATAATTATACTATAATTTTGGCAGAAACCCCACTAACTGGTTCAGTCTTTAAATGTTACAGATAAACAATTTAAATGAGAATTATATGAATTACAAAATTGTGAGTTATTGTGATATTCATCAGCATTCAATCACCTTAACTGTGGTTATTCATTATGCCGATCATCATATATAAATGTAATAAATGTCCCAAACCTTTTAGTGTCGGCTACAGTCCAAAATTACGGTGTCACTCACAGGGAGGAGCCTCCAATCACACCATTCAGATCCGTTTATCAGTGACGGGAAACGCAAATCATTTCACTCAGATCTAAAATGTCTCCGATAAAGGACTTTAATGTGATTTACACAGCGACCAACGACGATGATACTGTCTCTCCGGGAGATATTATTGTAGGCGCAGTGATTTTCAGACTGACAAAAGACGTCAAAGTCAAGAGCGTTTCTCTGAAAATCAAAGGAGACGCTTTCGCGCAGTGGTCAGACGGCGACACAAAATACTTTGCGCAGAGGAGATATTTCAAAGTGAAGAGCTATGTAGTTGAAAAAAATCCTAAAGGTAAGTGGTTTAAGTATTTTAAACTCAGAGTTATTTTGAAATTAAATGTGTCGGATGGGAATTTTGAAGCTTTGGAGTGAAGCAGCGGATAACGTGTAATGGTAACAATGATAAACGCAATGTGGGAATTATAAGATTTTTTTTTTTTAAAGAAATCTTACTTTAAAAAAAAAGAGTTGTTTGTGAAGTTGATAGTTTTTGAAAAAGTGTGCAATTTTTTTTAAAATTTAAGTTAATAGTTGTCAGGGGTAGACATTTGTTCAAACACAAGTAAGAGAAATGAGACAACTGCAGACCGACTCAGAGTGTAATTAGAAAACGTGCGTACGGGTGAATGTCTCTGAGAAGACACCCACACGGGTGAATGTCTCTGAGAAGACAAAACACACCGAGCACAGGCTTGCTTGCTTTATTTATAAGGCAAAAATGGGTTACATAGTACTTCCTCTTTTAACTGTCAGGGAAGAGGTTAAACATTAAATCAGCTTATCTGATCTTTCACACACTGGGATAAGAATACAGAAGTATATCATGCTTTATCTGACATCACAGACACTGAAGTGAAGAATGCATCAGTTTTCCTTTAACAATAGACTTGGTTAGGTGATTCTTCAACAATAGGCTTGGTTATGTGAAAATATATGAACACACAAAATATAAGGCATACTTGGTTAGAATATAAGGCTTACTTGGTTAGAATATAAGGCTTACTTGATTATATTGTATTATAGAGATTTGGTTATAATGTATAATGTAGAAAATCTCTAACAATAGTCTTTTGTAGTTATTGACAGATTAAAAAAACAAACAAAAACTATTATCTATATCTATTAAAGCAATGACATAAGTCATGATGTGATCATGATCACAAAAGTGATGGACAATAGAAAGAAGTAACCGATTCAACGGTGTACCAGACATGAAGTAAACAGCACATTTTGATGGTCTGAATTAAATGAAAAGTAGTAAATCGTAAATATATCACTCTTGCTCTGTGTAGGAAAAGTTAAGCAACCTTGTCTTGCAGGCACTGTACTTCCCCAGGGGGTCAACAGTTTATTCTTCGCATTTAAACTTCCAGACTGGTAAGTGGAGATGTCTAGCCTCAAAGATTAATACTGTGTTATAACAGTTTCCTTTTGCATAGTTATGACATTATTTTAATACAATCTCCACTGTTTTTATTTTATTTTTTTGTTACAGTGACATGCCTTCATCCTTCCAGGGGAAAAACGGAAGAATTTCCTACATCATGGAAGCAAAGATAGCTAGGAGCTGGCATTGGTCCTCTGATGCACAAAAAGAGATCAAGTTTATGTCCAGGTCCAGTCCACACACTGTCCAAATGATGGTAAACACTGCCTTGATATATGTTATAAATATTTAGAGCGTGTGTTGTAAATGCTAAATGAAAAATATATAAGACAAAATCTTATATGATTTAAAAACCTGAATGTCCTGTTACAGTTTCATATGTTTCATTAGGAGTCGCCAGTTGTAACACAGGGAGTTCTGTGTTTATGATGTTTACCAGAATTTGGTCTTAAGTTTACAAAAAAAAGGAAGTAGATTATTCTGCAATTTGGTCATTTGAGGAATTAAGTTGCCCTGGGGAAATCTTTATCTGCATGTTCTATTACAGGATCCACAATCTGGTTCAGTGAGTAAAAACATGGGTGGTCGCTCCAGGGGACAGGTCCAGATGTCTGCCACTATTAATAGAGGTGTTTGTTCTCCAGGTAAAATATCTGCAACATGAAAAGACAAATGCTGATAGATTTTTAAAAAATGCAGTTTATTTCTATGATTTGTTTTTGACAGGAGAAACTTTATCTGTTGTTGCCAAAATATGCAACTCCTCTTCCAAGGAAATGAGACCCAAATTCAAACTTCAACAGAAAATAGTGTACAGCTGCAAGAAACATACTAATCCCACCTTCAAGACTCTGTGCAAAATGGTCGGGGACACTATCAGTCCAAACTCAGAGCAAACTGTGTCCTGCAAAATTAAGATTCCTGGTGACATTGCCCCCACTCTCCATAACTGTGATATTATTTCAGTTGAATATTATGTCAAGGTATGAAACAATTTCATAGTGATATCATGATATCTTAGCAATGAAACTCCTTCATTTGTAAACGATCATGGGTAAATAAGTAACAGGAAATATGTGTCTTAACTCAGTATCTTTATAACTATATAACGGATAACAATCTTTATTTAAACATTTCTTTTTTCCATTTCTGACTGTTTCCCAGGTGTATCTGGACATTAGTTTTGCCTTTGACCCAGAAGTGACGTTTCCACTGGTCATCCTTCCTTCCAGACTTGCTTCCATATGGCCCGATGAGGCTTTAGGACAATCTGTGGGGGAGGGTGGGGCAGCCAAGGCCACCAGTTACAATGTACATGCTGTACCTACAGCCTCGGGTGCTTGCCAATACCCCATCCCCAATCCCCCTCAGGATGATGACATAAAAGGAGGCAATTATAACCAGTTGCCTCAAGGTGCTACTTCACTGGGGCTCTCAGCTCCAGCTTTCACAGTGGATTCAATGCAGCAACCAGCTATTCTGCAGGGAGAACCATCTCCATTATCTACTTCCATTTACCAGCATTAGAATGAGTGATTGTGCAAGTTGAACTGGATTAAGTGAATAGGCTAAAGATTAACAATAAGGGCCAGGTACCTGTTAAACAGGGTAGTGAAAGTTCTGAAAATTAGAAGTGAGATACAAAAGCATGTGTGTGGCTTAGGTGGGTGTTGAAACAAGAGCACAAAACAATTCTTTGGTTTCATTTTATAATACCAGGCTTATTTTTCTACGAAGATTTGAACTTTGAGGGGGTTTAAACAGGAGAAAAAAGTGTGAAGATGTTCATGCCTGTCTGAGAAAAGTGTATAAAGTGTGTAGTGAGGGATTTTACAGCCTTAAAACATCTATAAAAATAAAGTTTGCTACTTTTCGGATTTCACTTATTATTTAGTTATTTTTAGAATGTAACTCCCATGATAAACAAGGGAACACTGTATAGCTAAGTTGCAGTCGTCAATCACCTCTAATAAAGCATATGTATGTATATGTATTTTTATCTCATTCATTATAATTTTATTATTATATTTTCTTCTTTCACAAATTTATCCCAAGGGTTTTATACTTTTCTTTCTTTCTTCTTAAATAACTTTTTTAGTCATCATTGTAATCTTTGCTTATTTTTTTAATCATGTTATTTATCTACTTTTTATTTTGAAACTCGATTTTTGTAAACCTGATTTTATCTTAAAATGTTCAATTCTATACAGAGACAAGTGAAGTAGTATCAGAACAGCAGGAGGTGATTATACATTTTGAAAGAATAATTAAGCCTAGACTAGATATAGTCGGCAAGTGGCAAAAGGCCACTTGACAGCAACTTGGGTAGTCTCAGAATCTTGTCTCTGTATTTCACAGATGATGTGGTTCTGTTTATCAAGTGGTGGCCCCCAGCTCGCAAGGTGGTTCGCAGCCATTCCAGTGTGAGAATTAGCACTTCCGAGTCTGAGGCCATGATCCTTAGCTGAAGGTAGAGGGGAGAGGGAAGAGGGAGGGGAGAGATCAAAGAGAAGAGAAAAAGAAAAAGAAAGAAAAAGCAGAGCGTAAAAGCGAGGCTCTAGATTTACTGGCCGATTTATATCTCCACTCTCACCTATGGTCATGACCTTTATGTTTCTTAGTGCGGTCAGACATACAAAGACATGGTGGTATGATTTCAGAACCAGCCAAATACATATACCTATACCATCTGTTATTTTGAAATAAATAAATCAATAAAAGTTCAACCACACTACCTGCTGCAGCTGCTTTTTGATGATGTGTTGCTCTCTCTTCCTCTTGGTTAAGATCATTATGTAAAGCCAAACCATTACTGACAGATTTTGGGCAGTGAAAAAATATTCTGTACTAGGTCCCAAGAGACAGCCTGAAGTTTTAAACAAACAAAAACATAAATAATGCTTAATCCATCGGAATCATGAAAATGAATCCTAAACGTTGCTGAAATACTGTTAACTCTACTTCTTAACAGCAAACTGTTGAAGACATACAGGGAGTGCAGAATTATTAGGCAAGTTGTATTTTTGAGGAATGATTTTATTATTGAACAACAACCATGTTCTCAATGAACCCAAAAAACTCATTAATATCAAAGCTGAATGTTTTTGGAAGTAGTTTTTAGTTTTAGCTATTTTAGGGGGATATCTGTGTGTGCAGGTGACTATTACTGTGCATAATTATTAGGCAACTTAACAAAAAACAAATATATACCCATTTCAATTATTTATTTTTACCAGTGAAACCAATATAACATCTCCACATTCACAAATATACATTTCTGACATTCAAAAACAAAACAAAAACAAATCAGCGACCAATATAGCCACCTTTCTTTGCAAGGACACTCAAAAGCCTGCCATCCATGGATTCTGTCAGTGTTTTGATCTGTTCACCATCAACATTGCGTGCAGCAGCAACCACAGCCTCCCAGACACTGTTCAGAGAGGTGTACTGTTTTCCCTCCTTGTAAATCTGTCACGGCGACGGATGGCCGGTACTGAATAGGACTCAGGTGCAGAAACCCAGAGCGGAGACAGTAGATGATTTAATAATTTATTACGGTTAAGTGCAAGGGGAACAAAAAAGGGAAACGTGGCAAAGACAGAAAATGACGAGACGTGGAGCCTTGGTGTGGCGTGCCCAGGGGAACGTGGCTAGGGCGAGGGAACGAGGCCTGAGAAGTGGAACGGAGCTGAGTGGGGAACAGTCACACTGAGGGGAGAGGATATAGGAGTTAGGCAGGTAGTGAAGGCAGCTCAGAAGTGGCCAGTATAAGAGCAGCAATTCTTACTTGCAGTTAGGGACCTGGAGTGTTTGAGAGGGGGATGATGAAGATCCAGGGGAGGCTGAGTGGCGTGGAAAGGCTGACCTGAGATCCGGGGCTCCAGATGGAGTGTGATGGCAGGAGGGCAGGCAGGTGAGGCACAGAGGGATTTCCAAAATGATCACTAGGTATTCCGAGTACGGAGGTGGAGTGAGCCAGGGTGGGTACAGCAACTGTAGCACAAAAGAGTCTTTGTTAGTAAGATGAATCACAGCGAGAATTTGAAACACAAGACCTGTTACCAACATGGGTTGATGACGAACTGGCAGTGAGTGAACATCGATGTGTGGTTTAAATCCCTCTGGCTTGATAGCCTGCAATAGGCTCCAGGTGTGCAGGAGCTGGAGTTGGCCCTGCCCAGGGGCGGATCCCAGGTCAGTTCAGGAGCCTAATGGAAACTCCAGCCACCCACCGTAGACCATGACAAAATCTCACATTTGATGATGGACCACAGGTTCTCAATGGGGTTCAGATCAGGTGAACAAGGAGGCCATGTCATTAGTTTTTCTTCTTTTATACCCTTTCTTGCCAGCCACGCTGTGGAGTACTTGGACGCGTGTGATGGAGCATTGTCCTGCATGAAAATCACGTTTTTCTTGAAGGATGCAGACTTCTTCCTGTACCACTGCTTGAAGAAGGTGTCTTCCAGAAACTGGCAGTAGGACTGGGAGTTGAGCTTGACTCCATCCTCAACCCGAAAAGGCCCCACAAGCTCATCTTTGATGATACCAGCCCAAACCAGTACTCCACCTCCACCTTGCTGGCATCTGAGTCTGACTGGAGCTCTCTGGCCTTTACCAATCCAGCCACGGGCCCATCCATCTGGCCCATCAAGACTCACTCTCATTTCATCAGTGCATAAAACCTTAGAAAAATCAGTCTTGAGATATTTCTTGGCCCAGTCTTGACGTTTCAGCTTGTGTGTCTTGTTCAGTGGTGGTTGTCTTTCAGCCTTTCTTACCTTGGCCATGTCTCTGAGTATTGCACACCTTGTGCTCTTGGGCACTCCAGTGATGTTGCAGCTCTGAAATATGGCCAAACTGGTGGCAAGTGGCATCTTGGCAGCTGCACGCTTGACTTTTCTCAGTTCATGGGCAGTTATTTGGCGCCTTGGTTTTTCCACACCCTTCTTGTGACCCTGTTGACTATTTTGAATGAAACGCTTGATTGTTCGATGATCACGCTTCAGAAGCTTTGCAATTTTGAGACTGCTGCATCCCTCTGCAAGATATCTCACTATTTTTGACTTTTCTGAGCCTGTCAAGTCCTTCTTTTGACCCATTTTGCCAAAGGAAAGGACGTTGCCTAATAATTATGCACACCTGATATAGGGTGTTGATGTCATTAGACCACACCCCTTCTCATTACAGAGATGCACATCACCTAATATGCTTAATTGGTAGTAGGCTTTCGAGCCTATACAGCTTGGAGTTAGACAACATGCATGAAGAGGATGATGTGGACCAAATACTCATTTGCCTAATAATTCTGCACTCCCTGTAATTGGTTAGTTCCACAGGAATCTGTGCTCGGACGAATTCTATTTATCTTACACATACTGTCAGGTCTGACGGTGCCCCGACCGGCGACCTGTGTGTATGTGTGTGTTTGTTCTCCTCTCTCTCGCTCTGTCTTTCCTCTCCGGCCCCGCTGCGATTGTTACGCGGTCGCGTAGCAACGGGAGATCTCCGACCCGGAAGTGCTGCCACTCTGAGCTGTCCCACCTGCGACTGATTCCAACATCATCCACCGTCGTTGGCAGAGCTATTTAATGGTGTGGCTGGGTGACAGACAGCGCTGGAGTATTGCACCAAGCCTGGTAGTGACTCGAGCTCAGCAAGGGTAAAACAAGTGGTTGGTAGCGGAGGGAGGCTAACCGTGTCTGTTTTGCCTTTTCTCGGGAAGCGGATGAGACGGAGAGACGGAAGGAGAGACGTCACTGATTCACGGGAGTTGTGTGGACACCCGAGGGCAGACGGGGAGAGGAGCACTGAAGGGACTTGCACTGTGGATAACTGTGGATTGGCTTCACTGTAAATAAAGACACTGTTCAACTTTAACGAGAGGTCCGCGTCTGGGTTCACTAACTCACCACCCTTAACACATACTTTCCTTAGGCAGTATCATGAAAAGTAGTTATCATGTAAAGTAGAGTGAAGTACATGAAAAGTGACACTTTTTTTAAAATCTTCTAGTATAAAGCATGGGACAGTTTAAGAAAACTAAAAATTCATTCATATTTTTTTTTTTACATTTTTATAAAATACCAAAGCTTTCATTTAAATTTACAGAAGCATAAAGTATAATTCCCACTGACATTTATTATGTCAGTGGGGCGATCGTGGATCAAGAGTTGGCAGTTCAGTTTGTAATCGGAAGGCTCCCGGTTTGAGCCCTGGCTCCGACAGGGCCCAGTGGTGCCAGTGTCCGGCAGCCTCGGCTCTGTCAGTGAGCCCCAGGGCAGCTGTGGCTTGCCATCACCAGTGTGTGAATGGGTAGATGACTGAATGTAGTGTAAAGTGCTTTGGGGTCCTTAGGGACTAAGTAAAGCGCTATACAAATACAGGTCATTTACCATTTATTAGAGCTGAATTATAATGTGATGAAAATAAGACAGCAAGTTACTTTTCACCACTTATATATACAAAACATTTCGTTTGTATTGCATACCATTTCCAAAATCAAATCTGCAAATAAAGCACTCAAAAACGATGCTTTTATGTACTCCATGGTACATATTGTCAATGTAGGGCATTAATACTTGGTAAGTTTTTTAACACTAGAGTTATATGACCTGTTTTCATACATAAATGCCAGACAACGGTCCAAATATGTGTCATTTCAAATTCTTTCTTACATGTAGCACAGTTCACTTAACCATGATGTGATTAAGTGGTTGTGACTTTTGCCTTGTTTTCAGATCAAATAGGTCTGCAGGTGTCAATAAACCACAAAGCAGCTGCAGTTCTTGCATTATGTCAGAACTATGAAAGCTGCATTGGTTAAACAAGGTTGTCAAATTAATATAACAGTAGTAATGACAAATAAATATGTGTCCAGAGGCCTCTGAACTCAGATGTCAGAACCTTTTGAGTTAGCGTTTTTCAGAAAAAACAAAACAAGGAAATACAAGATCTGTCTGGGTTCTTGGCAAGGTGGAGCCATGTTAGTATCACAGGCACAGTTATTGTGCTTGCGATACTTATTTTAGTTAAAAAAAATGTATGGCTTAAGCTGGGCATACACTGTGCAATTTTTTCTGTCACGCGATTCAACTCCTGCTCAAACTGTACGATTGACTCGCAGGGGTTAGAAGTTCGTAGGTCACGATGCAGGGTCTCACACTATACGGCCCGATGCTCTGATGCAACCTGAGTGCTCACACTGTACGTCCATAAAATGAAGGTTATAACAGAAAATCTGTCGCTCGCTCTCCCTCTCTGTCTTTCACTCACACAGACACGCACACCACCATCAATGTTAAGATAAGATAAGATAGAACTTTATTAATCCCTCGGGTGGGTTCCTCTGGGAAATTCGACTTCCAAAAAGCACAGCAACGACCGAAGTTACAGTTACAGAATTGTTATATATATATATATATATACACACACACACACACACATATATAAATACAGAGACAAATATAAATAAAATATACAAAGGGGATAAATAGAATAAATAGGAATAAAAAATAAAAATACAAGTGAATTGCACATTTCAAGTATTGAGTCTATTGCACTGTTGACTATTTACAAAAAGTATTGCACAAGGTATTGTACAGTGAGGTGAAGAGGCACTACAGCTTAGTTGTTCCCCCCTCCTTTGTCCTCCTGTTTCCCCTCCCTCTCCCCTCCAGAGAGGAGTTAAACAGTTTGATGGCGTGTGGGACAAAGGAGTTTTTAAGTCTGTTAGTTCTTGTCTTGGGGAGAAGCAACCTGTCACTGAACAGACTCTTCTGATTGTTTATGGCCGTGTGCAGAGGATGCCCAGCATTGTTCATAATGTCCAGCAGTTTCTTTAATGTCCTTTTCTCTGCCACTGTCACCATGTTGCTAAATTGCTAACGAAAAACATTGATAAAGCAGCTGTGATTGAGCAACAATGTAAATCCAACTATTTTCACGGTTGTTGTGGTTGTGATAATTTTGTGAGGCCATATCAAAAAGGCTCGGATGAGCTTTCCAAAGTTCTACAAGTTGTGCCTCCATCGCTTGTGTCCAGATCACACACATTCGGAGGCTGGAGCAAGCCGTCGACGAGAGCATTCGCTGCTTGGGAAGCTGGCGATTGAAGAGAGAGGAGGCGAGCGGCCATGTAAGTCCCCCGACGGGTCCCGACGGCGCGAGCGCACCGCGGCGGCGGCCCATCGCGACAGACACTAGGGCAATGCTTCATGGGCTGCCTCTGTCGACCAACACACCGAGCCCCCAACAGTTATGCCTACAATGCCAGCTAAGGTACCGAAATACAACGAGCTAACCCCGCTAGAGCCCTACCTCTCACAAATCTGGCTAGCCGCAAGGCATAGTGGCTGGAGCGACGAAGAGGCTGCTACACACCTAGCGCTAGCATTTGAAGGAGATGCACTGTAGGTACTCCTTGACCTAGCCCTGGCTGAAAGGGCTAGGTCAAGGAGCTTGCACTCACCTCGTGACCTAACCAGCACTTGCCCCCCCCCAAACCACCCTCAAATCAGAGACTGCGATGGGGAGGTCGCGGAAATATGCCAGCTGCAGCCCTCGGTGCCCCGGAGGCGTCCTTGTCGACCGACCAACCGCTGCTACCGGTGCGATGTGTCCGGCCACGTGGCGCGTGACTGCCCAGCACCCGCCCCGAAGACCAGAACTACGCAGCCTCAGGGAAACGGGGTGGGAGCGGTGTAGCGAGGGGACCACCGCTCCAGCTTCCTGCCCCCCTCCAAGGACGATGCACGGTGGTGGGTCAAGTCGGGCACCTCAAGGGACTCTACCTGACCTGCTGTGTTGAGGACCAGCCATGCCAGGCCCTGGTGGACACGGGGTCTACCATTTCCCTAATACGACCTGGTGTGCTCCCTGGAACGTCCGGGCCGCTTGTGAAGGGTTGGTCACCCACCGACACCCAGCTGATGACAGTGACGGGGGAGAGAACTGACATGCGGGGGAAGAAACCGTTGCGGATCCGAGTGAAGGATCTGGAGCTGGTGCACGACTTGTGGCTTGCTGACATTCAAGACCAGTGCATCATCGGCCTTGATCTGCTGACCCGCTGGGGGGGCTGCGTTGACACCGCAAAGCAGGTTATCACTCTTGGCACAGAGACTCTTGCCCTTCAGTGCGGTCAAAAGCAGGGAGCGGAGGGGACCAGAGACAGACAAGACAGGCATCAGGCAGCTGCCGCTCAGCAGATTTCGGGTGTCGGTGGCTCTGGGTCATTTCTACTCACCTCATCCCCAGCCTCTCAGTCTGACAAATCTCCCTCGGCCGAGACAACCGAGGCTGTTGATGACCAGTGGCAGCGCAGCAGCGTAGGTCTCAACGTTGACCAGTGCCAGCGGTTAAGGGGCCTCCTGGACGAGAATGTGGACACCTTTGCCGCCAGTGACAAAGATTGCAGGCAGACGGGGCTGGTCCAGCACACCATCGACACCGGCTCTGCTCAACCCATCCGTCTGCGCCCACACTGGCTGCCCCTCTCAAAATGGCAGGTGGCGGAGGAAAAGATCCGTGAGATGGCTGCGGCTGGGGTGATCGAGCCGTCCAACAGCCCATGGGTGCCACCCGTGGTCCTGGTGGGAAAGAAGGATGGCAGCCCGAGGTTCTGCGTGGATTTTCGCCGTCTCGATGCAGTCACCAAGAAGGACTCGTACCCGCTTCCACGGATCGACGAGGCCCTGGATTACATTACTGGCTCCAGCTGGTTCAGCTCCCTCGACCTACGCAGCGGTTACTGGCAGGTGGAGCTAGCCCCCGAAGCAAGGCCTAAGACTGCATTCACCATTGGACAGGGGCTGTGGCAGTTCAGGGTCATGCCATTTGGGCTCTGCAATATGCCAGCGACGTTTGAGAGGCTGATGGAGAGGGTGCTTGTGAACATCCCTCGTAGCTGCTGTGTTGTGTACCTGGATGACCTGTTGGTGCACTGTCTCACCTGAGCGAGGTCTTCAGTGCCATCCGACGAGCTGGGCTGCGGCTCAACCCTGCGAAGTGCCGGCTGTTGACAAGAGAGACCACGTTCTTGGGCCATGTGATCAGCGCCCAAGGTATCGCCACCGACCCCGCAAAGGCGGCTGCGGTCCGGGACTGGCCGACTCCCTCGAACATCAAAGAACTGCGGAACTTCCTGGGCCTAGCCTCCTACTACCGTCGGTTCATCAAGAGGTTCGCGACGATAGCCAGCCCCCTCCACCGCCTGACTGACAAGGGCCAGCCGTTTGGCTGGGGTGATGTCTGCGCTGCGGCTTTTGAACAGCTGAAGGAGGCCCTCACTAGAGCTCCAGTCCAGGCCGACCTCGACGCCCGGCAACCTTTCATTGTGGACACTGACGCTAGCAATGTAGGAGTCGGGGCGGTCCTTTCCCAGCAGGACGAGGCCGGAGAACAAGTGGTGGCATACTTCAGCCGTGCTCTGGGGAGAGCCGAGAGGAACTACTGCGTGACGCGGCGGGAGCTGCCGAAACTGCCCAGGAGGCACTGGGGGTGGCTACTGCTCAGGCCACAGCCAGCAGCAGCTGAAGCGGGAGCAGGAGGCCGACACAACGTTGGTTCAGGTGGGGCCCTGGCTGGAGACGGAGCAACGCCCAGACTGGACGGGGGCGTCGGGACAGGGGCCCGAAGTGAAGGCCTACTACTCCCAGTACAACAACCTGGAGACCCACGACGGCCTCCTGTACCGGAGATGGCAGGCTCCCGATCAGGGCAGAGCTCTCCTGCAGCTGTTGGTGCCTTGGTTGCTGTGGTCGCAGGTGCTCGAGCTTGTCCACGGCTCGGTAGGGGCCTGCCACTATGGTAATGCCAAAACTCTCCGCCGTCTCAGTGGGCGGCTATACTGGCCTGGCTGTCGACGGGATGTGGAACTTCATGTGCACTGCTGTGACACCTGCACGGCACAGAAGATCCCAACTCAACGCTCCACTGCCCCCCTTTCAGCAGTACCTGGTGGGGGCCCAGATGGAGTGAGTGGGAGTGGATGTCCTAGGGCCTTTCCCCGTTACTGAGTCAGGGAACCGGTATGTGTTGGTGGCTATGGACTATTTCACAAAGTGGCCAGAGGCCTACGCGGTGCTGGACCAGAGTGCAACGACGACGGCGGAGAAACTGGTGGAGGAGATGCTCACCTGTTTTGGGGTCCCGGCTGAGCTCCACAGTGACCAGGGGCGTAACTTCGAAGGTCTTTGGGGAGATCTGTCGGCAGCTGGGGGTGGAGAAGACAAGAACCACACCGCTCCACCTGCAAAGCGACAGCTTGGTCGAGCGCTTTAACCGCACGCTGGCCACCCAGCTCGCTATTCTCACCAGCCGCCACCTGCGGGATTGGGACCGACACCTGCCCCTGGTCCTTTGGTCGTATCGGACTGTGGTTCAGGAGTCCAGCCAGTGCACACCTGCCGCTTTGATGTTTGGACAGGAGCTCCGGACACCTGTGGATCTGGTGTTCAGGTCCGGAGATTGACGGTGGGCCAGAGATGGATTACTACAGGAAGCTGAGGGAGCGGCTGCAGGTGGTTCATGACTACACCTGCCAGGCCCAGGCCAGTGCCGGAGTACGACAGAAAATAGCCTACGACACCAAGTGCCGAGGGGGGTTTTTGTGCCTGGCGACAAGGTTTGGGTGTACTGCCCAGTTCGCAAGAGAGGGGTGTCCCCCAAACTCTGCAGTCACTGGCAAGGGCCAGCGGAGGTCGTGGAGCGGCTAACAGAAGTGGTGTACCGTATCCGCATGCCGGGCCCGGGGCGCATGGTGGTGTTGCACCAGGACAGGCCCTCGCAGTACCGACCACTCGCTCCAGCAGACGCCGGGGCAGGGGATGCTGGTGGCACCTCATGTTCTGATCCGAGTGACTTTTCCCTCGCCGGTCGAGATCGGCCGGTACGCCAGAAGAAGACACCTGGACATTTGCAGGACTTTGTGTGGGGTAATGGGGTTGTCGGGGACGACTGACTCCTTAGGTGGGGGCTATGCAGCGGGTCAGGGCTGTTCGGGGTTTTGTTTTTACAGTTATGTTCTTTTGTTATGCTGCCATGGTTACAGGTGACGCGCTCTCTCTATGACTGTGTGTTTCCTGGTGGGAGAGTGCCTTTTTTTGTTGTTGTTGTTGCGCTAGAGCTGCACCGAGCGGTGGTGTTAGTATGTGTGCTCGTTTGCCGAATGATAATAAACGGCTGTGCTCCCTGGCTAGCTGACGGGAAGCAAGACCAAACAAAACCTCTGTCTCCTCCTTGTCTGAGCTCGCCACAGTATGTTAAAAATACACAACAGCAGCAGTGTAGGTCAAAGTTTACAGTTTAACTGCTGTTTATGTTCAGTGCTGCTATATTGGATTACTAACCAGTCTCAGGGCAGACCATTTCTGACTTCCAACTTATTCAGGGATGCAACATTCTCACATTTGTACATCTTTGTACTCCTCCAGCTGTTAACCCTTTAAAGCTGGTCGGAGCGGACACGTTCCATTTTGCGTAACTATTTTTAAATCCCGGTAGCACTGCAACCACGTAAGCTAGCGCAATAATTTTTTTTGGACTCGAGTCAGACTCGAGTCATTAATTTTATGACTTTAGACTTGACTTGAAAAAATGTTCTAAGACTTGTGACTTGACTTGGACTTTTAGACCAATGACCTGGGACTTGAATTGGACTTGAACCGGTTTACTTGAAAAGACTTGATATTTCACCCCAAATATAAAATTTAACATACATATTATATAGAGATTGAAAATGTGACGTCATTCAGGGGTAAAACCGCAAAGGATTCTGGGAACTCGTGGCAAGAGGTACTAGCGCACGCAGGCTTTCAATTGAAATCAGTCACACAGCGATAAAAAGAAACACAAAAATGTCAAGAAGCTGTTGTATTATTAACTGCAATAGCCGGTCGCATGACAGCCACGGGAAGCCGACGGGTAAAGAGATCGGTTGTTATCGGATTACGTCGTTGAAGAGAAATTGTTCAAGCCATGTTTCCGAAGTAACAAAGACGCGACGGATGGCCTGGATTGCAGCCATTCAAAGACCAAATATAACGTCCCAGAACACTCCAGCTCACATGTTAGTCTGCTCCAAGCATTTACACGAAGGTCAGTGTTTTTTAGTAGTTAATGCGTCATTTTCATAACATAATTGGTGATATAGGTTACAAGCAAGTCTGGCGCTGAACAGAAATTGTCGTGCTATGCTCCTTTATTTATTGTGCATAAATAGTAAATTGTCCTGACACAATATTGCGTTTCGCTTCTGTTATTATGGTACATTGACAAAAACATATACTTTTATTCACAGGATAAAACAGGTTTTTTGTATCACTAATTGCCCAGTACGATTACAGCATACAATATTGTTGTCACTGCTACATTTCTGTGATGGGTACCAGAAATTATTTCCACTACTAATTAATTACCCTTGAGCTCAAAGGTTATATTAATAAACGGTTAACGAATGTGTATTTATGAAGACGATTTGTGAGACTGGTAAACTTATGATAGGTACGATGGTCTTTCGTTCTACACGGTGCATTTCAAGGTCCTGTACCCATCCGGCGGTAAACTGTACCTGGGCTTGTTGCAGTGACCTGAAGTTACTAAACTTCATGAGTGTGTGCACTCACTCCAAGAACCGTATAATTATAAATATGCATATAAATATGCTACGATGAGATAGCTGACTTCATCTAACTAGCAAATGTTGTCCAGGCTACGTTGGTGATGCAGTTTTTTTTAATATGTATGATATTTTTGTCATGTGATTTTAAAGCCGGTCCTACAACCGCATCCAAGAATAACATGCAGCTTATCTCAGAACTGTCGGTGAAAATTATTCTTGGAGCTAAGTTTAATTGAGCTGCATTTTAAAGAGGTGCAATTTCACAATTTGTGTATATTTTCTAAGTTCACTATTTTGTCGTGTGTTGAGAAAAACACAGATTTAAAAATTACATGGTCTAATATTTACATTTAGCATATAACTGCAACATTCTTTTTTCGTTGTTTTTTTTTAAAGACTCGAAAGGACTTGAAATTCAAAATTTCAGACTTGTGACTTTACTCGGACTTTTACACCAGTGACTTGAGACTCGACTCTGACTTGCCTGACATTACTTGAGACTTGACTTGAGACTTGAGGATAAAGACTTGAGACTTACTTGAGACTTGCAAAACAATGACTTGGTCCCACCTCTGGCGTGAACTATCACGTGACCGCATGACCTGCCCTAAACCGGAAGTGACGTCATTTTGCGGAAATGTAGTTTTTTACCATCGTGGCCTTATGAGCCTATACTTGTGTTTTTAAAAGTTATGTTTGACTTTATGACTTTCTGTGTCGTTTCTGGGATGCTGAGGACTCATATTGCACTGCTGGAAATATTTTATTTTGATGCATATGCTGTTATTTTGCAAATTTGTACTATAATATATTTTTTCGTTTTTCCTGCAGTATATGAAAATTGGTGTATCTCAAAAATAAAACTATGAAGACACTTAAAATAAATTTCCTTTGGTGGGAAACTAGTTTGTGCAACTTTTTTGTATTTACAGTTTTGAGGGATAAGCCTCTTAAATTTCTCTAACTAGAAATATATGTTAAAAAATCAAAAACGATTTTCAATTTTTTTGTAGTTTATTGCACTTTTTTGCAATTTATGTAATTACTATGCACTTAATGCAGACATATTATTAAAATTTGGGCTATAATGGTTGTATTGATGTATAGCAACTTGAAATGCTCCAAAAAATGGCTCCACAGCATGTAAAAATATACTATAAGCTCTGGCGGACTTGGTTCTATGGTAGGTCTTAAAGGGTTAAAGGAGATATTTCAAAGTGAAGAAATACTTAAAGAAAAGGGCGATGGTAGAAAGTTTTACTCATTTAAAACTTGGACAGTTTTGTTGTTCTGACATTAAAGGTATTAGTTTGAAGCCATGGTGTTCTGGCTAGAGTGTAATCTTTAAAAAATGTGAATAAAAATAGACCAGTTTTGTATTTAAAACACTTGCGATGTGCAGAGACAACAATATTTAAAGAAATATTAGAGGGAAAGTACTTATTGACATTGGGAACTCTGTGTAGAACTAATAAGTGTGTTTTGAATGTTGACTAATGTTGCAGTTACTGGCACGTACATTATAATTAAAAGACATTTGAACTATTGCAATAACTCTGAAATGATGCATAGAAAAGAAAAGATGAATAAAAGGGAGACTGAAGGGGTTAAAAAGCAAACGTACATTTGAGAACACAAACTGACTTAAATAATCAGCAGTAAATCATAAATATATCAGTCCAGTTTGGGCAAGGTGCTTTTTTAAGATAAGATAAGATAAGATAAGATAAGATAACCTTTATTAGTCCCACACGTGGGAAATTTGTTTTGTCACAGCAGGAAGTGGACAGTGCAAAAGTTATGACGCAAAAATTAGAATACAATAAGAATAAATACAGTACACAGCTGTACAGAATAGAATAAAATAATATACTATATACAGTAGAATAAAATAGAATAAAAATATACAATAAGATAAAAATAGAATACGAATGCTATATACAACTGAGTAAAAATACAACGATGCCAGAAAAGATTATTGCACTTAGTGTTATTGCACATGTGTGGATGTGTGTGTTTGTTCAGTTAAAGTCTTTGTTGTGGAGTCTGACAGCAGTGGGGAGGAAAGACCTGCGAAATCTCTCCGTCCCACACCGTGGGTGCCGCAGTCTCCCACTGAAGGAGCTGCTCAGTGCTGTCACAGTCTGCTGCATGGGGTGGGAGACGTTGTCCAACAGGGATGACAGCTTAGCCGCCATTCTCCTGTCACTCACCACCTCCACTGGGTCCAGAGGGCATCCTAGAACAGAGCTGGCCCTTCGGATCACCCTGTTCAGTCTCTTCCTGTCCCCAGCAGAGATGCTGCCGCCCCAGCAGACCACACCATAAAAGATAGCAGAAGCCACCACAGAGTCATAGAAGGTCTTCAGGAGTGGGCCCTCCACCCCAAACGACCTGAGTCTCCGCAGCAGGTACAACCTGCTCTGCCCTTTCCTGTAGAGGGCGTCTGAGTTATGAGTCCAGTCCAGTCTGTTGTTCAGATGAACACCAAGGTACCTGTAGCTGTCCACAGCCTCAATGTCCATACCCTGGATGTTCAGTGGTTGCAGTGGAGAATGCTTGTGCCTGGTCTCTACAGGGAAAGATAAAACAAATTCTCTTGCAGCTACTTCACTTCCCAGAGGGGTCCAAACTTTTAGGAGCAAGGGGGAATTTCTACATACCAGCTTTAATATCGTGTCATAGATTGTTTTTTGTAAATATCTATATTCTCCTCTGCTCTGTTTCACAGGAACATGCTTTCATCCTTCCAGGGGAAACATGGAGAAATTGTCTACAGGGTTGAAGCAAAGATCTCCAGGACTGGTGATGGCCTTTTAAAATACAAGAAAAACAAAAAACAAAATCTAAAAGTGTGTTGTAACTTTTAAAATGAAATGTATACATTTCATTTTAAAATATATTTCAGATAAAATTGAATAATATACCATATAAAAATAGTACAATATAAAAAACAGTTACCTGATACACCTTTCTTCTGCATTTCCATGAGGTATTATGTTAATCTAGTAAACTAAAAGAAGAGTGGCCCCTCCAAGGAAAACATTCAAATGTCTTCTTCCATTAACAGAGGAGTTTGTTCTCAAGGTAAAGTAGCAGCTGCTTGAGTTACCAAATATTGTTACATTTATTAATTTAGTTTGTTTTTGACAGGTGAAATCAGTTTTTGCCTAAATCTGCAACTGTTCTTCCAAGGACACGAGACTCAAATTGGGACTTAAGCAAAAAATATGGTACCAAAAGCCACAGTAAAACCAGTGAGAGTACTCTGTTCAAAATGATCTGGGAGATCATCCATCCAAACTCAGAGCAAATAGCCTCCTGCAAGTTAAAGATTCCTAACGATGCCATTCCCACTATCCATAACTGTAACACAATCTCAGTTCAGTATTACACCAAGGAATGAAAGTGATATTACATTACCTCATAGATGAAACTACCTTTGTTTGTAAATATGTTGCAGAGTTTAGCATGGTGGAGAAGAACAGTGGAGAAGGCTGCAAGCCGGATGAAGGACAGGTATGATGTTCGAGCTAGAGCAGCTCCATTGCTCCCAGGAGAGTGTTTTAGTCTATAAAACAAGAAGAGACAAGGTAAACTGGCAGCACATTGGGAGGAAAAGATCCAAATCATTGCCAGTCACCCAAGCCCTACAAATTCAGTTTACAGAATTTGGCCGGAAGGTAAGGATGGTCCTGTCAGAGTGGTTCATCGCAATCATCTGCGCTTCTGCACTTTTCTACCATCAGATAACTATGCAACAGGAGGTAGCATCCCAGAAACAGACTACAGCCACACATGATATAGCAACAGTCTCGGATCAGTGGTTGCTTTTATGGAGCACGGCACAGCCAGGATCAGTTCACTATCCCCCCTCTCACTAATCGGTCCCTACTGCTCAGGAGGGTCTTAGGAGATCTGCCCATGAGAACTTTGGGAAACCCCAATCTCGATATATTAAACAGAATGCCCGAGGATGGGCTATAAAAAAAAGTTGGGGTGTGTGTTCCAGAGTGTAGCATGATGGAAAAGAATGCAGAGAATCCTCCACTAAACATTGGGGTTGGCATTACTTTTTACTTTTTACTGCATTATAGAGTCCGACAGCTGCTGGAAAGAATGACCTGCGGTAGCGCTACTGCCTACACTGTGAGTGTAAAAGTCTACTGCTGAACGAGCTGCTCAGTGCTTGTACAGTCTCATGCAGGGGGTGGGAGGTGTTGTCCAGGATGGATGTTACACTGTAAAAAAAATATTGTAGAATTTACGGTGAATTACTGGCAGCTGTGGTTGCCAGAATTTCACCGTGAAAAATAAATTGTAAATGTAGAACACAAAACGGTATCCTATTTTGGTAACCTTAAATTTCACAGTAAATAATAATAATTTTTTTACAGTAAATGACTGAATTTAAACATAAATTCATGTGAAAACAGCAGACATTCCGTTAACCTGATTACAGTCTTACTTTGTTAAATATAGTGAAACTGTATAAAATAATACAGTATCATACCTAAAAAGTTGAATATTACGGTAAATTACTGGCAGCTGTAGTTGCCAGAATTTCACCGTGGAAAATATAGTGATAATGTAGAATATATAACGGTATACTTTGATGATAAATGTAAAATTCACAGTGAAGTTTGGTTTTTGTACAATTATTACATTGAAATAAAAAAACGAATATAAAGTAAACCAGTTAAAATACATTTTAATAAGCTTGTTTACTGTCTTCTATTGACAAAGCACAGAAGAGCTGTAAAATACAAAACATGCCTTTTTATTCAAAAGTGCATATTTACACAAAATTATTGGCAGCTCTTTCAGCCAGAATGTCATCTAAAAAAATTAAGGTCCAACAAATGAGGTAATAAACATAACAGGGCTAACTGGCATAAAACTTACATTCTTTGACTTTTTGTCATAATTTGCTAGAAACATTAATAAAAACCAGTAGAGACAATGATTAAATTAAACAGTTAACATCCATCCATCCATTCGCTGGAGCCTATCCCAGCTTTCATAGGGCGAGAGGCGGGGTACACCATGGACAAGTCGCCAGTCTGTCACAGGGCTAACACACAGGGACAGACAACCATTCGCACTCACATTTACACCTATGGGCAATTTGGATTAATCAATTAACCTATCCCCACAAACTGCATGTCTTTGGATGGTGGGAGGAAGCCGGAGTACCCGGAGGGAACCCACGCAAACACAGGGAGAACATGCAAACTCCACACAGAAAGACCCCGGCCTGATGGTGGAATTGAACTCAGGACCTTCTTGCTGTGCAGCAACAGTGCTAACTACAGTGTCACTGTGCTGCCCTAGACAGTTAATATTTAATAATCAAATTAATGACTAAAAAGGCACTGATCTAATTAATATCAAACTTAATACAACCAAAAACAAAGAAGTACATAATAAACAGTCAAACAAAATTGAAAACACTTGATACTTGCAGTGGTTGGCAAAGTTTCTTTTTATCCAGACCTGATAGTAGAGGGCTTTCAAAACAGTCTCTGATGGTGTCTGAGGAACTGGAAAGGGTTTTGGATTCAATGTGCTGGAGGACTTGCATGTTGTTCTTCAGATGCTCGGTGTAGATTCGCCTTCATTCCTTGCAGTCTGAAAGCAAATACAAAGCACAATAAAGCAAACTGCCCATTTCAAAAGTAAATATACAATCTTACATCTAATAGAGCTGACACAATTAATCGTATAATGATTTACAATTGTGATGCATTGCAATGCGGAAAAAAACCCATTCTTAATCCATTCAGAAGAAACTAATCGATTATTAAATACAGTCCCAATCAAAAGTTTAAGACCACTTGAAAAATGGCAAAAAAAATCATCTTTTGCATTTAACTTACATTTGACAAATTTAAATTGGGACAGGATGTTTTACAGCTGATCAAATGTTTAGGACCACATACCTTTAAAAGGCTAAATCTGTGCAAAACTGTGGATTCATTGTCATTTTCTGTCAGCTAGTCAGACTGTCAGGATGTTCTGATGGCAAAAGCAAAACAAACTTTCCTTTTTGAACATGGTCGGCTTGCTGAACTGCATAAGTAGGGTCGCTCACAGTGCGCCATCGCTGCTGAGGTGGGATGCAGTTAAGATGGTCATTTCTTAAATAATCCTGGGGGTTATGGAACAAAAATGTGAAGTGGAAGATCTAAAAAAAAATCCTCAACCCGAATTAAGGCCATTAGTGGTGCCGACTGCACCCCCATAACCATCAAATGGCATCTGAGACTGAAGGGCTTCAAAAACCAATTCTCTGATGAGAAAAAAATATAACCTTTTTTTTTCTCCTGTAAAAAAATGCAGCCTTGATGGTCCTGATGGTTTCCAACCTTACTGGCATGACAAGCAGATCCCACCTGAGATGTTTTCTTCGCCCTACAGACGAGTGGGTGCCACAATGATTGGGGAGATGCTTTTTCCTTCAGTGGAATAATGAAGCTTCAGGAGGTGCAGGGGTGTCAAAAGGCTGCTGGCTATGTCAAGATGTTGCAGAGAGCATCCCTGATGACTGAGGGCCCTCATCTGTGTGGTAACGACTGGGTTTTTCAACAGGACAACGCTACAGTACCCAATGCTCGCATGTTCCCACTCACCTCATGGAAACGCTTGCATGAAGTGATCAACAAGGACAGCGGAACAATTAATTACTGAGTTCAAGTTTGGAACTTTCTGTTTTGGGGGTTTACCCATGTTTTTTGGAGGTGTGGTCCTAAACTTTTGATCAGCTGTAAAACAGCCTGTTTCAGTTTAAGCATTGTTTTTAATAAATTGCAAGCTCAAAAAATGTTTTGCCTCACTCCTATTTCTTCTTGTTGCATGTTGAAGCTCTACTTGGAACCTTGTTAAGATCCAACCATGCAAAATATGATTTTTTGCCATTTTTCAAATGGTCTAAAACTTTTGATCAGGACTGTACAACCTAAAAATAACAGCAATTTGTTTTCTTCAGCCACATACATCACAGTGGCCCAACAAGTGCAGTTTGTGTTCAGACAAGTTTTGAGCGATAAAAAAAAAATAGCTTATATGTAACCTCCTTTATTTGTTGATGAAACGAAACAAACTGAAGTGAAGTTATCATGATGCATTGGGAAAAAAATTATATTTTTCAGCGCAAACTGTCTGTAGTTTTCTAATAAAATCTCTGTTACTGAGCCTCACAGGTTCTTCTCTTCACATGCCAGCAGTGGCTTCGCACATGCACGATTCATTTGCAGTCTGGATGCAGTGGGGTAAAAATCATCTGTTCCATCTTCCACTCCACCACGTCATCAATTATGAGAGGCAACAGCCTTAAAAGTTCCAGTTTTGTATTAACTGCGCTGAGAGTTTGTTTGAGGACTGATCTCACACGGCTTTGAAGAGGTATCAGAGTCAGAGTATTTAAACTGTTTAATGCTCCGATTCAGAATGGAGTAGGTGAACCATTCTTTTTTTTTCACAAAAAAATTTAAGAAACAGCATAACATGATATGACAAAATGCCATAAAAATCTTGTGTCCTAATCAAAATGGCAAATCTGGCTGACGGATGTGAAAATATTTTAAACAGTTGAAAACTGACTCAAACTTTACTCCTTCTATATCTGGTGTACCTTCAGTCTTGGGGTGTTCAACAGGAGTGTTGTACATCTCTATGGTGCATTCTGCTCCACACTGATTTGGATCACCACTCTGAAAAACAGATTGCGTCATTAAACAATATCTACAGAAATGTTGTGTACGACTAAAGCAGAAGCCACCAGTGCAAAATGAACCCAAAGTATCTACAGCATGCAAAACACGGTTCCTTTAACTACAGTTTTATCTTTTTATTTCCATAACCTAAAGGATTAACAACTTCAAAGGCATCTTGGTATAGCAGTAGTTTGAAACATAATGGATTTTGGTTAAAAAAAAAAAAAGTACTACTTTTGAATATCTTACCATCACTAATGTCACACAGTACATCTGATGAAGACTCAGCTGATTCCTCACCTGTTACACATATATACATATATATACATATATATGTATAGGTGACGGTTTAGACACGTGATGCATTTTCTCCCAAACGTGCATGGACTGTAACAATCAGGAAATCAGTTTCCTGTGACTGCTCTTGACCTTGCAAACTATGCCAGTTTATGAACATTATTTCATTATTTTTTTGTATTTCATTTTAATCAATTAATTTTAATTTCAGCAGGTGGTATCACACGCAAACAGATTGAACATGGACTGAACAGTGGTAAATCCATGATTTAAACCTCCCTATACCACAAAATATGTTTTTTTCATTGTAAATAGCTGTGTTATACTTGGTGAGACTCTAGAACTTAAAGAAATATACATATTTTTTTATTAGTAATTGTTTGTATGTACTGTTAACATATACTGTTTTATCAAACAGCCTGAGCTTGTTAATATTAAAAACATTTCACTGTAATTTTCACAATAATTCTAAAAATGTTTTGACATTTTGTTAAAATTAAAAGTACGCTATGTTTTAGGTAATTAATATACAGTTGTAAATCGTAAATTCAAATGAAAAAAGCAGGAAAGATTGTCATTCATACAGAGTTATTATGTAAATTGTAGGGTGATTAATTGTAAATAATGTTACAGATTTTTCCTGTTGTTTTCAAAGACAATGTGCCATATTACAGTACATTCATATATTTTCAACATATTAACAGTGTAAAAATAAAAGCAAATCACCGTTTTTCAATTTACAGAAATGTAATGTCCATATTACAATCAATTACTCTTTTTGATTTAATGGTAATTTACCGTTGCCATTTTACAGTTATTAACTGTAATTTTTATGTACATTTCTTACAGTGTAGCTTAGACAACATCCTCTCCTCCCCAACCTGCTCGATGGACTTCAGTGGACAGTCCCGGACAGAGCCGGCCCTCCTGACCAGTTTGTTGAGTTTCCCCGTCCCTCTCTGCCATTCCCCCCACTCCAGCAAACCACAGCATACAAAATAGCAACGACAGTGTCATAAAATGTCACAGGTGGAGCTCTTAGACCCTTAAGAGCTCTGCTGGATGGGGAAGGGAAGGGCTACTAAATCAAACCTGTTAAAAAAACTGGTTCAATCTGTTAGCCCAAACCTGGTCTCCAGACTCTGGACCCCCTCCGCTCAAAGTGCTCCATCCAGTGATGGTCTTCAGTCTGTACGTGTCCTTTCCTCTCCTTATCTCTCTCCTTAGCTCCTTCTGGACTCTCCTCATTTCCTTTCTGTTTCCAGATCTGAAAGCCCTCTTTTTCTGCTCCAGCAGGGTCCTAAAATCTGGAGTCAGCCATGGCTTGTTGTTGGAGTAACACCGCACTCCTGGTTGGTACAGTGTTATCTATGCAGAAGTTGATATAGTCTGTTATGCAGGTGGTTAGTGTGTCGATATCCTCCCCATGTGGGCTGCATAGCACCTCCTAGTCTGTAGTTTGTAAGCAGTTTGAAAATAATCTTGTTTGAATTAGGATTATGGATCTGCTGGGATAAAAAAAAAAAGACTGGATTGGAGACCCTCTGTGCCCAAGGAAAGGAAATTGGTCAAGATCTGGAGAGGTTTGAGCTCGAGAGAAAAAGCCCAGGAGCTGGTGTAGAGACCCACCCTCTAACAAAGCCAGGCCTGATAATGTGGGTGGAAATGCAGGATTGATAAGTTTTTGGCTGCTCGTTCTTCCAAGTGACCACCTTCTCTTGTTTGTAACCAGGCTAACGATCCTGACTGTGTAGGATTTGGGCCTTGGATTCCAGGCTGGAGTTGTCTTCAGCCAGTAGTCTGACTTGGAGGGGAAACAAGAAATCTTGTATACCCCATTGCAGTGTGAGTGTGGTGGTTACTTACCGGTCAGTATTAGAGCTTACTATCAAATCACTTTTTTTTTTTTTTTTTATTGTCACATCACATGTGCAGGCACACTGGCACAGCACATGCGAGTGAAATTCTTGTGTGCGAGCCCCACAAGCAACAGAGATGTGCAAACACAACAACACAAACGAGCAAAATACAAGAATGGCCAACCTGAAACTAATAAATATATGTACAATATATAATAGTGTATGCATTTCTGGATGTGTATACTAAATATTTTCCTACATGTGTGTGTGTGTGTGTGTGTGTGTGTGTGTGTGTGTGTGTGTGTGTGTGTGTGTGTATACACATTTTTACAAATTAAATAGTAAAAAAAAAAAAAAAAAAAAAAAAAAAAATAATAATAATAATAATAAAATATATAAAATATACAGAGTTGAATATGTGCAAAACAAGTGGCATTTATATACAGTGTGGAGTACTACGCTCTGTACTACGCTCTTGTACGGAGTGTACAAACATTTGCAGATAAATGATAGACACAGGAAATGTTTTAGCTTATTAATTAAAAAAAATGGTATGCAAAAATAACTACAAAAATGCACAACATGAATTAAATTATCAATCAATTATGTCAATTATAGATTCTCAATAGCTTCATACATGGAACTTTGATTTAAAAAATATATTACTAAGCTTATTTGACCCATTGAAGTGTTTGTCTTGACTCAAAATCTTAATATCTTTACAGTACAAGAGAAAATAATAAATCTTTACATGTTTCTCAGGTGTCTTTGGAAATTAGCTTTGCCCAGAGGTGGTATTTCCACCTATTGTTGCTTCCAGATTTGCTGCCATTAAGCCTGGTGAGGCTGCGGGGTCTTCCCCACCTTGGACAGCTGGGGCTCAAAGTTATAGATACAGTGATATCACTTCCCTTGTCCTTGCCTATTGGATTTTATCCTGTACCCAGGATTTGACAGTTCCCCACTTCAGATCGCACTTGACATACAAGCACACAAGTGGTGACCAGTGGCCACAAGCTGCTCCACAAGGGTTCTGAGCTCCAGTTTTCATATCACCTTCAGAGTAATATGCAGGACCTGATGCTCTGCCTCAATTTAAGCAGGGGCCCTCCATTATAAGCCTCCATTTACCATCATTAAAATTAATTACTATAGAAGCTGAACTGGATCTGGTAAACAATTAAGCTAAATATAGCAAGTGAAACCTCAAAAGTCACAGTTGAACAGGTTAGTGAAGGAGAGAAGAAAGCTGGTCACCAGTTATTTGTTGTTGGTCATGCTCCCGTCTGGTTTGAGGTCACTTAGTAGCCTTTCAGCAATTGTTACACAAAGTGACTCAAAGCTACATTTAAAAAAAAATTATTATTTTTTCCTTTTATTGAGTGTTTCAGGGCTAAAGTAAAAATTATTTTTACATGTTTGATTATAGAAAGTTCCATCATCTTCTGCCCTCTTTAGGTGGAGCTGGCCTGACAGGACCTGTTTTATTCCTACCGTTTACTTAGTTTGGTTTTATACATTAATTCTTTTTCGTATTTTTGGCAAACTTTTATTTTGAAAAGTTCTTGCTTCCTATCTGCAGTTTTTCTGCTTTTTAAACGCCTTGGGCTTTTTCTAAAATGACCAGGAACTCTCTCCCTGATGGAAAAGGACCTCCCTCTTTCTTCTGCTTTTCACTCTTCTTTCTTTATGTATGGTACAAAGGTAGGTGGGAGAAATAAGAGGCATGGGTACTAATGGAGTGAAGCACGCTGTAATCAGGAGACTTTGAATTGGTTGAGGATGCATCTTGTGTGGGCTAATGGGCTATTGTACTCAGTGTTAAGAAAGACAAGCAGTAGAATCCATTTTGATTTGATTTTGCAGGCAATACTGTAAAGCAAAAGGATAGCCAAGTAAATGTATGCAAATATTAGGGCTAGTTTATTTGCTCATGTGTGATGACTCATTAGGGGAAAGGAGACTGTTATTTAGGTTCTTGAAAGCAACCAAACTTTTCTCCAGAATTGGACTTATAAGGAGAATTGACACAGTGAAAGGTCGGTGACTGATTAAAGAATCATTAGGAAGCAGCAATACAATGAAAATACACACACAGTACCCCAGTAAACACCAGTGAGTAAGAACACAGGCACAGAAAGAGAGAGGGCTAAGCAGAGCAAGGAAAAGCAGCTGTCAAACAAAGTAATGATGGTAATGACATTCACAATCAGAAAACAGAAGCCAGTTTTCAATTTCTTTGCTTGCTAGGTGCTGAGCCAGTATAGAATCATGAGGGTGCCCACTCTTTCCTACATGTCTACTAACAGCGTTTCAGCAACAAACAAACAGACAGAACAAAAATGAGAAAAATACGGAAATTGTTTTCTTACAGATATTCTTTTGCTTCAGTGTTTACGGAGCCCCGCAAGGGACATAGGAGAAAAAAATTTACGCTGAACTTTTGCGAGATGTCGCAAAACTAACTCGGGATCTCGCAAAACTTTTGCGAGATCCCGAGTTTGGGATGCGGCTAAAAGTTTTGCGAGATCTCGCAAAAGTTTTGCGAGATCCCGAGTTTGTTTTGCGAGATCTCGCAAAAGTTCAGCGTAAATTTTTTTCTCCTATGTCCCTTGCGGGGCTCCGTAAGTGTTTCAGTCCTTTGGCTTAAGCTTCATTCTCTGATCCAGTCTTTGTTTCTTTTTTGTTGATCCAAGCAGTCATTGGCAGTCACCTGGGCTACAGCATGACTTCATACATTTGGGCTGTGTAGTTTCTTATGAAGTTAGTGTTGATGTTTAGGAATTTAGGCGTGTTTAGGCCTCTCCTCTTCTTTATCATTACACATACAGCTGTTTCTTAGAAAGGTGTTCATCTAAGCCAGGGGTGAGCAACTCCAGGCCACAAGGGCCAATGTCCTGCAGGTTTTAGATTTCACCCTGTGTAAGCACCTGAATCACATGATTAGTTCATTATCAGGCTTCTGGAGAACTTCAAGACTCGAAGAGGTAATTTAGCCATTTAAATCAGCTGTGTTGGACCAAGGAGATATCTAAAACCTGCAGGACACCGGCCCTCGAGGCCTGGAGTTGCCCACCCCTGATCTAAGCTGTTCAATTGAGTTTAGAGCAGCAACCAAACCACACATTTACATGGTTATGCAGTGGGAAAAAATGTAATTAAATTTAAAAAACAAAACACCCCACCCCCCACCCCACCCACACGCACACACACACACAAATGTATAACCTGCTTAGTCTGCGCAGATTCTGATTCCCAATCAGGATGGTCAGCCCCTGCAGTGAATTTTTGTTTTAGGTGTACGTTATGGTGCTGAAATTGTCACGGTTCTGGGTCAGTGTTGACCCAGCATTTTGAGTTTCTTATATTTTGGTCTATTTTTGCATTATGGATTATTTTCTGATGTTCTGGTGCTTTCTTTATTATTATCATTATAGATCTGTTTCAGTTATTCTTGGTGAGGTATCAGTTCTTAGGTTTTGGGTTCTCATGTGTATTGCAGTTTCTGTTCAGTGTCTAGTCTGTCTCTGTGTCGTGTCTGCATCTTTGTTTAGTGGTTTCTTGTTTCCTGTCTTATTGTGAAAGTCTTTGTCTTATGTTAGTGTGTGCAGCTTAGCTCCCCCATCTCGTTAGCCCTGATCTCCCCCAGCTGTGTCTCCCTTCTGTTACCCATTCCCTGATTACCACCCTGTGTATATTAGCCCTGTGTTGTCCTCAACCCAGTGTCATGTCGTACCATCAGATTATGCCTGTGTGTTTTTTGGTCTCAGTGTTCAGTCCTCACTTCATGTTTTGTTTTCTTGCCAGCAATAAAGCTGAGGTTTTTGAGTTGCATTCCGTTTTCCGAGTCCTGCATTTGGATCCTCATCTCTGCCTGCCCGCACACAGAGCCCTGACAGAAATTTCATTTATAACCTTTTGCACATTGTATTAAGCAGCCAAAAACATGCAAATAAACTGTTATATAATAAGCACTTTGATGGATTCTTGTCTTTCTTTGGAGACATTAGATTTACATGTAACCTAGAAGACAGGGAAATTATGAAGCTATTGAGTTATGTTATGATTATTCATTTGTCAGTTATTATATACTGTACAAAACCAGTGTATTGGAGATAGACATCTTTATCTAAACAGGGACTGAAACAAGCCACCTGTGGGTTACCAGTGACAGGTGCTCTAAACCTCTGATCTTTGTCTCACCCAGATATTTTTCTTCTCCACCCAAACACATAGCAGTCCCGATTTTTCTGCAACTAATAGGTGACACATTTTGGTCAAAATGAGGTTGCAGCTTAAATTCATGTCGTAATAAATGTGGTCAAATCAGATGTCATGATGTTAATTTTTAGGTGGAGCCTCCTGTCATGCCCCATAAATCAGTTTATCTGTGATGAGAAACACATCGCTTTTCACTCATCTCTGAAATGCCTTCGATAAAGGACTTTTATTTGACTTGTGAAATGACTAATGAAGACGGTAGTTATTCTGAAGGAGATACTATAGTGGGCACAGTTAATTTCAAACTGACAACAAATGTCAGCATTAATACCCTCACCGTAAAAGCCAAAGGAGACGCAAAGACAAAATGGACAGAAGACATAGGAGATTATCTAATGACTTTCACTTCAAAAAAGAGATATTTCAAAGTGAAGGATTACTTAATTGGTGTAACACTTAAAGGTAAGAGGTTTTACTCTCACCTTTAAAATCTGGCGAGGTTGTTGTTTTTTGTAGAATTTTATAATAAAAGCAGTTGCCCATGAAGTTAAGCGTATATGGAAATAAAGATTTGTACTGAAACAATAAGAACAACAAAAATGTTTAAATATTAAAATAATGTTAATTATAATAAATAAAGTGAGATATCAAGTAATGAAAACTAATGAAAACTGATTAAACCATGCATCCTTTTTGAGATTTGATCCATTTTGAATTTAAATAAAAATAGTACAGTGTAGTAAAAAAGTACAATTGAATATCATAAAATCCATCAATCACAACAGCAAAAAGTATAAAGGTGTAAAAAGAGAAGTCACTCCATAATTTGGCCCACAACCAAAAAAGTTATGTTTTGTGTTTTCTTGCTCCCAAAGACACATGTGTTAGGACAGCTGGTTATTCTAAATTGGCCATGGATGTGAGGAAGATGAAATGTAAGGAATAAAGTGCAGTATGAATGCATGATTACAATTTGACTTGTACTCAAAACCTCTTTTAGCAGTCAATAAAAGTAGACAAGCACTACATAAATGAAGGTATGTGCCTATCTGTTAGTACTCATGCCTTGCACTTGCAAGCACAAGTACCAACTCTGAAAGAAAATCTAAAAATGAACACAATAAAATTAATTGATTCTGAGCTTGTTAGAATAGAATAGAATAGAATTCAACTTTATTGTCATTGCACATGCACAGGTACAGGGCAACGAAATGCAGTTTGCATCCATCCAGAAGTGCTTTAGTGATATAGATATATTACAATATATATTAGCAATAGTATAGATATGTAAGTATATTACAGAAATGGGTCTATTATGGTATGTTATAATGTACACGGTATGAAGTATGTTGTGAATATTCTATAACTAAGTATGTACAGGCTGTAGTGAGTACAAGCTATGTACAGGATATGAACAGGATATAAATATGAAAAAATATACAGAATATGAAATAAATAACTTTACAGAATCTGGGATATACAGCTATACAGAAATGGGAACTATGCAAGTTGTAAACAGTTGTAGGATTAAAGATTATTGAATGTACAGAATGATTATTTACACAGAGCTATACAGTAGTGCAGTTAAGATAAGTGAGGGTGTAGATAGTTTCTACAGAGGCTATATAAAGTGCTAGTGGTTGTGAGTGGTGGTTCACTCCATGTTATTATTATGTGTTTGAGGGTACAGTTGTCCATTGTGGGGGTGTGTATGTTCAGTCCATGAGTTTAACGTGGGTCAGATGTCAGGAGGCAGAGTTCAGGAGTCTGACAGCTGTGGGGAAGAAGCTGTTCCGGTACCTGGTGGTCTTAGTCCGGAGGCTCCTGTGTGATGGGTGACTGGGGTCTTTGATGATTTTCCCAGCCCTTTTCAGACACCGCTTCCTGTAGATGTCTTTTATGGCAGGAAGTGGTGCTCCGGCGATGCGCTGGGCAGTTTTCACGACCCTCTGCAACGCCTTCCGGTCCGAGGCAGAGCAGTTCCCGTACCAGACTGTTATACAGTTGGTCAGGATGCTCTCGATGGTGCAACGATAGAAGTTCACCAGGATGTCTGAGGACAGGTGGTTCTTCCTCAGAGTCCTCAAGAAGAAGAGGCGCTGGTGAGCCTTCTTGACCAGCTTGGAGCAGTTGGTCGTCCAGGTGAGATCCTCGGAGATGTGGACTCCCAGGAACTTGAAGCTGCTCACACGCTCCACAGCCGTCCCCTTAATGTGGATGGGTGGATGTGGGTCAGCATTCCTCCTGTAGTCCACGATGAGCTCCTTGGTCTTCTCGGTGTTAAGCAGCAGGTTGTTTGTGTCGCACCACTCAGCCAGACGATCCACCTCCTCCCTGTAGGCGGCCTCATCGTTGTCACTGATGAGACCAATCACCGTGGTGTCATCTGCAAACTTAATGATGGTGTTGGAACCATCAGCAGGTCTGCAGTCGTGGGTGAAGAGGGAGTAGAGGAAAGGGCTCATCACACAGCCTTGTGGTACACCGGTGTTCATTGTGATGGTAGATGAGCAGTGGTTATCCAGCCGGACATGTTGGGGGCGGTTGGTCAGGAAGTCCAGTAACCATTTGCAGATGAGGGAACTGATGCCCAGGTCTGTCAGTTTCCTGATGAGTTGTGAGGGGTGGATTGTATTGAACACTGAACTGAAGTCTATAAACAGCATTCTGGCGTAGGTGTTGTTGTTGTCCAGGTGTGAGAGGACAGAGTGCAGTGCGATGGAGACTGCATCCTCTGTGCTCCTGTTCTGGCGGTATGCGAATTGGTGGGGGTCCAGGGTGGGGGGGAGACAGGATTTGAAGTGTGCTAGGACCAGCTGCTCTAAGCACTTAGTGATGATGGGGGTGAGTGCTACTGGGCGGTAGTCATTGAGGCAAGATGGGTTGGAGTTTTTGGGTATCGGTACGATGGAGGTGGATTTGAAGCAGGCCGGTACCACAGCGTGGGCCAAGGACAGATTGAATATGTCTGTGAGCACTCCTGCAAGCTCCCCAGAACACGCTCTGAGAACACGCCCGGGGATGCCATCGGGACCTGCAGCCTTGTGGACATTGATCCTGCTCAGCACCGCTCCTACATCGGTGGGGGAGACAGTCATAGGTTGGTGGTCTGGCGTCATGTCTGCTTTGGTTGTGGTTGTGGGGTTCCCTCGCTCAAAACGAGCATAAAAGTTGTTGAGCTCGTTGAGGAAGGAGACATCAGAGGATGCGGGGGAGGGTTTGGTGGTCCTGTAGTCTGTAATGGTCTGGAGTCCTTGCCACATGCGTCGGGGGTTGGAGTTGGAGAAGTGTTCTTCTACCTTCTTTTTATAATGGTGTTTGGCTTTTTTGATGCCCTTCTTTAGATTAGCCCTGGCTGTGCTGTAGGCGTGTGCATCTCCTGACCTAAAGGCGGTGTTGCGGGCCTTCAGGAGGAGACGAACATCCCGGTTCATCCAAGGCTTCTGGTTGGGGTACATGGTGATCCGTTTCTGGGTGGTGACACTGTCTGTGGTTTCGGAGATGTAATCCAGTACAGATGAGGCGTACTGGTCCAGGTCTGTGTGGGTGAACATATTCCAGTCTGTGTTTTTAAATCTGTCCTGGAGCACTGCGTCTGTCCCCTCTGGCCACACTTTAATTGTCCTGTCCTAATTGTTGATCTCAAGACAGATGAAAAGAGAGTTTGTAGGTTCACAAGATTATGGATGCCATTTTAGGGAGCTGAGGAAACATGCAAGTACCACAAATATGCAATTATTCCTAACACTGCTTTAAATGCACGGACTAGTTTCCAAGAAGCACATTTTGTACCTGCATGTTTGTTGTGATTATTTTTTAATTAATGATAAAACGTGAGGGCAATTTTTAATGGTTGCAATGTTTGTAAATGGTTATAATAAATTCCAAAAGTTCCAGTACTGTCTTCCCATTTTCACTTATATTTAATTAATTATGACTGTTATAATTTCATGTCTTACATGACACATGACATGCTATTCTGTGACAGCAAATGTTTTTCCTCTAAAAATGAGTGTTAAAAAACATTAAAAAAATACACTCTTCCTGCTCTCTGAAACATTAACTAAGGATTAATCATCCATTTATTAATGTCAGACAAGCTATTTATAGATTGTAAATTTATCTGTAGTGTAGTTTGTTGGAAACACTTAAGAGGTCATTCTTGACCTTGGTCAGTTTTGACTCTTAAATACTGTGAAAGCATGAAATATGAACTGTATGTAAGGGTTAACTTGTATTTTGTAGTTACTCGAATAGTGTTGCAGATATAAACAAAACACTACATTCAAAGAATATGTATGTAAATATTAATGATCAGCAGTAAACTGTAAATATAGTTGTATGTCTTTTAAGAAGCTGACATTTTTAAAAGTGTTTAGCTTTATCTTGCAGGGACTTCACTTCCCAAAGGGGTCCACACTTTTGAATTCAGGCTCAAACTCCCAGAGGGGTAAGTGGGAATTTAATATTCATTAACATTTTATCTTCTTTTTTTGGCAAATGTACACTTTCCACACTGGTTTTGTTTTACAGGAGCATGCCTTCATCCTTCAAGGGGGAAAATGGAAAAATTGTGTACATGCTTGAAGCAAAGATATCCAAGAGCTGGTGGTGGCCTTCTAAAGTTAAACGAGAGATCAACTTCATTTCCAAGACATTTCAGCAGTTTTGGGAAGGGATGGTAAACACTGCACTGATAAGTGTTAGAAATGTAACGTGTGCTAAATGAAAAGTGTTTGGTATAAAAGAAATCACATTAAAAATCACAGGCAATAAATCATAAAAATCTTCTCTGTCGATGTGGTTTTTCATAGAGTCCACAATCTGGTACAGTGAGTAAAAACATAGGTGGGCTCTCCCGGGGATGGGTCCAAATGTCTGCTACCATTGAGAGGAATGTTTGCACTCCAGGTAAAATAAAGGTTCAAGTTGCACGGCAAATATTGATAGATTTAAAAATGCAGTTCGATGTTCTGATTTGATTTTGACAGGTGAAACTTTATCTGTTGTTGCCAAAATCTGCAACTCCTCTTCAAAGAACACGAGGCCCAAATTCAAGCTTGAACAAAATACAGTGTACCGCAGCAAGTACCACACTAAGAACTCACTGATAATTCTGTTCAAAGAGGTCGGGGCCACTGTCAGTCCAAACTCAGAGCAAACTGTCTCCTGCCAGTTGAAGATTCCTGATGATGCCATCTCCACTATCCATAACTGTGAAATCATCTCAGTTGAATATTACATAAAGGTATTAAACAATTTCTTGGTGACATCACATCCCCTCAGAAATAAAACTGCATTTTTTGTAAACATGTGTGAATAAATATGCTACATGTGAAATGTGTGTCTGAACTATGTATTAATTAGAACACATAATAATAATTCTTTACAAGTTTCTCAATCTCTGACTGTTTCCCAGGTGTATCTGGACATTAGCTTTGCCGTTGACCCAGAGGTGGTGCTTTCACTGGTCATCGTTCCTTCCAGATTTGCAGCCATTCAGCCTGGTGAGGCTGTGGGGGCTTACCCACCTGGGAAAAGGGCGCAGACATAACGAGCTGGGGAAACCATGGAATAAAACACAAGGAAAAGAAACTAGGCATAGGAACTCACAGATACAGGACGGGGACACAGGGGGTAAAGACACGGGGGGAAATCTAATAAACTAAACTGAACAACCGAGGAACCATGGAATAAATAATGAACAAAATACAAAAACACAAGAAAACTAAGAATGCTGGGTCAAAATGACCCAGGACAATGACATTTATTGAGTGTATGCAGGGTAAATTAAAAGAGTAATCTGACATGTTTAATTATAGAAATGTCCAGTAATAGTTGCAACTTTTTATATATTTTGCATATTTTTATTTTGAAAAGTTGTGACTTCCTACTACAGTTTCCTAAACAAAGCAATTATCAACACCTGCTTACTCTGTATAAAAGATGATGTGCCAGCAGCAGAGAAAGGGAAAGAACTGACGGATGCTGGGGGAACTGGTGTGGCATGGGCATGGGCATGGGGAAGGCATTCCCCAGTGAGACACAACAGTTAAAAGACTGGTTGCTGTGATGGGTTCCAAAGCATTTGTCTTAAGACCCCTGCACCTGTGCACTTAATGTACAACAATGGACTGCTAGCTTGATTTTATTTTTTGCTGTTTTTAACTGCCTTTGGCTTTTTCTGAAATTATAAATAAATCAAATGTTTTTAACTGCTACACTGTGTTTTTGTACTCTTTGGCTACCATCCCTTTCTGTTAGCAGCTTTACTCACTGGACTTATTCGAAGAACTGACACAGTGAAAGGTCGGTGACTGATTAAGGAATCATTAGGAGGCAACAATACAATATAAATACACACACAGTACCCCAGTAAACACCAGTGAAGAAGAACACGCAGCACAGATAGAGAGAGGGCTAAGCAGAGCAAGGAACAAGTTGGCAAGGGAGACCAGAGAGGCAGGTGAAGATAGGACAAGCTGAGAATACTCATGCTGTATTGCTGAGACGGTTTCAAAAATAAAGTACTTCCCCTGAGAGACGATTATGGCTTCTTTCTCTCTCCATTTAGGTGTCAATGTTTTTGAGGAGGTTTATGTATTTATTCTGTTATTAATCTGATTGCAAATACATTTTCCTAATCGCTACTCTGGTCTCTGTACTCCTTGGTTGCCTTTCCTTTATTTAGCTGCTACCGATTAAAAAACGGTGTGTTAAAAAAAAAACAAACTTTTATACACCTCTCCCTCTTTTTCACATTGCACAGACAGCCGTTTCTCGGAAAGGCAGCGGTGTTCACTTAAGTTGTTCATCTGGGTTCAGAGCAGCGACCAAACCGCACGCACACATGGTAACGCTGCTCACACAAATCACACAAGTGTATAACCTACTTTTCCCTCATTTACGTATTTTTTGACTTGCAAATGTGGATGACCAAACTCTGCAGTGAAGTTTTACTTTAGATGTGCATTATGGTGTTGAAATTGCACTTATATGCTTGCTTACAATTCTTGAATGAGCAGCAATAACGTAAATAAGCTCTTATGTAACGAGCACGTTATTTATTTTTATTGAAGACATATTTACATGTACCCTAAACTACAGGAGGGAGTATTAACAGATTGTTGAGTAGTGTTATGGTTATTTATTTATTTTTTGTCAGCGATCATATACAAACACAGTCTTCTTAGCGAGATGTATGAATCTTTCAGTACGACCGTGACTTCGATTTAACGAGTTCATGTTCAGCACTATTCAGTAGGCTAGTCTATTTGCTAAACTACGTAAATTGCAATAAGTTTTCAAATGTTTCATTATACTGTATATCATACTTAAATCAATGCGTGGAGCATCTCATCTCTTAACTTTTGTTATTATCTGAAATCATAAGTCACGATGTCACTCTTTAGGCGGAGCCTCCCGTCATGCACCTTAAATCGGTCTATCGGTGCTAAGAAACGCATCGTCTTCAACTCAGCTCGGAAATGTCCTCGATGAAGGACTTAAACGTGACCTTTGAAGCTATCAACGAAGACGGTAGTTATTCTGAAGGAGATACTATAGTGGGCAGTGTTAGTTTCAGGCTGACAAAAGAGGTTAAAGTTAAGAGCCTTTCTGTAAAAGCCAAAGGAGACGTCAAGGCAGAATGGACAGAAGGAACAGGATATTTCCAGATTACCCACACTGCAAAAAGGAGATGTTTTAAAGTGAAGGAGTACTTAATTGCAAGAAATGGTAAAGGTGAGAGGCTTTAACACACTTGGAAGAATGCAAGGGTTAAATTGTGCAGCCGACATAAAGAAAACACTACATTTAAGGAATATAACCTGGCTTCAATGATCAGCAGTAAATTGTAAGTATATCACTGTAGCTCTGTGACAAAGCCGACATTTGCTGACCGTTTCTTGCAGGCACTGTACTTCCCAAAGGGGTCCACACGTTTAGGTTCGGGCTCAAAATCCCAGAGGGGTAAGTGGGAATTTGAATTATTAATACTGTCATACGATGCTTTGGCAAATGCATACATTTCCCACTGGTTTTGTTTACAGGAGCATGCCTTCATCCTTCAAGGGGGTATATGGAAAAATTGTGTACATGTTTGAAGCAAAGATGTCCAGGAGCTGGTGGTGGCCTTCTAAAGTTAAAAAGAAGATCAACTTCATTTCCAAGACGTTTCAACAGTTTTGGGAAGTGATGGTAAACACTGCACTGATACGTGCTATAAATGTGATATTTGGAAAGTGCTTTGTGAAAAAACTCACATTAAAAATCACACGCATTAAATTGTAAACATGTTTGTCTATGTGGTCTGTCATAGCATCCACAATCTGGTACAGTGAGTAAAAACATAGGTGGGCTCTCCCAGGGACGGGTCCAAATGTCTGCTACCACTGACAGGAATGTTTGCACTCCAGGTACAGTAACTTCACGCTGCGCAGCGAGTGTTGATAGATTTAAAAATGCAGTTTAATGTTCTGATTTGATTTTTACAGGTGAAACTATATCTGTTGTTGCCAAAATCTGCAACTCCTCTTCCAAGAACACGAGGCCCAAATTCAAACTTGAACAAAAAACAGTATTTCGCTGCAATGAGTCTACTAAGAAGTGGGTGATGAATCTGTTCAAAGAGGTCGGGGAAACTATCAGTCCAAACTCAGAGCAAACTGTCTCCTGCCAGTTGAAGATTCCTGATGATGCCATCTCCACTATCCATAACTGTGAAATCATCTCAGTTGAATATTACATAAAGGTATGAAACAATTTCTTGGTGACATCACATCCCCTCAGAAATAAAACTGCTTTGTTTCTAAACATGTGTGAATAAATATGCTACACGGGAAATGTGTGTCTCAACTATGTATTAATTAGAACAGATAATAATAATTCTTTACAAGTTTCTCAATTTCTGACTGTTTCCCAGGTGTATCTGGACATTAGCTTTGCCTTTGACCCAGAGGTGGTGTTTCCACTGGTCATCGTTCCTTCCAGATGTGCAGCCATTCAGCCTGGTGAGGCTGTGGGGCCTCACCCACCTGGGACAACTGTGGTCACAAGTTAAAGCAACTTCGCTTCCCCTGCCTTCCACACTGGATTTGGCTCTGAGCCCAAAGTGTCAGGTCACTACCCCACCCCAGATGCTACTCAGCATGATAATATAACAAGTGGCAATTCTAACTAGTGGTCACACGGTGCTACTGCACAGGGGATTTCAGCTCCAGTTTTTAAAGCACCTTTAATGCAACATCCAGGTCCTACTCTGACTACTTTTCTACAGGGGGAACAACCTCCATTATATACGTCCATTTACCAGCATCAAAATGAAACACTGTGAGTGTAAGTGAATGGGCCAAATATTAATAGCAGGGGACACCTCAAAAGTCACAGTTGGGTATGGGTTAAACAGGGTTCAGAAGGCAGAATCATAAAGCTGCCCCCTTCTTGTTGATGATCAACTGGCAGGACAGAAGAGGCCTTCCAGCTGTTGTCCCACAAAGGAATTAAATGTGTTATACAAAAACTGTGTTTTTAATATTTAATATTTTGGAGGGAAAATAAGACTAACTGGACAAATCATGAATGTGTTCAGTTGCAGAAAGTTTCTATGTCCTATACCCTATTTAGACGTAGCTGGCCATATACTATACCAAGTAATCAGAGCTGTACCCCAAAACTGTGACTTTTAAAGGGCCTGAAAAATGGGACTGGGGGTTAAATCATGTGACTGAGCAGTTTTCACCTCTTGATATCAGTAGGGTAACCAGAGACACAAGAAGTGACAGAACAAACAATAAGAGAAGTAAGTGATTTTCCTTTAGTCAGTCTTCTACTCTCTATACTCCACATAACAATTTGTTTAACAACAGACATGTTTTTAATTATAGATCACATTTTTATATTTGTTATTATAATTTTGCTTGTTTTTTCAGTGTTTTGAAAACTGGAATGTAAATGCATTGTATGTTGTTTTAAATATATATAAAAAACAATGTCACATATAATTTGTGTTTATGCTTAGAGATTTGAGGTGAAAGGTCTGTTTAGCAGTGTTATCCTTAGGAGTATGCTGCACTTTACTTTGAAAAATATTGAATTGTTTATGTTGTTCTATGTATGGTGGCATATCAAATTCTTGAGGCAAAACACTTAGCATTACTCCTAGCTTATGGTTTTCGTGATGACCAACATGGTCTCTGTTAAACTACTTACTGTTTTATACTGCAATGCCTTCACTGTCAGCTGAAACAGACTCAGAAGCACTTTTCACATCTGATTACTGTCAATGGGAAGCTTTTGTTTTGAAAAATTGCTGATAAAATCTTATAACTGAGAGCTTTCATTATTAAAATTAGATGTTTCTGAGCACTGTGATCATAGCATGACAGCATCTTGATAACATCCAATAAAATAACTTGATGGATGGTTAAAGGAATAAACTGCCACCAGGTGAATGTCTAAACTTGGATGTATGTGTCACAGTGCTATCAAAGGGATAGAGGGTCATTCCTCAACCTGCACAGCAGCTGCAATGTAATGTGTTATCGTAATGTACATGAAACAAAGAAGCTTTATAGAAGGTTTTTGGTTATAATATAATGATTACTTATTAGTCAAAGCTGAAAAAATCAAGAGTAAAGC
This sequence comes from Copadichromis virginalis, assembly GCF_057382275.1. Taxonomy (NCBI): domain Eukaryota; kingdom Metazoa; phylum Chordata; class Actinopteri; order Cichliformes; family Cichlidae; genus Copadichromis; species Copadichromis virginalis. The sequence continues at coordinate 19,151,480 of NC_140629.1, forward strand.
CTCTAATATATTGTAGAAAATCAGCGGTTGCCTTCTGTGGTAAAACAGTTATTTCCTAAGATGAATTGGAACAAATTGGAATATTAAAACATTATGAAAATGCAAACGGTTAATTGGATTTTTTGATGAATCCAGGGGGACAAACACATTTTGGCTGTGTGTGATGAGAGAAGAGATTGGTTTGCCCTGAGCAATAGTATAGCAAGTTGCCATAGATAAATGCTGGACTTAAGAAGATTGTAGCATAAAGGTGAGATATATTGCTTTTAAGAGCTTTGAACAGTGGTGATGACCATTTTTACCGCACACAACATGTCAGTAACACTCTGCCATTATATGCACAATTTAACCAAGCAGGGGCGTGGGGAGGGAGAGAGCGAGCGAGCGAGCATGGAAAAAACATCTCGCCAGCACAAAAGTAGCTACGATAGGTAACAGAGAACTGCACAAGAGTTTAGACTCAGAATAAAAACACTGTAAAGAACGTTTTGACTCATCTACACATGTTAGAGCAGGTCGGTCATTGTGAGTGCTTGCATTTATTTATGTCCTTCCGTTTTTGCTCTGAGCTCATAGTTTTCCACTGCTGCCTCTTTGGGAGATGCACCAATGTGTTTTCTCACACCTCTGTGTGTTTGTACATTTCATCATACAAAAGTGGTAAGTGTGGTCAGAGATTTAGGGGGCAGGTTGTTCTACTTTCCATTGTTTGCCTCACTTTTAACACATTTAGGAAGAGTGTTACCTTTTCCATTAAAGACGATCACTGATTTGTTAAGACATTGTTTTTTCTTTTCTTTTCTCCACTTCCAACGAGAGTTACACTAGGTAATAATGTCAAGAATAATGCTACATACTACTTTTATAACATACGTTACGCCCTACTGTGGGAACTATTTAAGAAAAACCATCAAAAAACCACTGAATGCCCACACGTCAACTTGCCCTACATGCGATGCATGCAAGGAGCAGTTAGGAAACCACAATAACTTACCGCAGCATTTCATCTCCTGTGGGGAAACAAAAAACAAGGTTAGGTCACACTACAGACTGACAGTTGGTTCCCATCTATTGAGCGATACTAACCAGTATAAATACTAAAAACAGCCAGGCAGTCTGAAGCAGCAGTCTGGTGTGAAAATCAGAAAACTGGAATATATTTATAAAAACAATCACAAAGCTCACAGGGGGTATTCCTCCTGCTTTACCAAACTTTACCAAAACTGTCCTAAAGATTAAACACAGCGCTCAATACTAAGCACCATATTGACTCAGACCTAACACTGTTATCTTTGCCCTACCTCTTTAGCAATGGACCACTCTAGTCCAGTCACGCCACCAATCTCAACAAAGGATTTCCATCAAATACTGACACCTCAAATTAAGAAATCCTAACTGCTTGCACTCGCCTATGGGTAGCGCTAACTCCTAGATTCCAGCTCTCACACAACTAATTAATTAATAATCTACTTACAATTTTATCTGTTGGAAATCCACCACTAGATGGAGACAAATAGGTGAGAAAAAGCAAATGTTTGTACTGGATGTTTGTAGAGGATGCTGAGTATTTTTTTATTTAGCCTCAGAGCTTTGTGAAAGTGAGTAACTTGTATGTAAATGAGGAAATATATGTACAACAATCAGAGCTTAGAGAAGGATAATATATAGTTTCAAATGTGGGCTGCGTAAAATGATGTGTTTCTTAGTCTGTATATGCATGCAGAAATGAGTTTTGTATGTGACTCACATATTTATTATATGCATGACTAGGGGAATTTAATTCAGCTGTGTTTCACTGAATCGTGTTTCTGATAAAAGAAACCAGAACATCAACAGTATTGTGATGATCATCACCATTTACAAGTGGTAAGCGCTGTGTATGGAAATTAATATTTTAAGCTATTACATAATTTAGTATTCCTTGACGTTCTTTTACTAACCATTTTGTGCTTGCAAAATTTATCAATTTCGATGCTTGTCTCCATTTTCGAACTGAAGATGTGAACTTAAGCAGTAGATCAATGGCTTACAATGGATTGGACTGTGGAGAGGACAAATACATACATTTGAAGCCTGACAGCATCTGGTATATACACAACTGGGCTGTTTAAAAGGCCATTTGTATAAACTGCCCCTTTAAACAGCCCAGAGGAAGAGACATCTGTGTAACTGGTAGAGTCTAAAAACCCAAGCACAATACTACTACTATTATTATTATTATTATTATTATTATTATTATTATTATTATTATTATTATTATTATTATTAATAATAATAATAATAGTAATAATAATAATAATAATAATAAAGTCAGCAATAAGTAGGATACCTACTGTTTTACCTACATGTTTTCTTAGTTACTGATGTTTAGAGAGGCCACACTTGTTATGGTTCACAGGAGTTGAGGAGTGAGCGATGAAAGTGATGCTACGGTATTTCTCTGCACTGGTTGTTTGCTGCTCTATGAGTTCAGCAGAAGAAGGTGAACCCACAGCTGAGAGTGGTTCCCTAGTGGGTGGGGGGATCATATTTCAGGTTCAATATTATAGTTACGTTCTTCCTAGTCTGAACCTCAGACAAGAACTGGCCAGAAGAATTGAGCTTTTTGAAGTTCTGCTTAGAGAACTAAGACAGAAACACCATCACCTGTATCTCACAACACATCTTAATGATTTGCCTTCTCAGTGTTGCCATAATATTTTCGAGACAGGGAGGAAGCAAAACTGATTAGACTAAACACTAGACGAGAGGCCATCAAAATAAAACGGGAAACATGAGACAGACTAAGACACCGACTTGACACTGAGACCAGGACACATGACTGACAGGGGGTCATAGGAGATGTACGAACATGTGAACATGGGGCACAGTAACAGAAACCTAAAGACTAGAAACTAAGGATATAACACACAGTAGCAGATCAGTAGGGAGCACTAAAACCACGAATAACACTAAATTAAATAATATAAATTAATAAACACACACACACGCACGCACACACACACACACACACACACACACACACACACACACACACACACACACACACACACTAAACTCAGGACCATGACACAACGACATTATTGAGATCATTGTAATGTGTACAATAAACTAAGCAGTCACAACAGGCAGAGTAATTGCTGAAGGGCCTATCGGGCAATTATAACCCAGCGTGTCCACAAAATAATTTACACTAAAATCTACACTGCAATCTGGAAGAGTTAAATTGTTTCGACTGATTTTTTTTTTTTTTTAACCGTTCAGACCAAACTGCATGCAGACTTTCTTAGAAACAAGTCTTTTCCCGCATAATCACGGGCGAGCCAAAATCAGTCCACGTCTCAGAATTCAGCGCAATTCGGCACAAAGGACACGATGGTTTCGTTTCAACACCCAAATGGGACGAATCTGAATCATTGCTGACGAAACAAAACAAACTCTCTCTGCTGAATGGGACGGAATATCTCCGAATAATCATACCGATACCCAATGCTCGCATCACACGGCAAATGCTTTTGCCCAGTCTGACTCTGACGAGTGATTTTGGTGATGCAAAAGTTTATAAGAGCATCCTTCAATTTTCTTAGCCCGGGGTTGGAGCCTATCGCTGTTGTCACGGGGTGAAATTTGCAATACTCTATACAGTTTTTGATTGATCGCTAGTCCATTACAGATGGACTAGCGATCAATTACCAGTACATCATAAGCATATTTTAATAGGTTTCGGGGTTTTACTGGAATATACTTTAAAAACCTGCCAATTTGCTGTGAATGTGATCTTCTTCTTGTGAACATCGTTTGTGGCCTGGTAGTTTTTCTCACATCACCCTAAACTGCGTAAATATATGACGTTTCTCTTTATATGATATTTAGATGTTGTGATATTGGGTAGAATCATAAATTACGATCTCACTCTTTAGGCGGAGCTTCCTGTCATATCTTGCTTCAGTTTATTAGTTCCTAGAAAAACGCTCTGCATTTCACTCGGCTCTGAAATGTCTCCGATAAAGAACTTAAATGTGACTTTTGAAACAATCAGTGACAACAGCAGTTATTCTGAAGGCGATACTATAGTGGGTACAGTCAGTTTCAGACTGACAAAAGAAGTCAAAGTCAAGAGCGTTTATATAAAAGCCAAAGGGGACGCTAACGTAGAATGGACAGAAGTAGGTGTACCTGTCGAGAGACTGCAAAGTGCGCGCAGGAGATATTTCAAAGTGAAGGAATACTTGGTTGCAGAAAACGATGAAGGTAGGATGTCAAAGTCAAACAGAGTTTGTTGTACTTAAAGGTGTTTGTAGCTATGAAATTTATCAGGAAATTTGGCAATGTGTTGTATTAAAAAGCAAAATTGCTACAGTTAGATTCCTTACTTTAAAAAAAAAAGGTTTTTTTTTCTTTTTATGAAGTGAAGAGTCTGAGGAAAGATATATCCCAAAATAATAAGAACAAAAATCTAAATAAATAAATGAATAAATAAAGACATGTTATCGAGGTGTGCATGATAGGATTCCAGGTCAAACCACAAAAAAGATTGAACTAATTCAAGTTGGTTAACTTGTCTTTTATTATCTGTTATTGGCAGCTATAGTTAAAAAATATTAACACTTTTATCTGTAATTCCAAACAAAACAAAAGCCAGACAAAAGGAAGTATCAATGGGTTAAATAGTGTAGCAGAGATAAAGAAAACAGTTAACTTTGAGAATATGAGATTGAGATCAAATGTTAATCAAACGACTCTTGCAGGGACTGTTCTTCCAAAAAGAGTGCACATCTTTAAGTTCAGGCTCAAAATCCCAGAGGGGTAAGTGAGAATTTGCAGCATCCAACATTAATACATATCTTGCTTTTGCAAATGAATGCATTCCTAATTAGTTCTGTTATACAGAAGGATGCCTTCGTCCTTTAAGGGAAAACATGGAAATATTGTCTACACCTTTGAAGCCAAGGTATCTAGGAGATGGCGACTGCCTTCGAAAGTGCTAAAAGAGATCAACTTTGTGTCAAAGTCCTGTCCACACACTCCTCAAATGATGGTAAACACTAGAGTGACATGTGTTAAACATCAGATCTTTGGAAAATGTGTTCTAACTATTCAATAAAAAATGTTTCAGATTCAAAAACCTGAATTACCTTTTACACTTTAAAGTTTTTTGTTTATACATCTTGGGGATAGTCATCAGTTCAAACATACCAACAGTGCAAATGTAACATACAAGAGAATTCAGCGTTGATTACCTGGACTAGATCTGAAGCCTAAAAACAACATTGAGGTATTTTCTTCTGCATTTTCTCCACATGAGGCATTTAGTTGATCTGGAAAAATGTTTATTTGGTTTGTTATAGTGTCCACAGTCCAGTTCAGTGCGTAAAAAGATGAGTGGTCTCTGCAAGGGACAGGTCCAGATCTGTGCTACCATTAACAGAGGAGTTTGTTCTCCAGGTAAAGTATCTGTAAAGTGCTCTAGCAAATGTTGATAGACTAAAAAAAAAAAAAAAAAATGCAGCTTATTGTTAATATTTGCTTTTGACAGGTGAAACCTTGTCTGTTGTCGCCAAAATCTGCAACTCCTCTTCCAGGAACACAAGGCTCAAATTCAAACTTCAGCAGGTAACTGTGTACAGTTGCCAGGACAACACTAATAGCAGCAAGGAAACGCTGTTCAAAATGGTCGGAGACACTATCCGTCCAAACTCAGAGCAAACTGCCTCCTGCCAGCTGAAAGTTCCCAGCGATGCCATTCCCACCCTCCATAACTGTGAAATCATCTCAGTTGAATATTACATAAAGGTATGAAACAATACATGATTTGTATTACCTCAGAAATGAACCTGCTTTTTTGCAAACATTTGTGGATAAATAATAAAAAGTAAATATGTGTCTTAACACAACATCTTTATTGCAGATTATAATGCTTTACAAGTTTCTTCATCTCTGACTGTTTCCCAGGTGTATCTGGACGTTAGTTTTGCCCTTGACCCAGAGGTGGTGTTTCCACTGGTCATCCTTCCTTCTAAATTTGCTCCAGCTCAGAGTCGTGAGGCTGTGGGGCCTGAGACAGTTGAGTCTCCAGCTTACAGCGAGTTCACATCCTCTACTTTCACCACTGGATTGGATCCTATACTCACAGGGTCAGGTGTTTATCAATACCCCACCCCAGATCCCACTCAGCATGCAAATATAACAAGTGATTATAACCAGTGGCCACAAGGAGCTGCTTCACAGGGTTCAGTTCCAGCTTTCATAGCACCATCTGTGCAACATCCAGGCCCTACTGCTCTCCATGGAGAAGAACCTCCACTATATTTGTCCATTTACCAGCATCAGAATGAATGAATGACTGTAGAAGCTGAACTGGATTTATTAAGCGAATAAGCCTTAAATAAACTGTAAGCAATTTCTTTAGACACTTGGATAATTGTTCAGACATTTTTTCGTACTGAGAATGTTACCTTGAAATGAACTGAATATACTTTTTGGGATTCCTAACCTGGATAATTGAGCATGTGTCAAGACATTTTGTAAATCCTACATATGAATATATTCCTGGTCCCAGACTGTCTCAAGATGTACCATAATGTTTCTGACTTTTTGTGGGTAACATGTATCGGAAAATGTGACATAGAGCTGGGCTTTTAGGAGTTATGGTGAACAACTCCAGTCCAATTGACATCCTCCACTGATGTTGCTTTTTTTATTTTTTGTTTTTTCAAAGGCCAAAACATGCATTGCCTACTTTTTGTGCTAGTATTGTGTTTGCGTCCCCCATTGAAGATAAAAATAAATATAAGCTTATTAAAGTTTGATAAAACTGAATATTTTAACATTTAATTTAGATCTTTATTCATTCATGTTGATTCATTGGTTCATATGTGCAACAAACTTTTCTGTTCTTTTTACCAAAACATGTTTTATACCCAAGCTTAAAGATCATTAAGTAGGAAATAATTTTGAATCATAAGCCTGACATTTATCAGCTGAAAACAGGACAAAAAATGTTTTGCTCCAGCTGTTTTTATGTGCAGGGAGTAGGGAATTTTATCCCGATAGCATCCTATGTGGTGAATCTTTACAGAGAAAAACACCACATAACCATTCAGCCCCACAAACATTCCTCAAAGACTTGTTGTCTTGCTAAAACAGATTTACACCCCTTTAAACCTAATTAGTATTCCATGGAGTCGTAGCACCTTGGTTGCAGGCAATAACTCATGTGTGCCACAGTGGCAAACATTGCATGTTTATCAGTAAAGGTGGTATCGGTTGCAATGGTTTTCTAGTGGAAGGAGAAACTGTACTGTTAGCATTTGTAAAAAGGTCTGCCAGTCATGGGTGGAGAATAGGGACAGCACTTGTAAGAGTGATCTTGAATAGTTTAAACTCCTCTGGACAGTTGTGAAGCATTTCATTGCAAACAAAGAAATCTAAATGATACTTAAACATTTCATTCCTCCTTAAGAGGATTAAAAAGTGTCACATGGTCACTATTTATTGTATTTATTGCTCATCTATTGATATTGTGAATGCTTAGCTCCTCCCACCTGCTGCTGTTGCTCAGACAACACAAGCACATGACCATAGGATAGGCTACTTTCGCCTGCCACCAAAATGGGAAAAGTGCTACTGAACGTCTGTTTTTTCCTCTTCATCATTTTCAAAGGTAACATGTGTCGCTGTTTACCTCAGTAATATAGCTGTTATTTTTAAAAAACAGTTTTAATTTTAGCTGTTCGAACTGTTGTAAACATTTCTTAAGTAGCTGAAAGGCATTTTGCAAGTGCTGCCCCCGCGACCCGGCCTTGGATAAAGCGGATGAAGATGGATGGATGGATGGATGGATGGATGAAGCTGATAAAAGAGATAATAAATTTAATCTGTCTATACAAACAAAAACTGTGGGTGAGAAGTTTAAGGTCATGCCCAAAATTTCTTGTTTTCACTGAAAGCTCGTACATATATTGATAAAAAACGCTGACAGGGTTTGAACCATTGATTTTTACGTTAAAATGTTTTAGTTTTGTCAAACTATCATATGTTCGCAGCATTCATGCTCTTCCAGACCTTTTTTTATTGTAGCTGTAACTTTGTTGAAGTAATGTGGATACATTTCATTCCTTTCTATGCGCCCTGGGACCGGCTTTGTTCTGTTATGTGTGGGTTCAGACAAAGATCATAGCTTACAGCAGCACCCGCAGGTTGCCGGATTTCATTCCCTTGTAGATGTCAGCATTTTGGGGATGACTGCTTTTGTTAATGGTACCTAATGAATTGTGAGTTGGTTTAACAGAGAAACAGGTCTGCAGGTGTCATTTTCTCAAAAACCACCAGAATTTTGTCCTATTTGTAAAGCAAAGCAGGTGCAGTTATAACTCCTGTATTACATCAGAACTATGAAAAAACAGCAGTGTTTAAAATGAAGGGCATATTTATAGACTATAACTGATTGACACCTCTAAAGGCTTTTATTTAAACAGCTAGATTTTTTTATATGTAATAAAGTGTGAACTTCACTGCTTGGTCAGTTAGTCTTGGTTTCAAATGCATTACACATAGGTTCAGTCAGTGGTTTCAAAGCACAGCATTGCAGAGCTAAACAGATGAAGCTCCATTGCAGGATTTATCAACCTAAAACAATAACGACAACAAAAAAATAAACATGTGTTTGTTTATTTAGTTGTTTTACTGTTGAATGAAGTGCTCTTGTGTGGTTACAAACTGCATGTTGAGCCATGTTTGCCTGGATTTGCATGTGTTTGTCCACTTAAGTAGTAATGTTAATGTGGTTGACACACAGAAAATGAGTACAGCAGAGAGCAGTTGTAGGTTACCTAGATAAGGTTGTGGTTCTCTACAGGTAAGCATGTGGGCTTGGTACTGACTGCTAACCAGTTATATTACCTTGTTTTAAATAATAAAATATACAGCTTTTTGCATATCAGACATACCAAATGCATCTTTTAACACACATTTATTACATATAATTTATGGGTACTTTAATTATTTATTCTTTTATGTTTTATTTGTATGTTGTCATCCACAGAGCTGTCTGCCTTAAAGATTCAAAACAAGCTGCTGGATAAATGTCTGCAGGTTACAGAAGGAACCGAAGGAGGTAGAGTGTCACTGGGCGAATGCAGCCCATGCTCACCTATACAGGAATGGCGTTGGCACCAAGAGAGCCAGGCTGTCAGCAACTACCACACTGGAGAATGTCTGACTGCACCAAGAGAGCAATATGAAGGTGTGCATCTGCAGCCCTGTGTCTTCAGAACTGCAAGTGGCAAGGATGGTGATAGAAGAGAGCCAGGAAGCCAGGTATGGACATGCTCCAGAGAAGGCCACCTCACTGTGGTAGGGAAGGGGCTCCACCTTACTGCTACAAAACAATCCACTTTGGTCTTCCTTTCAAGAGGACATAAGAAGGTAATAATATTAAGGATGGAGAAAAGAAATTTTCCACGTATGATAATAGCATCTTAATTACATTATTTTAAATGTATTTAAAAGCCAGAGAATATTGTTGAATGTTTTCACAAAGCTGAAAGATAAAAACGTTTGCCTCTGGTTCTTTAGAAGCAGGGGAGCAGGTGGAGAACACTTGACAGCCAGACGCTATGCAATGGCAAAACCAGCCAACATAAAAATATCAATCCTCACCTACATCTGGGGGAATCGTTGGAACCAGAGATTCTTTCCAGTCATATATCTGATGTATACAGACAGGATGAAACAGGTAAGAATATCTCAGCCATAATTTACCCAGTGTTGTGTATGTGCATGTAAACACATAACCATTTTAGAAGTCTTTGATTGAACCACTCCTATTCGGGCCTGTTTTAGACAATGACTTGCAATAAGATAAATTTATGCAAGACATAGTTTAGGCTTACAATCGGGGTTAAAGTAGTATTCTGGCACCTTTAGTTAAAGTTGTTCTTCTAGTGATGGCATTGAGATATTTGCTCAGTCATTAGAAAAACATGACATCCCATAACTGCTTACACCTTTGACACATCTTTTTTTCCCTCATCCGTGGGGTGTATTCATAGTGCAGACAAAGGAGTGTGCATAAATGGAGTAACAACAGCAAGTGGCAGTAGTAACTTGAAATAAAGCTCAAGAGATACCATCAAATACACAAACTGTTTTTGTGAAGCTTGTCTCACAAAATGTGTCTGCAAGAAAATGTGCAGTTGTTAAATTTTCAAAGGAGAGAAAAAAGTTGTAAATTTACAGTGTAGAACTGGAAAAAGATTTAAGAAAGAGAGCAGAGAAAGATGAGAAATTATTTTCAAAGGTCTATTCATCTCACTGTTGAAATGCTAAATACTCAAAGAGCACTGAATACTGGAGCATGAGCATACATCAGCTGGTCACAGTTTGTACACAAATAAATGTCATACTTTAGAGTACCCAAACTACCCATGTCACACTTAACCCTTGGCTATAACAGTTATTTGTTTTTAATCCAAATGAAGTATAATATACACTTATGTCACATAATAATAATGATTCTATATTTTTTTTTATATAGATTTGACTCCTTCTTATTTTAGCACCAGATCCCCTGCAGATCCAATGATTTTTCTCCATGTGGACAGTGGTAAGATCTGCAAATAAAAATAATAAAATAATACTAATAGAAGAGTGAATGTCCAGTTTTATTTATGTAAATATTTGATTTATTGTTGATGTTTGTACACTATAGAAAGCAATATTTACTTTTCCAACACTAGATGGAGACAAATATAAGAGAGACAGCAAAGGTTGTAGTGGATGTAGAGAAGTTTTTTTTTCAAACTGTGTTTCGACAAAAACCGATGATATGTATTTGCAGCAGTTACTAGTTAGCAGAGGAGTAAATATGAATTGCATAAAACAAATGATGCTTTTTTTGGTTTGTATTCACATACACATGTTTATAGAGATTTCCTAGAAAATGGCAATGGTGGTGTTAAGTTTATTATCTCTGTTCCTGGGGAGTGTGACTCTTTTTTTCAGTATTTACGCTGATAGGTGAGTGGCTAAAACACATAAAACATGCATTATTTATATAGATTCACTATTGGAATAAAACAAGTACTTCTTTACTTTTTAAATACTTAGTAATTTAAAGGTACACTCAGCATTTTATAGACTATACTATACTGTACTTATATAAATATACTTAAAATAGTTTGAAATGATCATTATTATTGTTATTAAGTATTGGTAGTAGTAGTAGTACACTGTGAGAAAGAACAGGAAATGTCTGCTATACTTATTAAAGGATTTGCAAACATGCGTGCAGTATAAAAGGCAAAGAGTCTGTATTATTTTAAGGAGTTTCCATCCATTCGCTTCTGTTTATCCTTTTCAGGGTTGCGGGAGCCTAGCCCAGCTGTCATAGGGTGAGAGGCAGGGGTACACCCTGAACAGGTTGCCAGTCTGTCGCAGGGCTAACACACAGAGACAGACAACCATTCGCTTTCTTGTAATTTCTTTTAGTAGTATTCAGGAATAATTCACCAAGCTTCTTGAAGGACATTCAAGGCTCTTCTTTGGATGCTAGGTACCTTTTTTCCTTCCTTTAAGATGATCCCACAGGTCCAGGCTCTGGGGAGGAGTCTTTTGGTGTTTGGGTCATTGTCATGTTGAAAAGTTAAGCTGTTGTTCATTAGATGCTTTACAGCTGTTGTTGGATGGTGAATCAAAATCTGATGGCAGTTTTTTGGATTCATAAATCCATCAATGCTTTCACAATTCCAGACATCATTGGCTGAAATGCAGCACAAAACCATTACAGAGCCTCCACCATGTTTTCCAGATGGCTGTAGGCACTTGCTATTGTACCTCCCTCTTTACCTCCTCCGTACATGATTTCTCTGTTTCCATTCTTAAGGAAGGGTCACCACTGAGATCATTTCTGATACAATATTGACGAACAATTTTATGCCTGTCAAACTGTGATATCTTTTTTTTTTTCTTTTTTTTTTTTTCCTACATTCAAATCAGAGATGGGAACAAATTATGTGCTGGTAGTAACAAAGTGCCTAAAGATACAAAAACAAATGGTCAGATACCATGACTGGATTAAATATGAGCAAAAAGACAGCCAATGTCCGAGGAAAAACTTTGAAGACCTTCAGAAAGCCTGGAGAAATATTGCTCATAACAATATAAAAAATTACAAAACTCTCTGTCTCATTAGAGACAAGGTATAAGAAAAAAGGGGTGGTTCAATACTTTTGCAAGTTTAAATTGTTACACTAAATACAATCACATCCAAAAGAAATCTGAAACAGGAATCTGTGTAGTCCTGTGAAAGAACACACTTGATAGGATAGGTAGCCTTTGTCAGTGCGCCCCAGGGTGGCTGTGGCTACAATGTAGCTTGCCATCACCAGTGTGTGAATGTGTGTGTGAATGGGTGGATGACTGGATATGTAAAGTGCTTTGGGGTCCTTAGGGACTAGTAAAGCGCTATATAAATACAGGCCATTTACCATTTACCATGTTTTAGCAAATTCATCCCAGTGTCAGATTTTGCAATGCTTGGAGAAACTGAAAGAAAAAAAGTGTTACATCACATAATTTACAGAATATTAATTATTTTCAGAGAAGAATCTTTTAATTAAAGCTTCTTCTCTGTAAAAAAAAAAAAAAGTTTTGCAGCACAGCAGCAAGTTGCAGCTGATCAAACCACAAGACTGCTGGAACAATTTTCTTTGGACACGTGAAATCAGTACAACATGTCATACTGATAGGCATGGCTGGGTGATGATTTGTATTTGTTTTACAGCCTTTTTACCCCGTCAGACCTGGACACCTTGCAGTCGTTGAGTGAGCTTGGCTGAAACTGGGTCATGCAGCAGGATAATGATCAGAAGCACAGCAGCAAGTCTAAAAACAAAAAACAAAAAACAGAAAATGATGGTGGCTAAGACAAAGTCCAGACCTCATTCCAAATGAAATGCTGTGGTGGGACCTTAGGAGAACTTTGCACAAATGAACACCAGCAAACCTCAGAACTGAACTGAAGCAATGTTGCAAAAATGAATGGGCCAAAATTCCTTCACAATGAGTGAGAGAATGAAAGTCATACAGAAAACAAATACGTCACATTGTTGCTGCCAAAAGTTGTTCTATGAGCTACTGGAATGGGGTGTGTGTAGTTTTTGAGCAGACAGGTACAGTATATAACTATATCTATATAGAGATATGTTCAATGGAGTTTATTGTTATGAGAAAAAAACCCCAAGAAAGTAGAATCGTTAACATTTTTTGATGCTTTCACAATAGAAAAAAAGATTCTCGTGATTTCTTGTATAAATACTTGAGGGAATGCTTGTTAGATGGCAGTGGCTTAAGCCTTCAATTGGATAAATACTTGGGAAAGTAATATGTGGTTTTTTCTAGGTTCTAAGCTTTACGACGATTAGACGTCCCTGCCCAGTGGTGGCTAGTGTTGCTTACTTCCATTAACATAGATATCCATTTACCTAATGCTTATAGGTATTTCACTAGTGTAATTTACCATTTAACTTTGTCTTTTTTAGTTGTATTCCAAAATTTCTAAATTGCTGCTCTTATTTACATTTTAAACAGCATCACAAACTTTTGGAACTGATTCAAAAATACTGCATGGTTATGGCTGACATAAAATATTGTACAATTATGGCTAATTACTGAAAACCACCTATAGAGGGGGTTTGTCTTGTTGCATGCAAACATTGCAGCCAATTTATGGTGCATTTGGTGCAAAGTAAGAATACCGTTGCTCAGTGTAACCATTTGTGTTTTGCAGTGTATACGACAATAAACTTCTTGAATCTTGAAGTTTATAATGACAATAAAAGTTACAGAAAACATGGTATTTTCTTGTGGCACAGAAACTTCCCAGCAGGAGGAGTCGTTCTACAAGACAAAACCAAAGGCTATGTAAAAGTGTTTGTGCAAAGAGACCTGGCTGTTGTTGATCCCTCCTTTTTGATAGATCTGTGTGTAGACCAGACAGTGTCAGGGGAAAAGAATTTGACAAGAGAACAAAGAAACTGAACAATATATAAAACTTCTGTTTTGCAAAAATGCACTCACAAGTTTTCTATGTGCTTTAAATGTACAAATATATCCTTTTTCTTCCATCAGAGAAAGTAAGTCTTGCAGCTCTCCTGCCGTGGTTGTGTTTATCCTAATGACAGAGCACAAAGTTTACTGAACAAAATACAGCAATCCATCCCCTGTTCCAAACCACATCCACATGCCAGATTAAAAATTGGAGGTTATATATATATATTTTTTCTCTTTTGGTGAAATGTGTCAACAATTTTGCTTCTACAGCTTACAGCTTTTCATGCTTGTATTGGATTGGCCTTAAACCCAACCCAGGGAGGTATTATGAAGCAACTTCAACAAACCCAAGATATTTTTTATCTTTGAAAGATAACAGCCACAGTGCCACTAATCTATGCCAAAAGTGAAGCCAACTCCTTTTAAATATTGATATTGTAGTGGCATAGAAACCGTCTTCTCAGTTGTTGGGTTTTTTGTTTTTGTTTTTTGCTACAGTATATTTTAACAAATCATTTCATCATAAGTAAAGAAAAAACTCTATTATAACTCTTAGAATTTGTTTATGCTGGCATGACTTCTATGTATTGCTACACCAGAAAGACTCAAACAATTCTTTTCGTATCTGAGTCCCACCCTAAAACAGGTCACAGGTAAATCTGTCCAGGTTTTTGTAATATGATTGCATTTATCTAAAAAGGGATTGCCGCTAGGTAATCAATCACTGGCAACAGTAAAACCACAAATTTCTTGCATTAAAAATAATTCAAAAACAAAATATGTGGACTTGAAATAAAAGCATGTGAGAGGATGAAGTAATGATTTCAGATTCACAATTTATTTCAGGTCATTTACAGACATAGTGTAGAAATGATTGTAATAACATTGTCTGGCTACACTGACCTATAGATACACCCTTAATTTAGCATGGCTCATGTGCACACCTTCAAACATCTTTTAGTGAAAGTGTTGACACCGAGTGATTGTCATTTTAAATCCAGTCTGCCCGAGTACTGAGAGAAAACAATGGAAAATGTATCACCGCCTGTGTGCGAAACTGTGTGCAAAGTCTTTATAGGTGGTGGCTGGTGGTGACATGCATGAAAAAGAGGTGTGTGAGAGAGTTAGTCAGCACTTTCAGTACCTGGAGGATTACCAGTTTTCACAGGTTTTATTATATAATTAATTTTTTTACTTGGTTGTTTTGAAGCAATGGAGCTCTTCAAACTTCTGCAATGTAACATATTTGTATTTGTTAGTGCTGGTTGAAAAAATAGAGCACCATCAAAACGGTTGCAATATTTAACACAATACAGGATTTATGGTACCTGGCTTTGGATAAACGATAGATGATTGGTGGAACATAAAACCATTTGCTTTTCATCCCATATTGATTATATCACATCAGACAGTAAAAAAAAGATGACACAACAATTCATGACACCACTGCACATTTAAAAAAAAAAAGCAGCTTATATAAATACTAATGAGCCATTAGACCAGGGGTGGGGAACTCCAGGGCTGGTCAACACACCTGAATCAAATGCTTAGTTCATTACCAGGCCTCTGGAGAACTCCAAAACATGTCGAGGAGGTAATTTGGTAATTTGAATCAGCTGTGTTGGACAGTGTTTCCATACTGTCCACACCAGTTCACCAGTTCATTTCACACCTGTCTATGATTAGAAAATAGGAGACGATTAGAAGGAAGGAACAGAAACAGCTATAAAGAAATGTTCACATGTGGCTTCTTCTTTGAATGACAGACCTTTAACCTGAATTTATGGTTGGCAAACTGTGTGATTTCTGCAAATGATCCTAAACCCATGTAGTGATTATCGTGACAACACCATGCCTGTTTTTGATGCAATACAATCTGAGGGACGGAGGATCATGTATTGATTTAGATTTCTCATATTCTTGGTAACTTTTGATATATTTACAGTAGATAATGAACTAAAACTTGTCAGAATTTTTCCATGGTGGAACATTATGTTTTTTAGATGCCATTATTGAACCTCCGCCTAAGATGTTCATGACCTAGTCTTGCTAACCTGTTGCCAATTATCCTAGTTAGTTGCAAAATCTCTCTCCAGATATTTCTATTTAGTACCATTTACTTATCGAGTCTTTTTTCTTACCCCCATCCCAACCTTTCTGAGACAGGCTGTTCCCATTAAGTTACAAAGGAGCTAATATTTTCTAATTGAATAGTAAAATGTCTCATTTAATATAAATGTAAACATTTTAAACATAAATTTGCTTTCTGTGTTTTATTGTGACTAATTCATGGTTGTATGATATTTGTGAATCATTGCATTTTATTTCTATTTGCATTTTACACATCATCCCAACATTTTTTGCAGATTTAAAACTGGATATTCCAAATACATAGACACACTACACACACACACATTGTTCACTTTGATACTAATTGTGATTTACAGGCAAAACACAAGGCTTCAAATATTTTAAGATTACACACTGAAATACTGCTGAGTTTTAAATGTGCTTTGTGCTGCATTTTAGGTATCTGGGTTATTGCATTTTCCATAGCCTTTAAATATTCTGTTGTTGATGATCATGTGGAGAAATAAATCACTGAATCACAGGTTAGCCTTGGCCAAAGTATTGAAGTACTATAACCTCTGGAGCTTTAGGGTATATAGCATTTATCACACATGGCCTGCACATGGTACCAACATGTTCCATACTACGCATAGCAAAACAGACCATAAGTGTCTGTTCATGTGTGAAAACATTTTTATTGCTCAAACATAGAGTGCAAGTTCTTTGAACTTACCCGGGGAATTCATATAGTGTTCTTACTTTGTTTACTTCTTCTTTGCTTTAATCCATACTGACAGACATTATGATATTAGGTTAAAACATCTGTGCATTTGTCAATGTCTCTGATATCTGTATTTCATCTTTCCTGTGAAAAAATGTTGTCTAGCTGGTAAGTCTAGCCAGCTGCAAATGCTTTGATAAAACTCCAGCATGAGCAAATAGTGTGGCTTAAAGGATATAATGGGGATTCAATAGGTACATTCGGTACCAAACCATGTAATAATGAATGAATATACTTGGTATGTGAAATGTTATATTGAAAGTATTATATTGTTTTAGCATGAAAACATTCTGTTTTGGGTAGAAGGGTTCCTTCTTTAACTCGAGCTTTCACTGGCGGTAGATGTAATACTAAAAGCTTATGTGTCTCACCTCTATGATTACTCCAAAACATCTTGTAAGGTAGAAGACCTGCTAGAACAAGCAGCATTTTTATGGCCAGTAAAAGCAGGTTTTTTTTTTTTCATGGACAAATAAATGTGATCTTTTGCTTGGATTCATTTGGTGACGCTGAAGATGTATAAAAGTTTTTATACTTGATTTGTATCCACTGCTAAGAATTGTGGCAACTAGAAAACCTCACGAGCACCTCTTCAAATCTAAGGGACGGTAACATTTAATGTTTAAATGTTTTCATTTTTAAGTTTCAGAGCTATGATGTCCAGCTATCATTTTAAGAAGAAAGAGCAGCATTGAGAGCGCACTCAGTGTTCTGATAATAAAATTGCAATGTTTATTTTACCAGTGTTTCCTAGATCACTAGATTAATGATTTTCTGCTGGATTAATCTCATCTTTTTGCCACAGTTATAGACTTTTGTATATACACTACCAGTCAAAGGTTTTAGAACACCCCAATTTTTCCAGTCTTTTTTTAATTGAAAATTCTGCAGATTAATGTCTCTAATGAAAGCATGATACAAATAAGCAATTGGAGTTAAAAAAAAAAAAAAGAAATTGCTGAATCAATTTATAGACCAAAATGTATTCTAAACTTTTGACAGATCAAAGTAGCCACCTTTGGCAGAAATAACAGCTGAACACACCCGTGGCTTTCGTTCTACAATAGAAATCAAATATTCTTCAGAAAGTTCTTCCGACATGCGTTGCAGAAGTTCCCATAAATGTGTGGCACTTGTAGGTTGCTTTGCTTTCACTCTTCTGTCCATTTCATCCTAAACCAGCTCGATGGGGTTTAAGTCTGGAGACTGTGCTAGACACTCCATCTTTTCAAACTTACCATCTTGTTCTCTTTTCCTGAGGTAATTCTGGCTTAGCTTGGACTTTGGGTCATTATCTTGCTTTAGGATGAACCTCTGACCAAGTAGGTGCATACCAGAGGGTATTGCATGGCAATGCAGAATGCCGCAGTAGCCATTTTGGTTCAGGGTGCCTCTGACTCTGTACAAGACAATGACCCTGAATCCAGCAAAACAGCCCCAAACCATCACACTCGTCCTGTCAAACCTGCAACTTAAAGTCTTCTCCTCACAGTTGAACCTGAGACTTGTTTACTATGACCACTATTAAACTGTGCTTGAAAGTGTTGCCCTGTGAGCCACCTATCACGCAAGCTGTTAACTCTCAGAAACTTGTCCTCTGATTCAGTTGTGGCTTTGTATTATCAGTTGTGGCTTCCTGTCAGAGTTTGGACCAGTTTCTGAGTGCCTTTGATGGTGAAGGAAATTGTACTGACACCTTGAATTTGGCAGTTTCTCTTTAGGAAAGACCTACATTTTTAAGTGTTATGATGGTGTGTCTCTCTTCCATTGTTACTTGCCTCTTTCCTGCAATACAATACTGTTCACCTGATGCTCACAAGGGTATGGTACCACAGTCTGTTCCAGCACTGCTTTTGTGCAGACAAGAGGGGGTTGTAAGTAATCCAGAAAAGTTGGAACACCTGTAGGAATTAGTAGCGCCAGCTTTCAAGGTTCGATCAACCATTGCTGCAGAACAGCTTTAAATTGTTAACCCATTTTGTGTTCCCTGTAAAAGGTCTTTTGTATAGTTTGGACATGTACAGAATTTTTCACTTTTAACGTTACTTTTTTTTAAACCTCTGGCAGTTCACCACTTCCCTTTGTACCATTTCAAGCTATTCACTGGACTTAAACAAGTTGAATTGTAATAAATAACTGGAAAAAATTGGGGCATGTAGAGTACATTTTATCAAAGTCTCTGGTGTAGATCGCCCTCCTAGGGATTAGTTTGTGTTGAAGAAGAGTCATGTGATGCATGAAAGGCACCTTATGAGCGCAAAGAGTGTCTGAAACGGAAAAAGCAACATAAGAAAGCTGATAACGGCTGTTGTCATAATAGTTATTTCCAACTGTGAAGCCAGCTAATGCAGAAACCCCCCCCCCCCCCAAAAAAAACAGGCCGACTCAATAAAATTCAGATGTTAACATCTGTCATTAAGACAGAAAAAAGAAAAAGGTATAAACCTATCCATTTGAAAATATAGGCTGTTTTCAGGAAGGAAAAACTCCCTTTTAACAGGAAGAAACCTCTGGCAGAACCAGGCTCAGGAAGGGGCGGGCCATCTGCCACGACTCGTTGGGGTGAGAGAAGGAAAACAGGAGAAAGACATGCTGTGGAAGGGAGTCAGAGATTAATAACAAGTATGATTCAATGCAGAGAGGTCTGTTAAGACATAGTGAGTGAGAAAGGTGACTGAAAAAGAAAATTCAATGCATCACGGGCATCCCCCAGCAGCCTACACCTATTGCAGCATAATTAAAGGAGGATTCAGGGTCACCTGATCCAGCCCTAACTAAAGAGCAAAGTGCTCTAATGGGGTTATGTGGTACTATAAGGTCATTAAGATAAGATGGGGCATGATTATTTAAGACGTTGTACAGTGTTATTACAAAAGTATGAGCACCCTTGATAATTTTCATGATTTTCCTTCATAAATCATCGGTTGTTTGGATCAGCAATTTCATTTAAATATACCATATAGCAGATGAACACAATGATATTTGAGAAGTGTAACGATTTGACAGGTTTGATGGTTTCATGGATAGCCTGCTTTAAGTCACACCATAGATTTTCAATAATATTCAGGTCTGGGGACTGAGACGGCCATTCCAGAATGTTGTACTTGTTCCTCTGCATGAATGCCTTAGTAGATTTTGAGCAGTGTTTAGGGTCATTGTCTTATTGAAATATCCAGCCATGGCGCAACTTCAACTTTGTCACTGATTCTTGAACATTGTTCTCAAGAATCTGCTGATATCAACTGGAATCCATGCGACCCTCAACTTTAACAAGATTCCCAGTACCTGCACTGGGCACACAGCCCCACAGCATGATGGAACCGCCACCACATTTTACTGTGGGCAGCAAGTGTTTCTCTTGGAAAGCTGTGTTCTGTTTCCACCACGTGTATGGCCTCGTGTTATGCCCAAATAACTCTAGTTTCATCAGTCCACAGCACCTTATTCCAAAATGAAGCTTGTGCAAATGTGCTTTAGCATACCTCAAGCGACTCTGTGGCATGTGTGCAGAAAAGGCTTCTTCTGCATTACTCTCCCGTACAGAATCTCCTTGTGCAAAGTGCGCTGAATAGTTTAACGATGCACAGTGACACCATCTGCAGGAAGATGATGTTGCAGGTCTTTGGAGCTGGTGTGTGGGTTGACTATGACTGTTCTCATCATCATTTGCCTCTGCTTATCTAAGATTTAGGCCTTAGAACCGTCCCTGTGGTCTTCCATTTCCTCACTATGTTGCTCACAGAATTAAGAAGCAGAAAATCAGAGTTCATCTGGGTCTTTATGTCTTTACGACATTCCTGCAGTTTAACTAATTGGTGTGTGTTATCTGTCTTCATCGTAAGATAAAGTTGAGTGTAAACTGCATAGCAGTGAAAATGTATGCTATGCCTTCTAATGATGCTGCCTAAGGGAAGCATGTATAATGTAAACAGAACTGGTCCTAGCACTGAACCCTGTGGAACTCCATAATTAACCTTAGTGAGTGAAGAGAGAAAATACAATCCTAAAGGCAGAAAAAGCACAAACAAGCACAAATTCTGCTGGTTGAGCAGCGACTGAGTTTGATTCCCTAACCCGGGCCTTAAATATTTTAATGTATATGGGTTGTGTGTCTGAGGTGGGGTTCATTTTGAACTGTTTTTATTTTATCAAGTATTGTTTAACTTTTGTAGTTTTTGTTAAGGAACGGTTGTTAGGTAAATTGTGAAAGGATTTTGTTAATATTAAGTTTAACGTATAATTTATCCTTTTTTTGTGTATAAACCTGCTGATTTCGTCCCTTTTGCTTCCAGGCTGAGAGCTGAAGGTGGTGGAGGGTTTCCCAGCTGACTGTTATTATGTGCTGTGTGTGTGGTTGGTGCCAGATTCTCTTCGCAGTTGAGTGCACGCTCACAAGTGTCTGGGGTGATCTATTTATCTTTTTTATTTGTTGAAATCGTCTCCCCGTCAAGTTGACCATCCTCAGTTCTGAACACCAACCCCCATTCCCGTTATGGTTGAATGTGTAGAGTTTTAAAAAAAGTTTTCTTTGAGTAACGAAGTATAACTTTTAATTGTGAAATCACATCTCCTGCCTCATATTAGTGGAACAAACCTGTGTACCTTACTGGTGTTAGTACTTATTTCTTTGGGTGAAATTCCAAAGGTGGCGTTGTTGGTAGCCCTAGCTATAGTGAAAACAGTGAGTATGAAGGGCAAAGTACTGAATTACTCTTTTATACATTGCTCCCACAATTGTTCATTATTGTAAGATATATATTAATTTGTCAGAAGGGGATAGGCGCAAGCTAGTCTGTCTGAGAAGTGAACCTTTATGTGTCACTTTAGCTTATTTTTATGACAATGTTTTGTACTTTTTATCTCATGTAATCAGAGTACAGTCACGTTCAGAAATGAGAAGCACTTCTGACAAACAGGAAAAAGGAATATCAGGAGAGTAACATGAACCACACTTACATTATGCAAAAACAAAAAGGAGAACTTTACTGCAATCATTCAAAAGCATTTCCCCTCAACCTACATACAAAATTTAAAGAGTCACTGTCCAGTCTGGCACCTAGTAAAGGACAAAAAGGATATAAAAAACACACCCATCAATAGACACCGATGAACGTAGGCAATATGTTTCTATGAAATAAGACTTTTTTTCACACTAGTTTCAAGCATGGAAATGGAATTTAATATCTTTAAATAACATTTATTTAGAAAATTTGGTCAAAAATGAAACACGTGTGGATATAAGAAAGAAGCAGATTTAGTTACTTCAAGATTGTCTTTGTAAAGGGTAGAAAGATTATATCCCTATAACCCTCGCTACAATCTCTCTACCCAAGATAACAGAGGCAACAGTTTGCACAGGTATGATAATGTCACTGAGTGGCGCCTACATTAAGTGAAATGTACTACTTTCATTATATAGACAAGATAGACAAATGTTTGAACATGCTTATGTTTGATTGTTTTAATATCCCACTGAAATGGGCTGAGAAAAGCACAGAACAGGATTTTTAAAAATATTTTAATCTAACTAAGTATATACAGAATATAAAGTATGTAAAACTCCATAAAAAGATTATCTAAAATTAAATTGGTGTAAAGCATACAATACTGTTAAGTCTGGTGTTGTAGATACTAAAATCTGAAAGTTCATGTCATAAAAGAATTAATGTAATTCTTTGCTTCTGAATTCATATTTAAATTCACACAGTCAGTCTCTAAACTATGACACATAAACATGCAACTGTACAGAAGGTAACCTGACATCTATCTGGGGAGAAGTCCCAACAGAAACAATTGTTTGAGAACAATAGCTGTGTCAGGAAGTAAGTGAGGGTGGGATACTATGTATTTAGTGCATGTTTTTTTTAAGTGACATCTCTCTAACGGACTAACACTCATTTCTTTCTTTCACAGCCTCTCTGGAGTTGTCTTTGGAAGTCACATTGGTGAGTCGGACAGTCTCCTGCTCTGTGCTCTCTTTCCTGTCACGTACTTCTCCTTCCATGTGGAAACCAACCATCAGCTGGTATATCATTACACCAATGAAGGTACCGAGGAATGGAGCAAAAACAGGGACCAGGAACCAGCCTTGTCTAACCCTGGACAGAGACAGAATAAGAGTTAGTAAGTGTTAGTAGGGATCACTGTAAAGGCAATGTAAAGGAAAAGTAGTTCAAATCTGTCCACTGACGTGAAAACCTCACTCCCCCAACCAGCTATAGCGGTGAAAAGACGTGGTCCGAGGTCTCTGGCAGGATTCACTGCATAGCCAGAATTAAAGCCCATAGACAATCCAATGACCAGAACCACAAATCCCACAGTGAAGGCCTCCAGCCCTTGGGGGATAGGGTTGTTGTGAGGATCCACAATGGCCAGAATGCAAACTATCAGTGCTGCTGTGCCAATAATCTGTGTGGTAAAAATGAAATGTAAGAGGGAATCCCATCTATATTCTGTTCTTAAAATTTGTGTATAAAACCAGTTTGCATTTCAAAAGACTACCTGATCAAAGAAACCGTTGACAAGGGTGAGATGGTTTCCAGGATAAGTAGCAAAGATGCCAGCTGTGGCGTCAGGTCCAGTCACATTAAAACTTGCAGGATGGTCCCACAGGGCATCTAATGGGATCCAAATAATAAGATGTTTTTTTTTTTTAATTATTGCTGTTGTTGCTGCTTAAATAATAAGATATGGGCAGTCTGAGGTACACCTGTGCACTACTCATGATGTCAGATCAGCATCCTGATGTGGCACACCTGTGAGGTGGGATGGATTATCTCAATATGGCAGATGTGCCCACTACCACACATTTGGACTGATTTGTGACCACTGTTTGGGAGGGATGGTTATATTGTGTATCTGGAATGAATTTTAGGTCTCTACGTCCATCCCATGGGGAATGGGAGCAGTAACAAAGGTGTTGCGTTTATATTTTTGTTGAGTGTATATATATATTGTATATTTATCTAATAATTATATAATAAGATAATTCTGACTCATCACTAGAAGTCTTCACTTACCATAGTACATGCCAAAAATAATAGCAGCACCAAAGAAAGCACCAATTGTCTGAAAGAGGAAGTACATGGGAAACTTTCTCCAGCGCTCTCTTCCAAGCAGACACAAGGCAAAAGTTACTGCTGGGTTGAGATGGCCGCCTGCAAATGCAGATGTTGACATTATGTCAGTGTGTGCAGTCCATAATCACACAAAATCACAGCCTTGCCTAAAGTAAAACAAAAAAAGCTCTAAATACATGTTACATAACATAAACATCAATAAATCAGTTTGCTTACCTGATATTTGGCCACAGACCAAGATGCCTAACGTAGCAGCAAAGCCGAAGGCAAAGTTGACAGTAAGGAACATACCATGGGAACCACCGCTCAACACCAACTGGGCCACAGAACCGCAGCCAAACATCTGGAGAGAGAGCAGAGAAATCAAGTTCAATTGGGTCCCAATAAATGAATACACTAGTTTTTGGTTGTTTCTCTTGTAGAACAGTTAATATAATGAAAAATTCAATGTGTGTTTTTGTTTAAATGGGTCTATTTAAATTTGACTAAATGTTTTCTGTCCGTTTGTTGCATTGACTTTTGTTTGAAATGAAGAAAACCTTTCCAATTGCTCTGAGAAATGCATTCTGCATATCAAGACTTTACAAAGTTTTGTGTACGACATCAACCATACTCAGCATCTCACAATATAAGTATTGTACATTAGAGGCCCTGTTAGTCAGTCACATAAAGAATGTGATCATTATTTGTGAGACCTGTAAAACAAAAACCCACTGAATGAGACCTGCTCTGAATGAAATCCATTGTTTTAACAAGGGCAGGCAGGAGAAGACTACACTACATGTACAGAAAGGTCAGTATGTTGACCTTGATCGGAGGGGAACTGTCATTATTCCCAAGTGATTTATCCAAGAAGGGGGAAAAACAAGTCCTAATCCACTTGGAAAGAGGATAAAGATGGTTTGGGAACATTTTTCTTTATCAACAGCACCAGGGTGAGGTGTTCCGGGCACGTCCCACCGGGAGGAGGCCCTGGGGCAGACCAAGGACGCACTGGAGAGATTATATCCCTCAGATGGCCAGGGAACGCCTTGATGTTCCCCTGGATAAGCTGGACGAGGTGGCTGGGGAGAGGGAGGTCTTGCCCCTCCGCTTAGGCTGGTGCCCCTTGCGACCTGGCCCCAGATAAGTGGAAGAAGATGGATGGATGGCTGGATGGAACAGCACCAAACAGGATATGTCAAACTGTGTGTTCAGAGTACCTCGTGATTATATTTGTGCATATATCCATGAGTGTTCTTTGGATGTGCTTGTAAGTGTAGTATGTAAGCGTCCATGCTTAGGCTTCTGTGCTCTAAGCCCCATGAAGAGGATTCTTTTCGTTGAGGTTAGTCTGAGGGAACCGCCTTTAGAGGGACTGGCGCCTGAGGAGTGCTCATTATCACTGTGCTCAGTGTAAACTCTCCTCCTACGATGAGACCAGCCGTTGCTGGAAAAATAGGATATAGCTGAGTCTTATGCTAGAATTGTGCTTAGCTGTTTTATTTTTAGGAGTGTGAACAAAGTCTTTTTGATACTTCTTAATGTCATAGGCACTGGATTACAAATGATCAGCCATTAGCTTGTGAGTGTCCATTTCCTGATTTAGATCGCATTCCACCAGAAAGGTCTCATTTAAATCTGATACTAAATTTGGACACAGGGAGAGCTACTTCCAGCTTGCAGAAGCACTTCTAGAAGTGCTCATATTCAGTGATTCTGTGCTCTTTTCACAAATTACAGTTACTTCATATGTTTCTGTCATAATGTAGCTTAACTGCAACCCAGCAACAAACATTCAAGTTGCCGATTCAGCATTTCATACATCTATAGTGCCAAATGTTAGCACAGTCAGGGAGCTTATAAAAGAACTGCAGAGCAGTCAGCCAACTGAAACAGACACTTAGGATTTGTCTAGGAGTGAGAGGCCTGAAACCGGTCTCTGTGGGATCTTTTTAAAATCAGGATGAAGAGCCTTAGAGGAATTCCAACAGCTACTCTCCAGATGAAAGCAGACTGCTTTTGAAGTGGAAAATGGATTCCACCTTCACATGGGTTTAGCACACCAGTGGCAACCAAAGACACAATCTGCTGCTGTGAGAGGATTTTTATGAAATCAAGTATAATCAAGTGTGCCTTATAATCGAGTGTTCATATATTTTCACATAACCAAGCTTATTGTTAAAGAGAACATAATGCATTCCTTACTTTAGTGTCTGAGATGTTTGACAAGTATACAAGTATGTATTCTTTAACCCAGTGTGTGTGATGTCAGATAAGTGTGATATACTTCTATGTTTTTATTCTTAGTTTGTGTGCAGAGGTCAGATAAGCTTAGGTAATGTCTGGCCTTTTCCCTTTCGGTTAAAAGAGGAAGTACTATGTAACCCATTTTGCCTTATAAATAAAGCAACCAGCCTGCACTGAGTGTGTGTGATTTTGCTGAGAGGCACACACCCATGCGCATGTCTTAATACTCTCTGAGTCGGTCTGCAAATGTCTTAACCCCTGACATTTAATTGGTCCTTCGTAGCCGGAGAACTGACTGTTATTTTTAACGTCTAGTTTTCCACAGACGGTCTTCATCGGATCCTGACGTCGTGACGCCTGCGCTGGAAAAGAGTCTGTGCACAGCAAAAGAAAATCCGGGAGCGTGAATTCGATCTCCGGTCAGCCTCTTATACAGGCCTTCACGGCTCCAGGACCCGATGAGCGCCGGATTCAAAAACGCAGCGCCACAGTAAGGTGAATATGAAACACTGCATTCCATCAAGCGTTAAAATACGTTGATATTGAGATTTTCCTTTAAAATAGTGTAAACCTGGTTAGCGCCGACAGATCTCATTCCCACTTTTTCATGCCAAAGAAGGTGTCAAAAAAATGCAAAAAAAAAAAAACAAATGTCTTAACCCCTGACAGCTGCTGATGCTGCTGCTGCTAAATGGCTTCCAAGGTCAAAGCCAGTTTAGACTCAGTGATGAGGCATTTAAGCACGCTATACTAACAGAAAAGTTACTCAGTCAGTTCATGACATATTTTAAATGCCTTTGACTAGAACTAATTTTTTCCATATGCAATGGTCAATTTGTGAGCAAATCTACCATGAATTTCAGACAATATTAAAACACGCACGGCTGCACACACCCAGTGAGCATGAGTTCATCTGGAGGCATTGAAAATCACAAACAAAAATTAAGAAGAAAGAGGAATTTTTACGCAAGATATTATTGCATAAGAAAAATGTGGCACCTATTATTCTGCCACTGAACGTGTCCTGATGAATAACTTCACCACACCTTTGTGTACTATCAGTAGTCACACCAAGAGTTACACCATTACAGGTCAAATATTTCTAATTTCCCATAATGATTTAACATAGATCAATCCAAAGTGCTCAAAACAAATGTAGATCATATATATGTACATACACGGGATATTTTAATCAGGGGTAGCCTGCTTCTGTGAGTTTATTATCAGGTTATTATCAGGTTTACAGATCACATTGTGCTGCAAGATTAATCATGTTTAGTCATTAAAAGAATACGCTGCCTGCTAGAATTTAAATTATTAACTGTAAAATCCATTTTATTCTTGGCGTCATTTCAAAATAAACAACTTTTAATGGTATACTCTGGAGTCTATATTTCTACAGTATATCTATATATTTCAGTTAGCAAGCAAAAGTTGTCCACCTCACAGTTATTGTTTTGATGCCTATTTTAACCTTTATGTTTGAGACAATGCAAGATAAAATTCTATTTCATCTTTTGTCGGCCTCTGTCTTTAATACTGATACTGAAAACAAAAACAACAATAACAAATGTGCTGTTCCTCATACTGAATTATCATCATTACTTTGCATGTATTAACTTCCATGTTCATGTGCACATATATAACTCCTTTTTATGTGAAGAAAGGGTGAGGTTGCGCCTCTGGGATCCTACACACAAACACACACACACATATATATGTATATAACAGGTGAGCAGGGGTTATTCATAATAGATAGCATTATTTAAAGGATGAATATTGTTTTAATGTTGTGTTGAGATTATACATGAATTCCATGCATACACGCACAGACACAGGTGCACACATTCTTACGCTTCCACACACAAACATGCACTTACCACAAGGATGAGAGTGCCAAGACACTCTGCCAGGGCTTGACGAAGCAGCAGGTTGCGGATCTGGAAGAAGCGGGACAGTTTATCCAGATAATGCTTTTGCCAGCCCATGTCTTCTTGTCACAGGTTGAAGAGACTGTGAGAAATGACACAAACACACACACACACACACAGTTGGTAGAATTTCCTGAGTGCCTGTGAAGCTGAGAGGACTGAGTTCCTCTTTTATAGCCAATGGTCTCGGATGGCCATTCTGAGCTTGGACCCACCCCTCTATACCCCGCCTCTGTGCTAGCTTGGTTTTGTCACTGACCTGTTCACTCCCTCACCACCTGTCACGCACAAACACCCATACACACACACACACTCTGTACACCTTTTTTTCTTCCTCAGGACATTTTTGCATTGTAAGGTAAATACTTTAATATTACCTTTACCCTCCTTTACAACCAAAAATAGTCTAACCAAATAAAATGAAGTTATATATTTAAACTTAAATGTATGTTTAAGTTTACTGATGATGCTTGTTCTCTGTCCCTCAGAATTGGGATTAGAAGTACTCACTGTATGAAAAATAAGATATAATTATGTATTTACTAATACGCAGGTATCCTGGGTTTTTTGTTTGATTAAAAAAAGCAAATGTTGGAAAGAATTCCTATTTCCACTCATTGGGAAACAACAAGTGGAAGCAAATCCAAACTTACCTGGTTGCCACAAGAGCCATATAGCATATGGAATGCTATATATATATATATACACATCTTGACAAATGAATCTCCATTATTTTCAAAGCAGTATATTCTGAACCCTAGAGTTCCAGAGTTATCGGAGCACACACACAAATACACACACATGTGTAATTCATGCTGTTTGCCACCAGTACTGGATCATTCCCAGCTAATCACACACATCTTCTCTTCTACTCTTTCTGTCACCTTATTTTGTCTGTCCTTTTCTTATGTTCCTCTTCTGAAACTTCATCACCATACATTATGTCTCCTTTGTCTGGTTAGAAATGTGAGAACATGTGCTCTGTAAGGCCTCAGCTATGCTGGTATCAATAGGAATCTGGATCCCATTCTAAAATACTCCTGTTTTTGTCTGTGTGTGTTGTTGATGTTGCCAGTTTTTGCATGATAGTGGAGTCCATCAGCTGGAATTTACCCAAGGACTGCTAAACAAATGTGCACACGTTTATAGACACATAAAACTGTCAACTTATGAAAAAAATTCCACTTTCAGGCATACAGAAAACTTTTTCTCCATAATTTATGGAGATGTTATTGTGTAAAAGGCAATCTGAGTCATTGCCAGCCAGATATGTCAACTCGAACATGGTTAAGTCACGTGCAACATTTTACAAGGAACCTTTTTTTGAATAGGAGTAGGCGTCCCCTGAGGAGATTACTGAGGAGAATGCTTCCTAAACCAACTTTGGGGAAAGCAGGATTCTTTTTTTTTTTTTTTTTTTTTCTTCTAAATGACATCAGAAACAGCAGTATGCGACATTACGTGATGGCAGAGCTTCAGTTCATCCTTTGTCATTTTTTTTTTTTTTTTTTTAATAAATAGGACAGGGGGAATGAATGAGAGAAAGAGGGGGAGAGAAAGAAAGAAAACCAAAGGGGAGAAGAGACGGTGAGAAGGGGGGGGAAGAGAGAGAAAAAAAAAAAGAACTCCTGGGTCACCTGTATGGAGAAAAAAAAAAAAAAACAAACAAAAAAAAAAAACAGAGGAGACAGCAAACAACAAAGAGCAACATAATAATAGAGAAAACAAAGCACCATCACAATAAACTAGCTAGTCATAGATATCAATATTTACTAAATAATAAACGATATTGTGCAGCACGCAAGATAGACAGCGCACAGTGTGCTTTGAGGTAGCAGCCAAGAAAGCTTTAGTCCGCGTCTGTGAATACCCATGTGTGCATACCTGTGTGGATCAGCATGCTTGCATTCCAAAGGTTTCTCCATGTAATGATCTGCTAGGGAGTGTGGGGGGGGGCCACAGCCCCGTCCTCCAGGGTGTGAAGCGGGTATGGAGGAGATCAAAACTCCAGACATCCAGAGGCCCCCAGAACACAAGAGACCATGGAAGACCAACAGAGGGGCAGCCGCGCCACTGTTCCAGTAAGAGCTGAGGAGAGTCCCAGATGAGGGCTCGCCCAGCAGCCGCGGAGCAGAAGTCAGGGGGAGTTGCAGTGACGCGCCCGTGAGCTCCGCCGGCCCCCAGCTGCGCCTGAGTGACCGAGCCCCAGGCCGAGAGGCCGGGGGCACCCCACCTCCAAAGGGGCCCGAGCGAGCCCCAGGCCCCAGGCCCCGACAAGCGGCCGCCAAGGAGTGAGCCGGTGTGTACCCGGACGCCCACCCCCAGACACAAAGAACCACCAACACACCGACACCTGAGGGAGTCCGCCACCGGCAGGGGAAGTGGTGGTGGGTGGAGATAGGCCTCCAAACCTTGGAGGGCCTGAGGTGTCCCCAGAGAGGTGGCGTCTGATACCCAACCTGACATATAGACACAGACATACAGGCACACACAGACACAAACATCCATTCCCACCCTCATGCTCTCATATGCACTCACTCCACACTCAACCAACGTGGAGACAGACATAAAGAGACGCTGTACACACAATCACACTCCCCAAGCGTACTCTACAAACCAGGTCTAGGTACCCTTGCCCCTGGAGGGGGGAATTGCACCCAGACCCAGGTGGTGTTACCCTTTTCCCTGCGGTGGGGAGAGGCAGACCACCCCGACTCCGCAGCAGCAGGGAGGCCCCACACCCCAGACCGCAGTCGGACGGCCAACTCCTCCTACTAGCCCTCCCGCTCCAGCAGGCCGCAGAGAATGGGGGTGGGAGAAGACTCCAAACCTCCCTCCACCCACTCATTGTAGTGTTGATGCATATGTGTTCTAAGGTGCAATTAAAACCCAGGAGGGCATGGAGCTACCTGCCAAGGAGCAGCAGGTAAGCGCATAGTCCCTCCTGCTAGCCCTCAATGACTAAGTGTATTTAAAATTGAGAGGTGGGCAACGACGTCAGGGGTGAGGTATATACCCTGATGGTAATTTGGACTCCGTGATTGTGCCCACCCCCAAGATCCTATATGTATGTGTAATGAGAGTGTGAATAATGTGAATGTCTAAGTTGTGGGATAAAATTGAGGCAGAGGCAGCCAGAAGGGGACAGGGGGGGTAGCCTCCTCTGCACCCTGGTGACATACCCCCACTCCAAGGCCCTGCATGTGTGGGTGGTTGTGGAGGAGCGGGAAGAGGGAGGCAGCTGGAGATGGGGAGGGAAGGAAGGGAGGGGCAGGTAACCCCTCCCTGACCCCTGACCCCAGTAGGCACTCCCACCCTCCGCGACCCGCCAGGGAAGGGGGGCCCAGGCCCATCAGACCGGGGCCCAGTGCAGTAGCGCCCTCCGGCTCCACAGAGCCCTGGACAGTCCACCCAACCCCACCACAGAGAAAACTGCACCCACCCCACCATCCACACATCTTCCAGACTACATAAGACGGTAAACGCCCAGGCTGAGATCTTCCTCCACCTCTCCTGTATCTCCCCCTCCTGCAGAGAGTTCCTGAAGAGAAGAAAGCTCCTGCAAGATGTGACCATCCCCCCCACCAGTTGAAGAGCCCCCCAGGCGGCTCGACGCACCGGCGGCACCCTGCTCCAGGGCCGGGCCCCCATGCACCCACCCGCCCACAACCCCGGCAACACACCAACCAGGACCCAAGCCCCCGAGGCCCGGCCCGGGCCCCAGCCCAGAGACGGAGCGCCCCCAGAACCTCACGCCCATCCCGGACCCACCCAGGGGCAGCCAGGTTGCCAGGTCAGTAACCCACGTCCGTCAGCACAGACCCTCCCCTAGCCCCGCTGCACGCAGCCGCGAGGAAACAGTCACCTGAGAGCCAACAGAGCCCCCAACCGGACGTG
Source organism: Copadichromis virginalis (assembly GCF_057382275.1). Taxonomy (NCBI): domain Eukaryota; kingdom Metazoa; phylum Chordata; class Actinopteri; order Cichliformes; family Cichlidae; genus Copadichromis; species Copadichromis virginalis. Next base: position 19,183,519 of record NC_140629.1, read on the forward strand.
ACCGCTACCCCGGGTTGAGCCCCCCAAGGAAGATGCCTCCGGGGAACCCCCCAACGCCCTAAGCCTGTCCCTACCCCCTCACCAATCACAACAGTGAAGGCGGGACCAAACTATGACCCCCCACCCCCACTAGGTGATGGAGCTGATAAAAGGGGCCCAGAGCAATTGATCTAATGTGGTGGCAGAGGCTGTGTCAAGACTAATGTAATCTAATAGATAATTTCTATATTGGTTAGAATTAAGATTATTTTTATTTTTCCAGTTCATGAGGACTGTTTTCTTGGCTATGCATAGGGCAGTGAAGATCATATGGGCTATATTCTTTTCTGAAGTGACATTATCTAAGCTGCCCAGTAGACACACTAAGGGGGAAGTTGGAATGTTACATTTCAGACACTTTGATAAGTCTTCACATATCTCGCGCCAAAACTTTTGCACTGGTGGACAGAACCAAAGAGCGTGGATGTAATTGTCTGGTGTATTGCCTTGACAGTGTGAGCAGTTGTTGGAAGATGTAAAGCCCATCTTGAACATCCGATGACCTGTATAGTGCACTCTATGAAGTATTTTGTATTGTATTAATTGCAGACTGGGATTTTTAATTAATTTAAAAGTTTTTAAGCAAATCTGAGACCAGAAGTTTTGGTCTAGGTTGACTGATAAATCTGCTTCCCACTTTGCAGTAGGAAGGGATATTGATTCATCTAATTTAGAAAGTGTTCTGTATATTTTAGATAATAATTTGGGGGATTTAAGAGTAAGAAAATGTGCCGCACTTAGTGGTGTTTGTAATTCAACTTGACTGAGGTTAAATTTCTTTTTTACTATGGATTTAATTTGTTGATATTCTAAAAACATTGTCTTGTTGATCCCATATTGTTCAACTAGTCTGTCAAATGGAATAAATTCTGTTCCCTCTAATATATGTTCTAAGTATTTAATTCCTTTACAACTCCATTCTGGGAAATTAATCATATTATTGTTTTGTAATATGTCAGGGTTATTCCAGATAGGTGTACGTTTGCATGGGATTAATGAAGACTCCGTTATTTTTAGAAACTCCCACCATGCTGTTAGAGAAAAGCTGATGTTGATACTTTTAAAGCATTCATGTCTTTTGATGTTTGAGCTAATAAATGGTAGGTCCGAAATCTCTAGATCCTTGCATAGTGCCTGTTCAACATCTAGCCAGGGCTCAACTAAGAAGGTATGTTTTAACCATTCTGAGATGAACTGAAGCCTGTTGGCTAAGAAGTATTGGTGAAAATTAGGCAGATCTAATCCTCCTCTATCCTTGGTTCTTTGTAGCGTTTTTAAGCTAATACGCGGGGGTTTATCTTTCCAAAGGAATTTGGAAATATATGAATCCAGAGATCTGAACCAATCTTGTGATGGTTTGTTAGGGATCATCAAAAATAAGTAATTTATTTTTGGCAAGATCATCATTTTTATAGTGGCGACCCTTCCCATGAGTGATATGGGTAAAGATTTCCATCTAGTCAGATCACCTTCTGATTTCTTTAGAAGTGGGATGTGGTTTAGTTTAGTTGTATGTCCCCCTTTTCCACCTGCGTTTTCTACACACATCCACATAGTTTGCTCAAAAACTGTTAATTTTGCTAACAATTAAATGTTATTTGGAGGCTAAAAGAACATCATTTTTGTATGTATTCAGTTCTCAGCTCAAACACAATTTTGAAAGACAGTGGAGCTGCATTTTTCAGCCATGTGGTTTTATCTAACTTTTCCTGGAAGAGTTTGGCTCAGAAACTGGACAGTTAGTGCGAAAGTGAAAAAATGGGGATACCCACAAGAATTTAAGTCCTCTTTTGACATCCTTACAATTAAAACTCTAGTATGATGAGCAGGAGAAAAGGCACAGAAGCTGCCAAGAAATACACAGCCTTTGTCCTGAGTCTTCCCCCCTCACTGTTTATAGGCCCACCAAAAAGAAAATAAGTCGCAGATTTTGGCTGAAAAGGTAGCTCCTTGTACCTTTGGACTCTATTGTATGATTTTTTTTCATGCTGTTCATACTACTCAATTCATCTGACTTCAAAACACTTAAAATATTCTTCTGTCTTCACTTTTCTAAAGCCTGAAAACAGGAGCCCAGAGTGAGTGCAGATGTGGCAAAAATATGTTGCCTACCACAGCTTCACTATTTCAAACTTTTTAACTATTTACTATAAAAACATCTACGCTGATATTATTGAAGTTTTTGATCTGTGGCTCTATGTTCGACGTGTGTGCCAGACGTGTCTCGTGTAGGAGTGGCAATACTGTAGTTGTTTTAGAACCAGAATTCAGTAATATACAGGTTCCCTGTGTTCAGAATACAATGACAGCATCACTATACATTATTCACCTGCTTTGATCAAAACCCAAAGGCAGATGTATGAATTTTTTTCGTCTGTTAGCTCAATAATGAAATCTATTGATCTGAAATCTGGCTTACCATCTGAGAATACATAAAGCAATTAAATACATGGATTTTGTTCATAAATTCTTCATTTATACAGTACTGCGAGAACGTCTTCAGCCACCTCTCGTTTCTTTATACTTTTCTGGGAAAATGGGAAATAGGTGTAGTGATTTACCAAAAAGCATGGGAATACAGCATATGAGGTATGAACAGATTTTCAACAATTCTAATATGTTTGAAAGCCAGTGTTTGGTGTGGCCACCTTTATTCTTCAACATCTGAACTCTCTTTGGCAAGCTTTCTTGTCATTTCTTCAAGTAGTCTTCAGGAATAGTTCTTCAGGCTTCTTGAAGGATAACTGTCTTTATGCTCTGTTCTCTGTCATGATCCCACAGTGCTTTAATAATCCAGTAATCTGAGCTCTGGGGAGCCAAGTTAATGGCTGATGGTATTCCACTGCATGTTCTTCTGTCTGCGTTTGTTTTTACTGCACTGGCAGTGGTGTTTGGGATCATTGCCATACCAAAAGAAAAAAGAAAAAAAGAAGCCATTGCCAATAACAGACTTTTAGATGGCATTATATGGTGGATAAAACCTGAAAGCAATTTTCATGTTTACAACTCCACTGAAGTTAGGAGATCAAAGCCAACTTTGTGGATAATTAGTTTATTAATGCTCATTGAAGCAGTTCAACCTTTAAGATTAAGCATCTCTCAAGAAAATCGTGGATGTAAATGGGCAGCATTAAACAAGCAAGGAGAAACAAGCTGACAGAGGAAACTGGCACAAGCACGGGGAAGACATGCAAACTGCACCCAAAAGGAATTTTGAAATATTTTTGCCACAGGGCAATTGTGTTAAACACTAAGCTTCTATGCTTATGGTTGTCCTTTTGTTTTAGTAGGGAAATCAAGTTTGACCAAGATATACTAGAATTTAGCTTCCGCTGCCTTTTTGCTGTCTTGCTTGCACAAATGTTAAAAGTTGTGACTCCAAGCCATGTTTAGTTTTTCTTATAATGAGCAACAAAGGTGACAACTTAAAAAGAAATAGAAAAACTTAAAAGCAAAACAGTCACAAGTTCCATTGCTCTTCTTGGTAATCATAGCCTTTTTTCTTTGTCTAAAATAAAACACAAACGGTATCTTTGCATCAGCAGCAGTGATGAAATAGATCCCGTTTGCAGAGTTTTGAATGTCTACCAACAGTTTTAGGTTACTAAAATGGTTACTCATACAGTACTTACACATAATTGCTGCATATGCTTTCAGTCATAGATAACTGTATTCTGTTCATCACTTAGTCAATTAAATAAGAGGAAAAAGTTTTAAAGTTCCATTAAAATGATTAAAATGTCCCCTCGTGTGGAAGGAAGGAAATCCTCATGAGAAACTTGAGTACATATAAATCTAATTATATCTAATAAAAACTATGATAAATGACTCAAAAGTTTTATCATAAATGTTTCTGAATAACTATTTTTTTAATAAATGACTTCAAAACAATGACATTTAGCTTTATAGATGTGCAAGTGTTATACACCTATAGATGTATATAAATCAAGACAATTAAATGAAATTAAGAGGCAAATAAACTGAAATACAAACAGCATGTATGCATTTATTGGACATGAAACAAACACAGATGGATGAGAGAAATATAGCCAGAACTGTTAACGGATATGGTTAACAAGAAGCTCAAAATTCATTCATGTTTTCACTGTTTTATTATTTTGTAATGGAATTGAATTTGTGCTGCGTCTAAAATGACCATTTTTCAGTCCTGGCCTCCACTGACTTGACTAAGCCCTTCCCCATGATTCGGAAGTCCTCCAGTATTGCTTCAACATTGGGAACAGTCTTAGCTTCATCTCCAGTGACCTCCACGCTGCGAGCAGACACCTGTGACGTCTGAGGTTTTGTGAAAAAACAAAACAAAACATAATAACAAAGAAAAAGGAAACATGAGGAAAAGGTGATTAGTGTGAAGGTGTGAAAATGAACAGAATGAAGGAGAATAACTATTACAAAAGCAAGTTTTCCACACCCCCAAAAACTTGTTTTTTAACTGCCTTCATGTTTTTAAATGGAAGTCACTTTGCAATTACCTTAAAGGGGGTTGGGATGAATGCCTTTGGCTTCCATAAAACTGTGATTACTGTTCCACCACATGGATCACAGAAGAAAAGGGCCAAGTCTCCAAATGCCTCCTGGAAATTAAAAAAAATAAAACTATGTTACGCATGCCAACTGACACTTATTTGTGAAGCTCAAAGCAAAACTTATTAGAAAACTATTGAGTATATCCCCCCCCCCCAAAAAAAAACAAACAAACAAAGAAACCAAAAACAAACCCAAAACCCACTTCAGTTTGACAAGCTTACTCAGTCAAAACAGGACTGTGATAGACATGTACAGAGGAAGAACGGGAATTAGTATGAATGTTGTGCAGTTTGGATTTCACTACCTTACAGTATAAGAACAGCTGAGTTTATCTCGGATTTTCTCTTGTCTGCGATTTAATTTTTTATTATCTGGAAGCGGCTCTGTTGTATCACACGTCAGCTTTCAAGCATAATATCTGCTTCACGTTTTTTTTTTTGTTTTTTTTTTTTTAAAGTCTGTCAAAAACACACTCAGCATTTGAAATGTTGAAAGACATTACTCACTCTTAGCTCTCCCAGGTAGAGGGACACAGGGTTGTAGTCGATGACTGGAAGGGGCCCTCCAGGCTGAGCCACACTGCCAGACATCACGCCCCTGCTGAAGGTGATGGCCGGAGGATCTACTGCCTGGTCGAGCAGGGGGACCTGCTTTGGGTTCAGGTGAATCACAACATCGTAAGCGTCCAGAGGAGGACGCAAAATCACCTACACAAATACGAAGAACGCATGAAAACACTGAAATAGCAAAAATCTGCATTTATATAGTGGATAAATCATGAAGGCAGTATTCACCCACCCTGACATCCTGCTTCTGGCTGCCATCTATCAGCTGATTTTCCAGCACTTTAAGACTCTCTGCAGCCACCATTATCACACGCTGCAGCATCTGAACACACATTCAAAAGTGGCTTTGAACATTTTGAACTATTAGCACCAAAAACACTGTCTCGGTTTTCAAACTAATAGTTAGCACTGGAATATATGTTACCCATATCTTGTAGCATAATTTTATCTGGGGACCTAATTTCATACGGGAACTGCATAACAACTGGAAAACTGCAGCGAAAACACCATTTTCTGTATGGTTTCTAATTTTGCCAAATTGTTGAAAATAAAAACAAAAACAAACGAACAACAACTTTAAATACACCCCTTAAATCTGTTTTGAACTTCCACCACATTTTTAATCAAAGTTAGTTGATTACAACAACAGAGCAATCCAATTTCTTTTTTTAATTGAGAGAAATATGACATCATTCAACCTGAGAGCTCTTTCTAGTCCAGATATGAATCGTTTCAACCTCTATGACATTTTTGAAGTCATGGTCATGGAAGTCTTTATTGGAAAACACTGTCATTAGAAATAAACTTAATATTCAATCTGTTAATAGACTACTTTCATAGTCTACTCCCTGGTGGTTATTCACAGGAACTGCAACAACTACAAATTTAAAAAAAAAAAAAAAAAAAAAAAAAGACTCATTACTGAACTCGTCTCTACAAAAATGTGCATACTAATTCAACAATGACCCCCTCAGGCTTCACATTCTCAGGGATGTGAAGCCTCAGGATCCACAGGAGGTATACTAGAATCAATGTCAAAATTTGTAATTAAGTCCACAGTGACGTCTTTATCAGGACGTCACAGCACAAATTTCCTGTTCTCCAAGAACTATAAAGGAGGATGCTGGGAGAGGCAGGTCCTTAAAATTGTTGTTTCTAACAGGAGCAAGGTAGCCAAGCACAGGAAACCTATCTGGGTCAGCCGCACACTATGGGAGGCTCGTGTGCGTGTCTTTTCTGTACGATACTGTGTGCCACAGGACTACTTTACAGCTGCGGTCACGTCCAAGCAGAGGAATATGAAACTAAATATTTTACTTATTTTACTACCAAAGAGGATGGCAATGAAAAGCAGCTGGTGAGCTACACCTGATGGTTTTAAACTGATATAATTAATGATGTAAACATCGTTCTCAGATTTATTTACTTCAATAATCCTGTTTATCATTTGACCCTTTGAAAATTTTTATGTACCGTTTCAGATCAGTGATTTACACGACGTTTTGGAAAGACTTCAGAACCATCCGTTTCCAGTTCTAAGAAAAAAGCATGGCTATCTCCCTGTGGTATGCAAGGCAAAAACTAATACCAGCTGGAATTCTAAAACTGATCTAGTCAGTCAGTTTAGAACAATTTATCATCTTTTATAGAGGTACTGAATCACTCTCTCAATTTAATATGATTCCTGTCTTTTCAGTGTGATCCAGGAGAGCAGTGTGCACTAAGGAAAGGATCCCGGATCGGAAAACTATGTGACTGTTCTTTGCCAAGAACATGCAACTCTTTTCTACACCGCTGTTTATGATTCTCTGCACCTGCAAGAAACTTTTTAAACACTGTAAAAGCAAAAGGAGGGGAAAACACTTCAGATGTATTTTAAGCTATAGTACATTCTTCAGTGTTCTTTTCTCACATGTTTACTAAACAAATGTAATATTTAATCATTTAAAATTCAGCGCTGAGAGCTGATCTATTAAATACTTTGTTATTTGTGTACTTGTGTGTCCACTGACCTGAATGCTAGGTGAGCGTTTGGTCCACATAGACAGTTTTTTGTCTTTAGGCGTAGCTATAAACATGACAGGAAGGGACTCCCGGGTGGCCATGAAGCCATTCTTGATCTCTGGGTAGTCCACAGCTACACGTGACAGAGAGGCGAAAAAGATTTGGCGTTGAAACAATAAAGCATATGGACGGATGTAGAAGTATGTTGGGCGAGTAAAAAGAAAGAGGTCAAGAGGGATTTGTTTGTGTCACACACACGGAAAAGGGATGTGTGTGAGAGAGCACTTGCCCGTGAGCTGGTTGTTGAGGTTGACAATCAGCGGATTGTTCCTCCAGTCAAAGGAGGAGAGCAGATGAAGGAAGCGAAGGAAGGCCACCTGTGGGGAACTGAGGAAGATGGAGAAATTCACTCACATGACCCATAACAAACAGAGGAAAACGTGTTTCCTACACAAAAAAAAAAGGAAAAAAAAAAAAGCAAAAGTGGTGGCTACCTGGGAGCAGTAAAGGGAGCGGGCTGCAGGAAAAGCGACGCCACCAGCAGGTCTGCTGTGTCCTCTGTAATGTCGTCGCTGAACAGCTGAGCACTGAGCCAGCGTTTGGCCAGGCGACATGCTGCGCCAAAACATGGGTGTTGCTGCTGGAGCCTTCAAATAAAAAGACAAAACGCACCAGACTGAAGAAAATGAAAAGACACAACTAAAAACATAAGTCTGCTTTGTCACACAGGAACTACTTTGTATCACTTTCGAACTTTTACCCATGTAATGTGCTAGTAAGCAGAGGCTTGTGAATGGTGGCCATCTCCAGAGCCTGGGCCTCGTCGTTGTCTCTTACAACCAGCAGCCCCTCTGCAGTCAAGCTCTCCCGAAGCACCTGAGGTTCACGGTGGTATGCCACCTGGATTCGGAACACCAGGCCATCCTAGGGGCAAAGTGAAACATGTGCTGCTTTAGCCAAAGGTTTCTACCTGTAGAATGGGACTTTTTACTCCTGACTACCACCAAGTGCTTGATCTTTAATTAAACTGATGAACTTGTCTCTATTTCTTTAAAAGCGGGGTGTCTTACAGAAGTGCACTGAGAGAACATGCTATGATTTGATGCAATATAAATTATACCAAATTGAAAAGGCAGCTTAAATAAAAGGAATATTGTTACGTGCAATCAAACATTACAAAAAAATAAAATAGTCAAACAACTTCAGAGTATACACTACTAAGTTACCTACTGTCAAATGTACTTAAGAAACTTAAGAAAACACCAGCAAACAGAAAAACGCACACAAAACACAACAGAAGTATTTTTGGGGAGACAATAATGTGACGGAACAGCTGCAGAAGCTACAGGATCTACAGTATTATATAAATAACATGATTAAAATGCATGGAGCCCACCTAACCAGAGGTGCTCTGTCTTGTGTTAAAATAAGAGAAAATAAAGTTAATATTTGTTGGTCTGTTTTTTTCCCCCTAGATCCCTAGTTGCTCTAAGAATAAACTTAAAGACAGAGTGGCTCAGTGACCCTTTTCTCAGTTATAAATTATATATATCAAGTTAAATTTCACAGAAAAGCCAGCTAAGGGTACACATAATCAAAAACATACCTTCCAGACATCCAGGTGGGTAGGACAGGGCCTGCATGTATAGCTATGGTGCTTTCTGAGTAGCTCCCCAAGTTGGATGTGAAACGCAGCTCGGATATGCTGGATTGCGAGGCGGTCATGAGGCCATTTCCCACTCCCTTCCATGTGACAGATTACTGCAAGAATAAGGCAACCAATACATTGGTGTATGACTTTGCATTGCTACATGTCTGTAGTACCCAAGAAAATGAAGATAAACGTTTTCGTTTGAGTCAAAGTGTATGCATAATACACCACGAACAGCAGCCAGAGTGGAAATTACTACACATCTAGGTGCAGTTTTTTCAAAGACCTTTTAAAATGTTTCAATGAATGAGCCACTAACTTGTTATAGGAGTGATATAGACAGGACATGGTTTGCCTTCCTTAGGCACCAGTGATCTGGAAGTTTTCTCTCTGTCAAAAAAGGAATACTCCAGTTTCAGTGGTCGTGGGGGAAAGACCTGCAAAGGCACAGTTGAGTATAAATTCACAGTTTAATATAAAAGACATCAATGTTTGATCAAGAGCTCACAGGCTTGGAGTGGGATCAAGGTGCCATTTTAAAATTATGCATTTTTTAACAACTTATACCTATTACTGCCGTCATGGCAGCAGTTTTCTGGTAAGAGCGAGGCATTTTACCTGTGTGTATCTGAGTGCAGGGTGTGCTCCTTGAACAGCAGTGATGGTGAGAGGCAGACCTTCCAGCCTCCATAGTTTTCTGCTCAGGTCATCATAGGACTGAACCACCACTAAGCTCTCCTCCTCTCCAGTGCCAGACACCTGAAGAGCATAATGTGTATTAATATTGAAAAAAGACATTCAGAGGCAGATGCAGTGATGAAAAACATCACTGATGCCCTCTTCTGGTGGTTTTCAGGATTAGACTTTATTTTTTAACACAAATAATTATTTAACTGCTAAGATAATTTAGCTACAATAACAAAATTTGTTACAATCTTTTTAAGTAAAATAATAAAAGAAAGTTGAGCTTTGACAGACAAATAATTATCAGGAAAAAAAATGCCAGCGGGGTGTGTTTTTGCATGTGGTTGTAATGGTTATAAGTATTTATATAACAAATCCCAACAGTTTTAGAATGTTCTTGCCATTTTAAGTTTATATAATTACTTAATAAATCATAATCAGACCATTATAGCTGTTATATATATATATATATTAGGTATAACAAGACATAATACTATTATTATTGTCAAACAAACTACGCATACTTTCTAGATTGATCTGTATTGACCCAAACCATACTGTTAGGGGAAAATATGAACGGTATGTCAGAGTTCTTCTTGAAATTTCCATCATACGTGGCTAAAATAATTCAATAATAACGGTTTACCTCACTTCCCGTTTTGATGACGTCATCTACCATCGCCCCGACATACCGCACACAGGATTCGGGGATGTCTGCGTGCCTACGGGATGACACACACGTTCTCTCTTTTTTAACTTGAACCTTCAGTGAAATTGTACACATAATTGCTTCACCGCCAGGTTTTTCTAGGGCACATGCCGAAGTGAAACAGGTCACAGCCTGTTTACATTCCCCCAAACCCCGTTTTATTTTTTACCCCATCCCCGATAGCAGTCAGTGCTAACATTTGCTAGCTTGCTAAGGCTTGGAAGACCTGAATTACGGTAAGTATGAAGCGCACAGGAAGGAGGCGCAGCTCCGTGTGGGACTGCTTTGAACAAACGGGGAACTTCGTCCGCTGCATGAAATGCAACGCGACGCTGAAATACTGCGGCGGAGCCACGACCTCCATGATGAACCACATGAGCAGGCACCATTCATCCGCGACGCCGATGGACGAGGACGAGAAACCCGTGATCTGCACCGTTCAGTGCATCGAGGATGAGAACGCTTCCAACAACTCGGAAATCACACAGGTTGCAGTCATGTCACCCAACATAAACATCACCCCTGCTGAGCGGGACTCCAGCGAGAGGAAACGCCTGAAGCGGAGCTCCGTTTGGGATATCTTCATCAAAGTGGACGACGAGGTTCACTGCACGATGTGCGGCACGAAGCTCAAATACAGAAGCAGCACCACCAGCATGATGTACCACATCAGAAACAAGCACCAGGACGCAGCACCCAACGACGGTGTGTCGCTGGCAACGCATGCGGAGGTGACTGAGCTCATCTCCAGAATGATAGAGAAGGACATGCTCCCCATCAGCATGGTTAGTGGCGATGGTTTTCGCGAGCTGCTTGCATACACTGTGCACAGTTATAAAATGCCATCTGTTGGTGATGTTACACGCATTATTGAAGGCCGTTTTCATGAGAAGGTTGAAGAGCTTATGGTGCAGCTGGGTAGAGTGGAGAAAGTGGCTCTCACTGCAGACTTCTGGACAGGTCTCACCTTTCAGAGGTACATGACCATGTCGTGTTCATTTATAACAGAAGACTGGCAGGGGAGGTCAGCTGTGCTGCAGACGCACAAAGTTTCAGCAGGCAGCCACTCCACTGCAGACACTGTTACAGAGAGCGTGCTCAGCACCGTGCAGGCGTGGGCCATCGCCGGTAAAGTGACCTCATGTGTTCATAACGACACGCAGAACAGCTTATCAGTCCAAGCATGTACCCGTGTCACCTGGGACTACACGATTTGCTTTGCCACAACGCTTCAGCGAGCAGTCAGCGATGGGCTTAGTGAAGATTTACTCCGCATCGTTGTTGCTGCCGGGAAACTAGTTAAGCACTTCAATCGCAACTTGCTCGCGAATGAGGCCTTGGAACAGAAGCAAGTTCAGATGTGCCTGCCGCAACGCAAGCTCATCCAGTCGAGCAAAGACAGATGGGACACCATCTGCGACATGTTTGAACGTTTGCTTGAACAACGGTGGGCGATTAAAGCCGTCCTCTCCGACCGCAGCGTCACCAGCAGGCAGGAAGCTCAGACCCTTGAGATTGAAGATGACTGCTGGCAGATAATTGAGAACTTCACGCCTGTGCTGGCGACACTTAAATGGGCTACAACAGTCATATCTGCAGATACGGAGGTGTCCATTTCAAATATCTACCCGATCACCTTCAGCCTGGTTCAGACTCATCTCGTGCCAAAAGAGAATGACGTCGAACAAGTCTCAGAGTTCAAGCTCAAAGTTCAGCAGTCACTTAGAAATCACATGGAGGTAGGCACCGGTTTTGACTGAAACATATTAACAAGGATAAAAAAAATAATCTGCATTCCCTTTACATATATTTATGCCATTTTATTTTTACTTATTGCAGGTTGACTCTAACGACCTGGCTTCAAAACCGGCTCTTATCGCCTCCATGTTGGATCCCCGGCACAAACACCTGAGCTTCCTTACACCAACGGGGAGACTGGCTGCAAAGGTTAAGCTGCATGAACTAGTTTCAAAATTGGATGCAGTAGTAACTGCTACTGCAGGTGCAAAGGATGAGCAGCAGGAGACTTTGGTCACCCCGGATATTAGCCAGGCAGCTGTGCCCTCGCAAATTAGAAGTGACACCAAAAACACTATGGTGCTGCTCCTTGGCGACAACTACAGTTCTTCCTATGCCACCGACTCTGAGGCTCAGGTCGATTACTACTTAAGAGACATTGCTCCCTCGTTAGACATTAACCCTCTCGACTGGTGGAGGGTAAATGGACCGAGATTCCCCAAACTGGCAACTCTTGCGAGACACTATTTGTGTGTACCAGGGGTATCGCTGCCGTCTTTATTGTCAGAAGCAGGACAAACGTTTGCAACAATGCGCAGAAGACTGAGCCCAGAGCATGTTGACATGATGATCTTTGTAAACAGAAATGCATAACCTGCATGACCTTAGATGTTGAAGATGCTGGTGCCCTATACCAACAACAGAATAAGGTTACTGAAAGGTAACAGAAGAAGCAAGAAGTCAAAATAGGAAGATGTTGGCGTGTTGTACGTGCTTGTGTTCAACAGTGCTATAAGCCAAAACTTGTTTCAGACACTAAAACTTGGAAGTCATTGCTTTTGAGTTTTTAACACTGTTTGCCTGCAGCAAAGTAACAGTTGCCATTACTTCGCCGCAGGCAAATATTTAACAACATCTTCCAAGTAGTTCTCAAAATTAAAACCAATCACTTTGTTTTGTCACCTTGCTCAACTTCATACTGGCACTTCAGCCCTGAAACAGCTTGCAGTGAACCAGTAGTAAAATTATGTAAGAAGTATTTGTAGAAATATGTAGTCATAACAAAGTCTTGACAGTCAGCTTCAAATGTCAGAACAAGTATCTAGAGGAGAGTGCTCTACAATCATGCTGAAGTCTTTTATATGCCATATTCACCTTAGCATAGGCATTGTGTTCTATGAATGGCAATGAATACCTGTTTGTTTGTTTTTTTAAATATCAAATAGACTAACTTTACAATTAAGGACAGGATGAAAAAACAAAGCCTCTTTCTTTCTTTCACCGTAGTTTCTGTAAGCATTACAGCTTACTGAATATTTCTATCAGTGTTATAGTTGGAAAAGATCACCACACTACACTGTATTAACAGTATTGTCAGTTCTTTAGTCTCTCAACTAAGCTCTGCTGAGATAAAATACATACAGCTGCAGCAAGTGTGTGATGATCTGTTTGGGAACCAGACGCTTTTGGCAAATGCTTTCTCCGTCCCACAGCACAGCCTCGGTGATGTCGCCATCCTGGAAGCGACGCAACTCAGAGCGAGGACCCCACAGCTGACGAAATTCAGCCGCCTAGCACAGGAACATTTAGATTTTTAATTTTTCTTAAATCACAAGCATGTTTAAAAACAAAGCCACAAAAAACAAGTAACAGAAAATATAAGCACAATTTCCATACAAACAACATGATCTCTTTTTATGTTAAAAGAAAAGCTGGTTACAAAGTGCAAAATCCAGCCATAGTTACACTCGTGTGTCCATTTTAAGCTGCTTCCTTGTCACAAAGGGGGTTGACACAATGGGTCGCTCTACATGTTTTGAGTTCGTAGAGTTTTACGAAGGATGCCCTTCCCGTCTCCAGTGACCTTGCGCTTGGCCAAGCGAGTGTGTGAACCACTACACTATGAAGCCACGAGTAATACAGAATCACGTCCATAAGTGTTACATTTGTCTGCAGCAGTATAATATTCTTCAAGATGTTTACAAACACACTTGAAGTAAAAATACACTTCTTACACCTAGAAAACCATTCTCAAACTGAGCTGTGGCTCTGGAGTTAAAGTGAGTCATCCATTAACCAGTCGGTAGTTCAATCCTCTGGTTCTTTAGGTTGTAAGTTGAAGCCCCATTGGGCAACATTGCCCAAATAACCCCATGTTTATCCATAACTGTGTGTATATACAGTGGTCCCTTGTTTATCGCGGGAGTTACATTCTAAAAATAACCCACGATAGGTGAAATCCACGAAGTAGCCAACTTTATTTTTTTACAATTATAGATGTTTTAAGGCTGTAAAACCCCTTACTACACCATTTATACACTTTTCTCAGACAGGCTTGAACATTTTCCCTCTTGTTTAAACACTCTCAAAGTGCAAACCTTCGTAGAAAAATGAGTCCAGTATTATAGAATGAAACCAAAGGCAAAATGTGCAAACCGTTTCATCGACGTTGTGATTGTTGGGGAGAATACAGTACAGCACCTCAGAGTCACACTGCTAGCGATCGAAGATTTATTTAAATTTGACAAGCTGAACGCATTCTGTACTGTACAGGAGACACGGCACGAGACTGGATGTAGACCACTGTCAATCAATCAGGACCCAGAAAAGAAAAAAAAAAAAACACCATGCAAAATTGCACAAAAAAATCTGCAAAACAGCGAGGCCGCAAAAGGTGAATTGCATTATAGTGAGGGACCACTGTATTACACACTTGCACATTTCAAAAAATACAATCTGATTTACATGGACAATGAGTCATGCATGTAGCATTATGAGTCAAGTGACCTTTTGTCTTCAACTTCAGTGGCTAAATCAAGAAATAAAGCCCTATACATGCAATAAATAAAGGCAGGTGAGGTTACCTTGGGGCTGTCTGCTGGTGGGCCTCGTTCTAGGACAGAAGATGACAGCTCTGTCCTTAAAAGCAAACCGAAAGATAACGGAGGCTGAGCTTTGTGCTTTGGGGCTTCGCTCTCCACAGACCACTGAAATAAAACCAAAGTAAAGTAAGTTCTGCAGATAGCAATTTTGAGATTAACTTCTTTTTACACGGATATTTCATAACTTTGAAACATATCCACTGTTACATTAGTAGTATTAGAGCAAATTCTTTCTGCACATTGGTAACTTAGATAATATGAAATAAAGCAATAATTCCTGAATGCAAGTCTTTTTCACCTTAGGGTCAGGAGAGAGGGAGTGGGTAAGGAGGTGAATCCTTTGGGACAATCCTTGCTGGAGAAGTGACAGAATAAAAGGCAATGCAGTGTGAATGTAATCCCCACTGTGGTCCATCAGCTCACTGAGAAGATTCAGTTTCTTACAGCTGGACTGAAGCTTCACCAGCTCACACAACCTAAGGGGAAATGAAACAGAAGAGCTGAGAGGATGAAGAGCATAATGATCTCTACTCTGAAAGTAAAAGTCCTCCATGTGATTTGTTTTACATTTAGTAACCATGTTTCCTAAAAAGAAGGTGCAGAACCCAACTGCTTACCTAGTATGCAAGGTTAACTAAATATGTTAAATATATGCATTTGTTTATAGAAACATACTGGAACACATGGTCACTTGTCCTTATCATGGGTTTGGGTGTCATGAGGAGGCACTGGAAGCCATCCACTGTAGGGTTGTCCCAGAACTGCATTGACAAAGATGCCTCATGCTGCAGCTGAGGAACCAAAGTGAAGAAAGTTCAGAAACAGTTGCTTAAAAATCACAAGTGGAAAAAAAAAAGTTTAAACACACCACTGTTCAGTTACCTGTTTGTATGTACAAGCAGTGATGTCAGCACACATGTTAAGGTGTCCCGAAGGATCAACAAACACAACCTGGAAAGCATCATGGAACTCTGAAATGGATGGCTACAGAGAAAAGATACGAGGGGGTTGGTTGAATCACAGTTCCAGAGTAAATGAAAGTGTGAATAAAGTACATGCACACAATTAGTGTTTTAAATTTGATTTGGATAACTCACAGCTGTAGAGTCAGGATCTTTGGCCAGGCTGATTCCATTCACTGTCAGATCTGTAGATGCTGATTAAGAAGGTGCAAGGCATTCAAAACAGATAAGCAAGTTACCTTTCAATTACCAACATTTTAAAAAAGGACACAGGAGGACATCCATTAAAACTAAAATTACCCAAGAAGTTCAAGGTGTTTCGAAGAAGCTGATATGCCGTCATGCTGTTACTGATTCTATGAGTGATCAGTAGATACGCCAACAGCATTGAAGCTAGGAAGCCATTAAAACAACCAGTGCCCTATAAGACATTGAGAACAATAAAGATATAAGGTAAGAAAAAAATTACACCTTAAAGTAGGACATTTTTTAGCTTTAGCTTTAATTCAGAGTTTTCAGTGTTGTGAAAATGGCTGTCCCTCTACCTGGCTAGATTTTAATGGTGACTTGTGCTAAAACCATGATGTGGACCAGGCAAGGATCAGAATTTCAGTTTAAAAGTATCTGGAAAGTTACAGCATGTGTTGCATTACTAGTGCAATATTTATTGATGATTATTAGTTGCAATATTAATCGATGATGCAGAATGTGTATAAATGTTTTCATGTTTGACTCTAATCTGCTTCCAAATCTTACGCTGCTGGAACCTCAGCTACTAGAATACAGATATGAAAATTCATCAGATGTAGTTGTAGGCCATTGATCACAAAGAATAATTATTTAATCAATAATATATATTGATCTGGAGATAAAGTAAAGTGATTTCCACATCTCCTTTATTAGGCTACGAGAACTTTTAATGTTTAACTAAATCAAAAGTTGCAGCACTTCAATATGATCCAGTCAAGAATAAAGTTGATTATAACCATTGTTGTAATCATCATCTCTGACTGGGGTTTTCGGTTTTGTCAAGCCATATAATGCAAAGTGCTACGCTGAACGTTGCAGTACACTCCTCTGAACTCTATGCAACAAGTGTGAGAACCAATGAGAGCTTCCTACCTGATCAAGCTCTCTTTGACGAAGCCAGACTTTAAGTAAAGCCACCCCATCAGTAAAAGCTGAGCACTGAGAGCTGACAGCAGAGAGGAACTGGAGGTGAGCCCTCGGCAATAAATCTCCCAGAACAGAGCTGTTATAATGTGGAGTCGGAGGTTCAGAGCTCTCTGTGACAAAATAAGTTAAAAAAAAAAGATAATTTAATTAAGGAGTTGCTGACTAATAACATGGCTATAAATATACAATACAATGAAAACAGTCTGTTGAAAATCCAGACACAGTTTGTTCAAAGACTCAAGCTGCATCAGAAGGCCAAAAAAAAGGTAACAACTTTGAGATCTCCTTTGCATGCTCCTTTGATGTTCCTGCTTTGCTTCTCATTCCATCAGAAATATCCAGGTCATTTTTTAAGCCTGTTTGATGTTTTTCTAGTTCATGACAGGCTACTTCTACTTCTGTAGTCGGAGGGTTAGTATTTAACTAAATTTAACATACAACTGTAAAATCATTGTCTGAGACAGTTTACTGAAGGGGATTTAAATACTGGGATGAACAATAACAATCTTACCAGACTGGGAAGTCTGCAAACCAGTGTACCACTCTGTCCTGATGTTATTCCTCTGGGGATGAAAACGGCTGGGCTTGAAGAACCCGGGAGCTGGACAGGCATGAACGCGGAGGGTGAAGCTGGAAGAGTCTTTACCTGGAATACAGAACACTTTTTATCTCAAAGTCACAACCAGAAAAAAAGCCTTTTAACATAGATGTTAAAATCCATATAATGTAAACGTAATGTCATTGAATAATGTTTAAAATGTATACAATATGAAATTAATTAAAACTTGAATACCTGGAGGGGTCAGCAGCAGAACAGGTCGAAGTCGATTCCCATGGAGACAGGAATACTGCATGGTCCCGATGTCAGAAGAGGAAGTGAGATGCTGGGCCAGGCCTGCCAGGTAGAGAGCCCTTTTCCTCGGATACCTCTGGTTCAGGACATCTTTTGGATGGAGGACATCCTAACAACAGACAGAATAGCAGACTGAAGGTTACGGAAACACAGCACACCATTGATTTTTTTGTAGAATACAAAAGCAGTTAGGATGACTTACATTTGGAATTGTGACAGCCAGGTCCACCATGACATTTGGTTTGGTGCAGGTACCCAAGGGGTAGCTCCCGATCAGATCAATGGAAGAAGGAGGCGCCATGTGGAATTTCCCTTTTGTTGTTTTAGGCACCAAGAGAAATGGGACCTTCACTGCACCAGACAGCCAGGACAGGTCACTTACCTGAGACAAAAATCATGTGTGAATTTGTGTGGAGTTGACCATCTATTGCCAATCACAAAGCTTTGGTTACAACTGAAGCACAACATACCTCAACTTCTGGTGAGTCTGGCACAGTCTGGATTAACTTGGTGACTGTCTGAATGAATGAATCTATTTGGCGTTTCCTGCGTTCACTCAATGCAACTTCTTTCAACAGCTCCTCCATCTATTATTGATGACAGATCACTATCAGTTTGTGTGGTCAGTGGTTACATACGACAACAGGGTTAAGAGATATGATCACACTCCTTTTTTATCATTATCTTTTATGGTTATGTCACTAAGTCTGGCGTCTCACCTGCATTTTGAGCAGACTGCAGTGAAACAGGCTTTCTGCCTCTTTCAGTTGGTTGAGCTCCTCTGCTGTAGGAGGTCGATACAGATCATTTCGAGATAGCTTCACTGGGTGATAGACAACCTCCTCCCCTGCGTGATCAGCTTTGCTTCTTTTTGCTTTAACTGGAGCCTCATTTTCCTCGTCCTCTTCTCTCTGTCGAGAGGAATCTGAGGGATTCATCTGTAAACAACAAATTATACATGTTGCACTGTAATACGTGTTACCAATATTCCCCCAGCACAGAATGTATGAAACATGTAAGTTCGCTAAGTGGTTCCAGTGCGACGTAAATAGCAAACTGTAGGCATGCGAGCAGTACTCGTGCATCGCTGAGTAGAACTGCTCTTTTCTGAGCGATCGGGAAGCCAAACTTTACTAAATTTTCAAGTCTTACCTCTGCTGGTTCCTCTGGAACGGACTGCTTCTTCTTCATTTCTAAATTGTTTTCGACAAGATAAAATTTCAGTTATTTAGGAACGTTTCATCAACAGCGCTTTCCCTTCATTCCGCTTTCACATGTGCCAAGGGTTAGTGAAACATGCTACCCAACAAAATATTTCCCTGATTGGGTTAGAAAAGGTGAGGGAGCTCGATGATTGGCTCGCTTCTCTCTCTGGGCGGGTCCAATCGTCTTTCCCAAGATAGGTTGCACAAACAATCTTCTGATTGGTGCTCCGGAGCCGCTCATGCGCAGACACATGCCTATAATAATTTCGACACAGGTAAAATAAATAAATAAATAACATACAATCGATACGGTGATATTTATCTGCTTTAAATTTCTGTTAATATCTTTTTTCAAATCAATACAAATGTACAGAAAATGCAGATCCGCTATTTATAAGCAATTAATTGCTAAATATAGTAGATACAATTCTGTTATTTTGCCTCCAGGGAAGAACACAATTATACAAACACCTATCAGCATAATGTACAATACATTCAACAGCCCCACAAACTACCGCCTCTAAAGGATTATGGCGCTATTACATCTTCCAAATGGTGAAAAACGGAACATTATAACCGTTATAAACGTATGCAAGAGTATAATAAACAGCTTTTCACTCATTTTAAGTCCAGTCTTTGTATCCGACCATTTTCATAGATACATTTCTTTGCTTGGTAAGCTGCTTAATAATGGCCTATCATTCAAGCATAAAAATGCACCTAACTCAGAGGAAGAACCAGTGTCCTAGCTACACAAAGACAACATAGGAA
This sequence comes from Copadichromis virginalis, assembly GCF_057382275.1. Classification (NCBI taxonomy): domain Eukaryota; kingdom Metazoa; phylum Chordata; class Actinopteri; order Cichliformes; family Cichlidae; genus Copadichromis; species Copadichromis virginalis. The sequence goes on from NC_140629.1 coordinate 19,203,306, forward strand.
AGAACTAATGTTGTTACAAGTGCTCTGTCACAAAAACACATACGCTGTTCTCATTTCTTTAGCAGAATTAATGAAAAATGCTATAAATCAGACAGTTTGAATGGCATAAAATAGTATTTTTGCCCCAGCGAAGGGATTCCCAAAGAGTTATTAAACTTGGTACATCTCAATATGGTGTGCATGTAATCTTAAAAATTTGAGGGAAAAAGGACAAATGATGGACAAAAGAAGAAGAGGCTTAAAAATCCATCTACAGCATATGAACGGTGTCTAAAAGTCTTGACTTTAGGAAATGAAAAAAAATCCAGCAAAGAAGTGATACAGGAACAGAAAAATACCCCTAGCTCTTCAACTGATCCTTCTACTGTTTACTGCAGCTCCATCAGAAATGGTTTCAATTAAGGATGGCTGTCAAGAAGTCACGCTACTATCCACTACCATCCACCATACAGTACCATCTGGAAGGCGGGTGGTTGGCATCAGCTTCATTTTTCAGCTTGGCAATGATCCTAAACACACTGCCAATGCAGTAAAAGCATACTTCTGCCTCCCCAGAGCCCAGACCTTAACATTATTGAATGTGTCGGATCATCTTGAAAGAACAAAAGGCAGCCAACATTCAAAGAAGAGCTCTGAGTGCCTTGCAATAAGCCTGGTGAAGTATTAAAGACTACTTAAATAAATTACAAGAGTCTAACATTTGAGAGAGATCAGGTGATATGTAAAGTATATTTTACGAGATACGTAAATAATAAGGTCTCAGTGTTTATTTTTGCACACAGTATAAAAAGACTCCAATGCATATAATGTATTACGAATAAAACTTTCAGGTGCAATGTCGTTCCTGAGACAACTCACCTTTATCATGTGTTATTTTATATAGCAACATTTTTTTAGATTAGAAATACTGTATTTAATTTCTGTATTTCAAATGCAGAGTAGCTAAAATCACATGGTGGGAAACTGGAGTTTAAAAAAAAGGCAGACTTGTACAATTATAGTAGTTTTTTCAAATTTATTGTGTTAATGTGTGGCTCAACCATAGACATTGCTACGTCTTCTAATCAGCTGTCACAGATCTTGGGCTGAAGCAGTGGGGTGACCCGAGGTGATGGGCCTCCTGCAACCTGATCAACAGAAAACAGCACAGGCACATCTGTCATGGTTTGAGGCAAACCACATGAAGTTAGAGGAGTGGACCCAAATGCAGACAATGAAGATGAATGTGGATGGTAACAGAAAACGAGCCTATATTTAGGGCTGAACAGATGTTAAAAATAAATGGCAAGGACAACTAGAAAAGAACAAACAAAACCTATACTGGCAAAGCTAACCTGAAACATAACTAGAAAAGCTGAGATGGAAGCAATGACACACAGGAGAGAACGCAGGAGTAACGCAGCCGATCCAACAAAGAGCTAAGGAGAACACACAGGGAACGAGGAAACAAACGGGGGGAGACACAGCTGAACCTAATTAAACATGCCGAGGCAAGGGGAGCCAAACTAGACACACTGACATAGCACACAAGACTATCAGAGTAAAACAGGAAATATGGCACGTACATACAGTCACAGACTCAGAGGCACAAGCTTAATGTTACGACATAACTGACACCTTACAGCGGGAACATAGAGACAGGGAGACTAGACATGAGATGTGGGACCAGGACAAGCACAGAGAAAACATTGGGACAGAGACTGAACAGAGAACAGAGACTGTTAAAATAAAACAGGAAGCACACGACAGGTACAGAGACATAGACTGATACTGAACAGAGGGAACACGAAGTACAGGGACAAGAGTGACATGAGACACGACTGACTAGGGAACAAGAGAATAAACACAAGGACAGAACTAAACCTACACTAAACATGAGGGGGACAGGAACCAAAACCTAAGAACTCGAAATCACAAACCAAGAACAACTGGAGAGCAAGAAATACAAAACTTAAACCAAAACACTGGTCGTCATAAACCATGATGAAATCAAAGATCAACAATTATAATACAAAAATCAAAACACTGAGTCTTCGACCCAGGAACATGATAGCATCACTCTCTATCGGCTTTAAACTGGTAGACTGGGAAGGCTGGTTAATTTGGACTTGTTTCTTCGCTTTGAGGAGCTTTTTATTTGGACCTCAACATTCATTGCTGGCTGACTCGTGCCTCTCTCTGTGCTGGAACCTGGTCAATGTCAGCCTTCTGTTACAAAGGAATATAGCAATATAGATATAGTGTAGATGTGAATACAAATAACTTAATGGAGGCATTTGAATAGAAGACAAATAGAAGAGACTATAAGAGTACCTCCTGTGCAGCAAGATGTTGTTGATGGATAAGAACAGGCACACATCCTTGAGCCCAGGCATCGGAAGTTGGTGGCACAGGCTCAGAATCTTCTGTTTTTGATCTTTCGACTGGTCCTTCTCCCTCATCTAGGCACAAGATTTGGTGCTCTACAATCTGTGTGAGGTACCTCTTGGCCCAAGATGCAGAGAAAGTTGGTAGCTTATTGCCAAAGACAGACAATATCACAGATGTGAAATGCAATATATATTATTTATGGATAAAAGCAAGACAAAGTATTTGCTTTATAACATTAATGTTGAACTGATTGTAAAAAAAAAACAAAAAAAACAACAAAAAGCTGATAAGCTTCTCAGTTTTACCTGGCTCTCAGTATACACATCAAGACATCCTTTCATGACCTTCCTCAGCAGTTCATCTAAGATTTCCCCCACTGCCTCATCTGCATCCTCCTGAAGCAACATATTTGTCCACTGGGTCCGGGTCGAGTGACCTGGGATTATATCTTCCCCTTTCTGCTCTTGTGCTGCAGGTGAGATCACCTGTACAGATGACCTACGTCTGTGCTTGTCAGTTTGAACCTTGGTTGCAGAGCGTGGCATTTTTGCTCAGAGGCTGGTGTGAAATATAAATTGCAAAAAGTCAGATCATGGAAAACTAAAAAAAACTGGCATTATCACAAACCTAAATTCTATTTAATGATGAAGATCTTGGTGAGCTCACTTGGTTAAAAAAATAATCAAGAAACAGTCCTGAAACCTTTTGATTGACCTTTTGACCTTGTGATTTGGTGACACTGTAGACATTTAAAGGTTGCAATAAGGGACAGTCACACTTTTAGGGTTTTATTAGGAGGAGAGTAAATGCATGGGCATTATTTTGTGTTTTTATCCATAGAGTACAAAGCATGTTAGATAACAGCATGCCAGATAGCTATCATTTTTCAAGCTATTTATTTTCTTTGGTCAATGAAAAGGTTTATTTTATTTTTTATCTGTGTTATGGTCGTGTAAAGGTCAGTATACTGGCAGTTGCAGACAGGGCATTCAAAAGCTCAGTTAGTGCATCAATCAGGAAGTTTGTGGCTTTAATTCCGTTAGATGATGAAAATGACGGGCCCAAAAGTCACAATTCTACGTCAACAGACACAATTTTTACGTGATCCCCACACTGGAGTTAAGAATACAAACAATGACCTGTATATTTAAAGAAAACAAAACAAAAACATTTTAATATGGTTTTGTCCCGCTGCAAATGTCATTTCTACACAGGCAGCCAACTGGCTACTGTTGCTCGTTCGGGGTGCAGAGAACTTTTTTATTTTTACTCCTGTTATTATCGTAATAATTATGAGTAGTTTGCACATAGAGTAGGTGTTTTAAAACACTCTTCACAGTTTCAAATATTAACCCTAAAATCACTGTTATCAAAACGAATGCTCCGTTATCCGGATACACGTTACAGACATACACGAAGCACACAAACAGGGGAGATGGGCACCTTGTCAGCGACACCTTTACTTTAACGTAGATAACCACACTGCAACTAAAAGCGCTAAATTTATATATCGCAACACAATCGGCGTTAGGTTTCTTTTTAATAAACAGTGTTGTCATGCCAAAACTGGAACATTTTACCTTTATCCTCAGATTCGTACTATTCACGGTTGCCCAGCAACCTAGCACGCATAGTTGACGTAGTACGTAGAGTTACGTCGTCTCTATGGCTGCAGAGGACGCATAGGTAATCCTGTTGCTAGCAAAAGCCAGAGAAGCCCTTCGTTTACATTAACTTAATTTGGAATAATCGATTGAGGCAACAGCTATGGGGGAGGGGTTTTTTTTAAACTTTGTTTTACATATGTCCAATATATAAGGCTGTCCGGGTGTATTTATTATCTCGCTAAGATACTTAGCTTGCTGCTAATGTTAAGTGGTTAGCATTTAATTTGCTATGAATTAACGACAGCCTAGTGGTTAGGGCATGTTTTTGAAGAGATTACTTGCTATTTAATTATGGTATCTTTATTTTCTGTCTTCTTTCTTTTCTTTTTTAGTCCGCCATCAGATTAGATTACACATTGTTCGATCAACTGTGCCCTACAAAGAAGACCCAATGTATCACAAGGAAAAGAGTATCCAGATAAAAAACAGCGCATCAGCGTTGTACAACAACCTCAGCGTGCTGCGCATAGCACCGAGGCGCCTCACCCACTTCACCGTGGTCCATGCTAACATGGTCAACATGGTCAGCGCGTCCTGGGACGGCCTAAACTACACCCACCGTCAGCTGCAGTCCAAGGAGCCAAATGTTGCTACAAGCACTTCGCTTATCATGCAGGTTAGGTCACGGTGCAACTTCTTCTGCTCCCCATTTTACCTTATCATACTCACTGAGAACAGCTAAAAGACTGACTTCAGCAAAACGTCAGTATTGACTTCAGTATTTTCAGTCGTATTCTTTCTAAATGTACACGAAATGAATGCACTTGGTATACGTTGGTGAGTCCAAGGCAAAACAATCCCCCTTCAACAAATTTCATTTATTTCCAGTATATTATAAATAATTTGAAACAACCAACTTAAAAGTCCTACAAAACGAATGTTAAAGCATTACTCTAGAAATGTTGTAAGCATCCTTAATTTGGTAACAATGCCCAAGACCAAGTTGGCTGGTTATGAAGTGTTAAGACTGTTAACTGTCAACTGATGGTTTCCTGACTTTGACTATTCCTGACTATACTATTCAGATCACTTCCCCAGATTGTGGATATCTGCTCCACTCACCACTGTCTTGCTTTTTAATCCTCATGTTTTTCTCCTTCCTTAATTTTTTCACTTAGAAAAGAAACACACACACACATATATATATATATATATATATATATATATATATATATAGATAGATATAGATATATATATATATGCTGTGTGTGTGTGTGTGTGTGTGTGTACGTGTGTGTGCGCCCCTGTGTCTTGCTTGTTTGCGTACCATATTAAAGGCATTCTCTTGTATACCTAAGACAACTAATTTTCAGACAGCTACTTTTTCCCTCAATGTGTGAAAATGGCTTAACACTTTCTTCAGTTACATTACATTACATACATTACAATGTGTAATGCATATATAAATATTACAATTAATCACATACTCATACAGTACATTTATAGTCCTGTGATGTAGAATGCAGAGCTATAAAAGTAACACAAAAAACAATTAAGCTTAAAAATAATACATGTTTTTTTTGTAACAGGCTGCGTTTTGTGTACTCCCCTCTCGTGATCTCCTTGTGGTGACGTCTCAAAAGGGCATCCAGGTAGATGTTGTTATTTTCTCAGTTTTGATGTCAATAGCAGGACATGTATGAGGATAGTAACACAGTGGTGAGGTGTACAGCAGGACTGACAGATGGGTTCAAGGTGTGGGTGGGATCGTCACAGAGCCCTTTCTTGTTTGCAATGGTGATGGACAGGTTGACAGAGGAGATGAGGGTGCACGAGTGGGTGAAGACGTGTGTTAGAGGTGATTTGTAACAGAATAGCAAGAGTTAAAGGGAAACGTTACAAGATGGTACCGAGACCTGCTAAGATGCATGATTTGAAGACAGAGGCACTGACAAAAAGACAGGAGGCAGAGCTGGCAGCTATATAATTGAAGACGATTACATTTTTGCTGGGCATGATCAGACGGAACAGTATTAGAAATGAGTACATCAGAGGGACAGCTCAGGTCAAGCAGTTCGGAGATGAAGTTAGAGAGACAAGGCTGATATGGTTTGGGCATGTGCAGAGAGGTATAGTGGATATACGGGACAAAGGATGTTAAACATGGAGCTGCCGGTGAAGAAGGACATGCATGTCCCTACTGATAACCCTCTGCATGTAGGGAGAAAGTAAGATGGAGGCAGATGATCTGCTGTGGTGATCACCAACAGAAAAGGAGGCAGTGTTATGTCTTTTAATTTTATACTTATAGTGGCTATAATCACACATTATGAAACAGTAGTATTACATTAAGTTAAATTTAATCTGTCATAGAGTACCGCAAGCAATAAATATTGTTTTGTAGCTTTTTACTTATCTTATAAGTCTTATTTACTTATAAGTGTGTTCCTTTAGATGTATGAATCTGATGGCTCCATCATGGTGTACTGGCATGCACTGGATACTCCAGAAACACCTACAGGTAAATATGCAACATTTAGTTGTAACTATCCTACTACACATGTAGGGACTCACTAATAGAAGAACTTTTTTTACTCATTAGTGTGAAACCATAGTGTGCAGTGTGTTGCGATATAATGAGTTACAGTGAATCGCTTAATTGTTCCTGAAGAGGATTTAGATCAATTGATCCATCCCCATAACATCAACACCCGTGGGATGTCTTCATTATTTAGTGTTTTTTTTTTTTAAAGATTTACACCAGTATTATGACATCACTATGGCAATAAAGACGTTTTCAGATTTTCTTATGCTTGCTGATAAATACTGTTATCTGTGACTGATGTATTCAGCTTCATAAATTTCATACTCATTACATATTTGCATGTGAGACAGAAAATTATTAACCCTGAGTTCTTTATTAGATTTGGTGCATTCACAGACCTAATTTCTGTCCCAGCACAGGCAGTGTTTGCCCGAGGGATAGCAGCAGTGTACGAGAATTATATATGTGTGGGTAAGTGCTGGGTGGAATTTTTGTCTTTTCAGTTTTTGTGTAGTCAAAAGAGCACAGGTCTACAGTCTACTTGTCTCTTTCTCATTCTATAGGAGTTTCATCTGGTGCAATTTTAGTATTTGATGTGCCCAGTAAAGGAAGTAATATTACCTTGTCTGAAGTCCTGGAGGAGCACAAAGAATCCATCACTGACATGGCCTCAGAGTGCTCTGGCAGCCAGGTAAGGCACATATGTGTGTTTTGCAATCTGTCACAGTCTTTGTTTGTACATGACAGTGTACGCCTCTTGCATGAGTCATAGATTAAACGAATAAATACCTTATGTAATAATTATAACAACTATGATCGTTCTATGAATTACAATATCCTTTTCTCTGTTCCTTTAGGAGTGCATAGCTAATCTTGTCACTGCAGATGATGGGGGAAATCTATGTGTGTGGAAGTCTGGGGAGGAGTTTCAGCTGCTCAACAAAATCCCTGGTTTTGAGTAAGTTCACTGAAGCTTTTTTCTACAGTGTTGTCTTGAGCCACACCTTTCGTCATATTGCTTTTAAGGACCCATTGGTCTTGAACAGTAGTTCTCTGGGTTTTCTGAAGTTATTTAAAAAGTTTTTGTTTGGACACTAGTTGCTTTTTCAGTCATTTTCAGTTCAGTCCTTGTACCCGACCATTTTCAGAAGGATGTTTTTTGTTTGCTAAGCCACTGAACACTGACCCATTAATTATTCAAGCATGACATTCTACCTAACCATTGTTGTGTTTAATAATAGACAACTGAGCTTAGAAGAAATTTTTAAATGGTATCTTTAGCCTCTGTTACTAGGAGCCTGTTGCAAAAAATATGTAGTGTGTTCTCATTTCTTAATTGATTTAATGAAAAATGCTTAAGATAGCACAGTTTGACAGAAATAAAATAATATTTTTCAATAAGATGCTTCTCAAAGAGCTGTTGCCAGAAAACCTAGGATATCTTGGCATGGTGTGCAGTGGATCCTTAAAAACTTTGAGGATACAGAACAAGTGGAAGAGAAAATAAGAAGTGGCACAAAAATCAATTTTACAACAGATTAATGCTATATTAAAGTCATATCATTAAGAAATAGGGGGGGGGGGGGAAATCCAGCAAAGACTTGATTCAGGACTTGAAAAATGCTGTCTGTTCTGACCGAAGGTATTTTTTACACTGACTTATTTATGTGTTTTATTTCCTGACATTCTCTAATCTAATATAAAATATAGTTTCTGTTGGTTCCCTGATGGCATTGGTCCTCAATGTTTTCAGTATGAGCTGCTCATCTGTCAAGTTGTGGAAGGGCACAGCGGTGGCAGGTTACGGCACAGGCCAGATTCGACTCTACGAGGCAGTTACGGGAATTTTGCATGCTGAGATCAACGCTCATGCTCGCTGGATATACTCAGTAGACATTGCTCCTTTTTCTGGATTGGTGAGTTGTATCAAAAAGATGTATAATAATGCCTTTTTTATTTAGCTTTTTCACAGCTGAAAGTAACAGATTCATCTTTGTCAGTTTGACAATAATTAGTGAAAATTTGAAGTATATTTACATTTAAACATATTTTTAGTAGTAATATTAATAGTTTACCTCAAATCACCTGAAAGATGACCATCTCCTTCTCTACGCTAGCTTTTATCTGCTGCTGAGGACTCTCTTGTCAGAGTATGGCACATGACTATCACCCCAGAGACCAACAGTGTGGAGGTAAGTGGTCCCAAGACAGACTACAAAGCATATTTCCTGAATACATTTAAAAAAGAGGGACAGTTCATTGCAGTCTCCCCCAGTCATCCTACACACCTGGATGACTGACACAAGATGACTTATGTCTTACTCTCAAACAGAACCTGACTGTGTGTTTTTCTCATTTCCTCTTAGGTTGCGCATTTGCATAACGAGTGTGTGACAGATACACAAATCTGTGGCGCCAGGTTCTGTGATGGCGATGGCTATGCCTTTGCAGTGACAGGCTATGATCTGAGTGAGATTATCCGCTACATCCAGTCATAGGACTCTAACGTCATTATGGCTAAGTGTATTCATTGGTTTGTTTGGTATATGGAACAGTTTTTTGGAGGTATTTTGGTATTTGTTTGTACATCTGCAGGCCTGTATCCACAAAAAGCTGGTAAACTGTGTAAAATGTATTTTTTAAAATCATTTCAGTAAGTAGTAGTTATTTGAAAAATAGCACAAAGACACAATGTCAACTGTTGAAACTTTAAAAAATTATATATATTTTTTAGAAGCATATATGCTGATTTTAAATCTGGTGTAAGCAGAACATTTCAGAAATGTTGTAACAGGGCAAATAAACGATTGCAAAAGCTGTGTAAAGACGAAAGTCATATTTAAAATAAATTCCATACCCGGGACCTTCTCTGAGTTTCAACTAATTTAAGATTAACTGAGGTGAAACGTAAAGCTTATTTTGAGTCAAACCACTGCATCTGCCCAGCTAAGGAGGAAAAGAACCATCCTGTCTGTTATCAGCACAGAGTTCAAAAATCAGCATCTGTAATAGTGTCAGAGTGCTGTAGTGCACACAGCATTGCTCTTTACATTTTTTTCTTTGGGCTACTTTTTCACTTATTTTCAGTGCGATCCTTGTTGCTGACAATTTCCAGGGGAATGTTTTTTTTTGTTAAGCTGCTTAACACTGACCTGTAAATCATTCAAGCATGAAAAAGCCCTTAACTGGTGTTGTGTCAACAGAGAACTTAGCAAACAAGCTGTTTTAAATAGTATTTTTAGCCCTGTAGCATGGTGGAGTGGTGGTTAGCACTGTTGCCTCACAGCAAGGTTGAATTCCGCCATCTGCCTCGGGCCTTTTTGTATGGAGTTTGCTCTCTGTGTCAGTTTGGGTTCTCTGCAGGTGCTGTGGCTTCCTTCCACAACCCAAAGACATGCGTCCAAATATTGACTTTCAAGCTCTTTAGAACTGTACAGACTTTGTGTTTGTCTTACATACTGTATTTGTACTTATATTTGTAGATGTTTCAGTGCATCATTTAACCTATTTCCTATTTTCTCAGCATAATATAAATAAATAATGAATAGTTAATTACATACAATGCAGTAAAGTAAGTGCTGAATTGTTGAAGAGTTCCCCTGTTGTGCAAGAGAAGGAAAATAATTTGCTTGAATACTGTGGAAAGAAAAAGGGATTCGTAACAGTGGTAAACGCCTCTCCCAGTGTTTTATAATTAGCTTTGGGTTTTTGTTTTTCAATTCAGTGTTTCGTTTAAATCATTAGTAATACAATTCATATTTTAAGTATTTAACAAATCTTTAGAACTTTTAGAAAGGTTTGGTACAATGGTTTTAAAATAGTTGTACAGGAAACTATTGTGAATGTGTTTGAAGAAGAAATTTATGTGACTGTATCTTTAAAACATTATTCTTTTCAGGCATAATGTGTAAAATAACTACACCAGTAAACACTTTATAAGGAAAGCCGTGCTTGACTTTTTATTTTGTAATTCCAAAATGCAACAGGAGATGGGGTTGTGGGCTAATATTTTTAGCAAGAGGCTGCAGGGCATGTAGTTAACTAGAGAGCAGTATGGAGTTGGGTTATTTTATCTTAGTTTCTTCTGGGTTATTGACAGTCAGACTCTTCCAAAAAGGCCAAATTATGGTTGGATACTGTGTGCAGACTGCTGGACACGGGCATTTTATATTGCTAAGTATACACGCACATATTACAGATGGAGGTCAACCTTTTTATTAAAGTGGCTAATTGCTGAGATGGGTTCATTCCTATCCCATGTCTAGTCTAACATCTGTCAGATTTCTCATGTCTAGTCTAACATCTGTCAGATTTCTCATGTCTAGTCTAACATCTGTCAGATTTCAGAATTTTAGTTGGTCAAAGTTTTTTTTACAGTCTATTTTGCTATCAGTTTAGATGACATATGCAACGCATTTATTGCCTTTTTAATTATTATTATTATTTTTCCTCCACCAGTGCGGGACCTGAAGCTGAAGCTGTGGTAGTTTTCAGTCTAGCTGTTTGTTTGTCAGTTGGCAATATTGTGAAAAAAGCACCAGGGCAAAGTTCATGGAACCTGGAAAGCTGCAAGTTACCTGGTTAAAACCAGTTGTCCTTGTTAGAGGACTTAACACACGTTTATATTGGATAAAAGAACGTCTCAGTGTAGTTTACTGTTTGCACGAACTTTAATGAAAACACATACAATCTGCTTCTTTATTTTACCCAATGCTGTAGATTTGCTTTGCAAATAATGCAAGAGAATCATTACAAAGTACAACAGAGATAACGTTTTCTAGGATTTTCTTTTTTATTGAAATGACCTTAACTGAAAACTAAACTTGCCATTGTCTTGTCCTATACTACTCATTTTATGACAGGTCATATGAGCCTCTTTGTTTTTTGTTTTTTTATTAAGTTCATGTCGGGCAAACAGGTATCATAATTCCACCTTATCATGACAAGATAAGAAGAATCAGGTCAGCGAGGAATCGTGTGCTATTTGTCAGGCTAGAGCTAAGCATGTATTAAATCCCAGGGTTCTAGTCTTTTCTGGTTTGCAGTCAACACCGGTCACGTAACATCAGCTGACAGGACTGTTTTGAACTCACACACGGCAACTTATGTAACTTAAATTTGGTTGGTGCCAACTTACAGCCATGTCAGTGATCTGGTTGCATCAAAATGTGAATCATATACGTGTGCGACAGTGTCATAAACACGCAGTCTTTATGGGATCAATAACTTTGGCTGTGTAATATTGTGTCATGCTCCCCAGCTGCCTGGAGTGAAGTGGATAACTAAACTGGCAGGAGAGGGATGGTGACGGACTAAACTGTCAATATGAGGTCCCAAATGACATAGATACTGAGATTACATAACTAACTGGAACAGTACACACAGAGAGATGCCAAGGTTGGTCAAAAGTGACACATGAAAGAAGCAACGAATTAACAGAAAACAAAAAGAACTGAAGGCCTGTAGGTAGAAAATGAGAATAAGACGTGAAACACGTGAAGACAAACAGCTGCAGTGATATATTCCTTGTTAACTGAGCCAATAGTGCTGCTCGGTTCTCCAGCCCTGTACACAGCCGCAGGGCCACTCATGCTGTGTACTGCCACAATACTTGTCAATAGTTGGCTTTTAGGTGTAACACACAGCTGAGCACACAATGTCGGGGAGATAAGACCTAAGCATGAACTATTCTATGATATAAATGTGGATGTATGTTAGTGCATGTGTGCCACGTAATAACACTATTGAAGCAATGTTCTCCTCATATTCCCTGGTAGACTGTCTGAAATCTTTTATTAATGAGAGTGACAAGACAAAAATAGATTTAACCAGACCCTCAATGAAAGGCCCTGATGTGTCACTTCAATAAAGTCACAGAGGAAACGCTGATGACAACACGAGTATGACTTTTCCCCTCTGAAAAGTAATCGTGGAACAATCACAGTACCGGCCTTTTGTCTAGTTATCTCAGCATTTAAGGCACGTTTGAGTTTCTATTTCTACAACTGAAACAGCAAATAACCAACAAAACAAGTTCGTTTGGTGCTCTGCCCAAACTGCTGATGGGTTTCGACCGAGCCCGGATGGTATAAAAACCATGCTGCAATACAAGTTCATCCATCAAGGCCGGTTGAGGCATTATGAATTAGCAGGTGTGGTAAATACCACACCATGTATAACAACATCAGTATCTTTGAATCTGTTTGCTTTTTCTTCTTCATTATTGTTGTGGAGAAAAGCTATTTATTCCTTACCAATCCAACCTTGTGGCAGCTGCCTAGGACTGTGTCCCTAAGCCTGCTGGGATAGAGGCTCACCAGGGGGGATGAAGAGCCTAAAGCGCCTCCAGCTTGCTGCCACAGACAGACCAGCTCTCTGACGAAGCAATCAGAAAACCAGCTCCTAAAGACAGGCTGCATAAATAGATCTTCCATTTTAAACACACTGAAATATGAAGGAGGGGCACACCACAAACTGACGGAGCTGAAAAGAACTGCCATTGCTGACTGATGGACGTGCAGATAGCTTGTGGCCTTAAGGCAGACAAGCAAAGACCAGCAGAACTAGTTCAAAATATATACAGTGGGGCAAAAAAGTATTTAGTCAGCCACCGATTGTGCAAGAACCCCCACCTAAAATGATGACAGAGGTCAGTAATTTGCACCAGAGGTACACTTCAACTGTGAGAGACAGAATGTGAAAAAAAAATCCATGAATTCACATGGTAGGATTTGTAAAGAATTTATTCGTAAATTAAGGTGGAAAATAAGTATTTGGTCACCTCAAACAAGGAAAATCTCTGGCTCTCACAGACCTGTAACGTCTTCTGTAAGAAGCTTTTCTGTCCCCCACTCGTTACCTGTATGAATGGCACCTGTTTGAACACATCATCTGTATCAAAGACACCTGTCCACAGCCTCAAACAGTCAGACTCCAAACTACGCCATGGCCAAGACCAAAGAGCTTTCGAAGGACACCAGGAAAAGTATTGTAGACCTGCACCAGACTGGGAAGAGTGAATCTACAATAGGCAAGCAGCTTGGTGTGAAAAAATCAACTGTGGGAGCGATCATCAGAAAATGGAAGACATACAAGACCACTGATAATCTCCCTCGATCTGGGGCTCCACGCAAGATCTCATCCCGTGGGGTCAAAATGATCATGAGAACGGTGAGTAAAGATCCCAGAACCACACGGGGGGACCTGGTGAATGACCTGCAGAGAGCTGGGACCAAAGTAACAAAGGTCACCATCAGTAACACACTACAACGGCAGGGAATCAAATCCCGCAGTGCCAGACGTGTTCCGCTGCTGAAGCCAGTGCATGTCCAGGCCCGTCTGAAGTTTGCCAGAGAGCACATGGATGATACAGCAGAGGATTGGGAGAATGTCATGTGGTCAGATGAAACCAAAGTAGAACTTTTTGGTATAAACTCAACTCGTCGTGTTTGGAGGAAGAAGAATACTGAGTTGCATCCCAAGAACACCATACCTACTGTGAAGCATGGGGGTGGAAACATCATGCTATGGGGCTGTTTTTCTACCAAGGGGACAGGACGACTGATCCGTGTTAAGGACAGAATGAATGGGGCCATGTATCGTGAGATTTTGAGCCAAAACCTCCTTCCATCAGTGAGAACTTTGAAGATGAAATGAGGCTGGGTCTTCCAACATGACAATGATCCAAAACACAGCGCCCGGGCAACAAAGGAGTGGCTCCGTAAGAAGCATTTGAAAGTCCTGGAGTGGCCTAGCCAGTCTCCAGACCTCAACCCCATAGAAAATCTGTGGCGGGAGTTGAAAGTCCGTGTTGCTCGGCGACAGCCCCAAAACATCACTGCTCTCGAGAAGATCTGCATGGAGGAATGGGCCAAAATACCAGCTACTGTGTGTGCAAACCTGGTAAAGACCTATAGTAAACGTTTGACCTCTGTTATTGCCAACAAAGGTTATGTTACAAAGTATTGAGTTGTATTTTTGTTATTGACCAAATACTTATTTTCCACCCTGATTTACGAATAAATTCTTTACAAATCCTACCATGTGGATTCATGGATTTTTTTTTCACATTCTGTCTCTCACAGTTGAAGTGTACCTCTGGTGCAAATTACTGACCTCTGTCATCATTTTAGGTGGGGGAACTTGCACAATCGGTGGCTGACTAAATACTTTTTTGCCCCACTGTATGTAACTGATTAACAAATGCTAGTTTTTGCACAGTTTTTAAGTTGTATCTCCATAGATGTCTTCAGGATGGTTAGGTTCTTATCCAGGGAATTGAATCAGTTTTCAAAGCCATAGTTATAAAGACCTATGTTCAGCTAGAAGAAGACCAAGGAGACACATACCAGATGACCCCTATAAAGTCTTGATCTTAACATTCAGCCAGTGTGGGCAGTGACATTGAGACAAGCCTAAATCCACAAAAGAATTCATCCAAACTGGTGTTTTGGGATAGTGATTGTGGTATGGTGGACCTATATGGCTCTAATAAGAACAACCCATTGTTAAACTGATCATGTAGTTTATATCCCAACTTATAGCTAGGTGTCAAAGTACTCTCTGCGAAAAAGCACCAAAAGCAGACACTGAACGATAGCAATATTCCAAATGATGCTTGTTTATTCTGTATGAGATATTTTTCCATTTAAACATTCAAAAATGGATTGAAGACAGTTGGGGGGAGCACACATCATCACCTTTCAAATTGATATGGAAAGCTGTTAGCAAACAGCTCCTTATTACCAGCAGTTATGGGACAATATTAATATTAATTTAAAGTCTTGTTTCCGTCTTTCTTTTTCCATGCAAGGCAACAGTACAAGACGTTGCTAGCTGCTACATCAGTTTTTTCTTTTTGCTTAAACAAACTGTGTGCAGTCACTAAACACACCACTCTGGTCAAAATGAGCCGTAAAGTGCAGATGCTATTCAGGTGTAAATACTCTGTAGCTTTTATGACTATGAGCCATTCATCTCCACACTCAGACTCACAAACATAATTCATGCAGGTGTATGTACTGATAAATGTATTAAGCATCTAAAACAGTCAATCCACTCCAGAACTGCAAAGTGATAAAAAAAAATACTTACACTCTGAACTGTAAATTGCTGAAATAAGCTTTATTGCAGTCATCTTTTCATATTTGGAGCAATTATAGTTGTATATATTAAGTAATTTATTTCTAATGGACTTTACGTGCTTGATGTGTTCAAATTATTTGCCTAAACAGTTTGGTTTGCAGAAAAAAATTCAAGTGCTTCAAAACAGGTGAAACAGGCTGAGTAGTAGAAAGGTAGTAGAAAGTAGGGTGTGTAAACTGTAGTAGATGATTATGATCATTGGAATGCAGACGGACTGGAGACTCCATCCAGCCTTCAAACAAAAATATACCACTGACACAAATGGGTGGATATAAATTGCAGTAGGATAGATCTGTTCTATTGCAACAAACTAGATTATAGTTAAGCCGGGATAACCCATTCACCTCTGTAGCCACAGCTTCCGTGCATCACAAGACTGAGACTGAAAGCTACACCCACACATGTCCAAACCAAGGCAAGCCACCTTTCCTGTCTGTGTGGGCCTCTAATTTGGGGAAAATGACTAAACATCCAGTAAAAACTGATTCACTATATCCCAAATGTTCTCTAAAAATCACGAGAAGTTGAGGTTTCATGCGTAAAATAAAGACACGGGTACATTAAACTTTGTCATTTTTTTTTTGTCATTATTTTTGATTGTAGGCTTCCAAAAGGTTTTGGTATGTTAATAATATTCTTTGATCCAGTTTCTTTGAACTTAAACACATATATGATAAAATCCAAGTGAAATTATTTACTTATGTTCTTATCTTTCATAATTTAAATTAAGAGTCATAGAACATTTTAACATTTTAAAGAAACTTCTTATACATCTTTCAGTTATGTGGTAAAGATAATTACTACTCTTTTGCCACCCACAAGTGACTGTGTCGCATTCTAACTGTTTAGTTAATCATTAAACACTAAAATAAACTTTTAATTCTTTTCTATGATGCAACTCGGTACTGGCCCTGCCTTTCCACAACTTGCAAACTTGCCTGAATGATCTTCCCTCATTTCACTATTTAGCTTATTGAAAAATAGAAATTGAACACATAGTCATGCAGACGCTGACCATTTAAGTATAGTCCATTATATAATCACTATTAGTAGGACGGTCCTGACCTCAACACACAGACACTTTCTCTTTCAAACACGCACACACAAACACACCACTTGCATATCCCCAGTAACGTCAGTTTGATTGCATGGGTAGGCAATGGGACTTAAAAGCATTAGATTAAAGTAAAATAAACATGATCAGACCCTGCCATCTGCACTGGGATGGCATGGTTGCCTAGCAGTGGGCATTGTTTGGCTTGTCTGACGCTGATGTGCTGACGCTGGTGTGTGAGTGCGCGTGTGTTTATGTGTATGTGTCCATATGTGCAGATGGCACCTTTCAAATGATGATGACTTTATTTTCCAAACAGTGTTTCAAATAAAATCAGTCTTGTCTCAAATTCGGCACGCGACCTTTGAGCATACTTTAAATGTGCTTAATACAAGGTTTCATTATGGCAAATAGTTTGTTCTAAGAATAGCGACAGCTGGTGACAGCTGAATATTTTTTTCGTTTTCTTACCTCTTTTAAATCACACAGTTCAAAACAGATTTTATCATAAAGATAACTCATTTGACAGTGAGACTAAACTACGATGGTACTGCGATATGCCACACCTTCAAAGCTGGTGTGTTTTAGACCTTTGCTTTATGAAATAGATCAAAATTTGGTCATTTGTAATCCCTAAACACCTCTCACCCTCCTCTCATTACCAGCGTGTGGGTGAGAGAGTTATTGAGTCTCAAAATAGAGTCGCAGCAATAATAACAGCGATATCCTGGCAACCCTTATCGTTGTGCTCTGTCAGTGAGACTGCTAATAGGGTTAATATGAGAGAGATAAATGGACATCTTCAGGGCACAAACTAAATTCAAAACACATCAACATTTCCATCAGCTGTCATCATACGTTTGTTCATTATCTCTCTGGATCTATAATAGCCATGTGTACATTTTATTTGCATTGCTCGTGTTGCAGGGACACAAATTTGGTTACACAGTCACATTTTTTTGTTGTTGGGTTTAGGTTAGGTTTAGGGTGAAGGAAGTAAGGGTTACATATACATAAGGAAATGAAAATCAGAATCAGAATACTTTATTAATCCCGAAGGAAATTAGGGTTACAGCAGGCAGCACGCTAATGGCGCATGCGCACTTACAAAGGAACCTTCTGACCAACTTTACACAAACATCACATTGGGGAGACATGTCAGTAAGGTAGGCTGATAGGAAAAAAAAAACAACGAAAATACATAACATGAGGTAAGAGGAGGAGAGAAAAAACTCCACTCAGACTGAGCTCCTAGTGGGAGAGGGATGGTGACGGACTAAACTGTCAATATGAGGTCAGTACCACTTCATGTTATATGAAGTGGTACTGACACGAAACTGTTGGGTGGTGTGTGCATACTTGGAAACTAAGGCCAATGCACCATCCATTGGTTATGTAGTATGCTAACTGAAAACCTAACGTTAAACTAAATCAAATCAGTTCACCAAAGGGTTCAAAAAGGAGCATTATAGCAGGCCCTTCCTCTCAGCAGTTGTTAGACTTTATAACCATGTATAATGTGTAATTAATTCATGTGTAAACTAAAAAGATTTAAATAGTAAAATTCAGATGTTGCTCTTGTGTAGTGCCAATGCTACCTCGCATAGTGTAGTCTCGTAGGCTCTCCTGTTTCACAGCCCAAACTGGTCAAGGATCTTCTGTTCCGCTCTTGTGTGAATTTTCTGTCTATGCAAGTGTCAAATATATTTGGGCAGTTCTTTCCTGACAAGTTAAACAAAGCTCAGTCTATCTAGGGTGAGAACATTTAGCGAAACCAATATTGCAACTTTAAAAAATTCTTTAGACACTGTATTAGCTTCTTCCCCATGGTAAGCTACTTTCTACATCAGGGTTATAGTAAAATTTCCAGCAATTTGCTGCCATTGGGGTCATCTTTACTGTTGCATACTGTTGGACTATCTAGACCATTTTCTTTCTTTTTGTCTTGGGTGTGTTGGCTATATGACGTACTGACCATATTTATCAAACATTCCCTTCCTGTTCTGTATGTCAATATAAATGCTGCGGAGCAACAGCTGCATACACATTAAAATCTTACTAGATACAATATAGTGCATATCCACATCTTCAAAACCTTAAACAGCTTGTGTCAGGTTGATTTAAATTCTAACTGTCTGGTTTTATGTCAGCGTAATATCAGCCTTGCTTTTGGTTAACTCACTAGAAACTTGAGCCTCTGTGACTCTAATGTAAAAGACTACTCACTTAAGTAAGTCCCACAATATCATATATCAATCTGCTCACAGTATGTGGGGGAGAGCGAGTCTGAGAAACAGACGAATCTTTGGTTTAGAGAGAAATGCTGAGTTCTTGTGCTCTGCTTTACCTGCAGCAATGGCTAAGAAAAAGAAGAAGAAATATCATTAAAAAAACAGCTGTCATTGTTTATATATGAATTGACCCAGTGGCAGCTTTCAAAAAGTCTGAAAGCTGCAACTAGTTTCATAGATATTCTCTGCAGACTGAAAAAGAGCACTTACAGCAGAGGATACAACTTCCCAGTAACTCCTGTCTTCAGTGATAACCCAGTACCTGTCCCTACTACCAAGCCGGCCTTTTTCCTTCTGGCCAGTACGCAGTAAATGATATGTGATTAAACACAAAGTGGCAAATGAAGCGGAAGTACAAACACTGCAATCTGCTCATTTCTCCTGAGAAAACAGTTGTCCCTCAGTGAAAAATGCAGTGACCCACACACCCTTTCATTAAGGTGGTCACCTTCACAGCGCATGCTAAAGAGGAAACAAGAGAGAGGACTGCCATGACACCATACTTTCCTGTAGTCATACTATTAATTTAGAGCCATAAGGATAAAAATCACCCAGGTTTTAAAACTTGGTTACTATAACGCCCTCTGGTAGAATCTCAAACCTCCAGTTCCCCGTTGAGCGTCATAAGTAAAAAAATAGATGGAGAGGGATATAGTTATTATTTTTTTAAGAAAGAGGTGAGAAAACAAAGACAGGAAGATAAAGATAAAGAATAAGAAATTGCGGTTTGTCTGTAAAATGCAGCCAATGAATATTAGGGCAGAGGTAGCTGTGCTCATCCCTGTTTCCATGGTGACCTGAATGTGCTGTCGGTGCAGTGACGCCAGTCTGGAGCATTGCGTTGCATGAGCCACACGTGCCAATGCCCAGCTGACAGCAGCGAGCATACGCCTGTATCTATTCATAGCACCCAAGTGATGCTCTGAAGGGACACGGGCAGCCTGGAGTTCTGGCCAAAGAGGCCAGGTGTCCAAACCTGGATGAGTACGGACCCAGACCGAATGCTACCCTTCATCCTTGATGGAGGTGCTTGGAGAGAACGTGGGAAGAACACATAGCAGGAGTTCTGTCATTGCCTCTTTGATCTTTGTCCTCACCAACAAATTGACCCCTGACCCCTTTTTTTGAGGTTTCTAAACAGATGACACAGGTACAGCATGCCTATGCGCATGTCCAAAAACACAAAATCAAAAAGAGGAAAAGCAAAATATTTACAAACTCAATGGGGTAATGAGCATTTGTTTGAGGTACACTTATTCAGTTTTCAAAGTCACCTTTATTTTCTCTTAAACTGACTGTTCACATACTGGTAATATACAAACACACTGTGATTACCCACCATATAACAACTTGGTGAAAAAAAACAAACAAACCCTCATCCCTGAAAAATGCG
Source organism: Copadichromis virginalis (assembly GCF_057382275.1). Classification (NCBI taxonomy): domain Eukaryota; kingdom Metazoa; phylum Chordata; class Actinopteri; order Cichliformes; family Cichlidae; genus Copadichromis; species Copadichromis virginalis. The sequence continues at coordinate 19,223,710 of NC_140629.1, forward strand.
CAACAAGTCCAGTTGTGAATTTCCCTCACTGCCAAATATTCCACAGTCAACGGTTAGTGGTATTATAACAAAGTGGAACCGATTGGGAACAAAAGTAACTCAGCCATGAAAGGGTAGGCCACATAAAATCAAAAGCAAGGTCACTGGATGCTGAGGTGCATAGTGCAGAGTTCGCCAACTTTCTGCAGAGTCAGTTGCTACAGATGTCCAAACTTCATGTGGCTGAAAAGTTTAATTATATATATTTTTGTAAATGTAAATATTGAAAATATGCTCCAAACTTGCTCTGCAACTCTGCATCCCCTCCACTGATGTTAAAGCAGACCGCTGCTGTCCATGTAAAACATTTGAGAAGTGTTCTACTGAGAAGATATTAAAAAATAATCCTATAATCATCTAGAATTTAAGCAGTAAGTCTCTTCTGAAATCCCCTGGATTTAAATATTTTACGAGTAGAAAACAATAACTGCAGCACATAGTCAAACAGTTGTAATTTGCCATCACAACACGTGGTCTAGAATGTGATATCTTTAGCAAGAGTGCTTGAAACACCAAGTCAGTGCCCCTTTTGTGAGCAATTGTTCAGGCTCAATTGGTATTTCTCTAACACCGCTTTGTGCGAGATCAAGCAGAAAAAAAGCAGAGGCTCTGTGGCAACGAGAAGCCCATTGTGGTCCGTCAGCCTAAAGTTAGCTTTCGGTGTGATGTCTGGTGTCAAAGGCCATTGTGGTTCCTGACATACTACAGTGAAGGGACAGAGCTGCTGAGTGCAAATGATCTGTGCAGGACTTTTTTGTGAGTGTGTAGCTAGTTGTGTATCGTATTGTTAAGGCATATTTTTATGTATTGGAGGTGCAACACATAGGCAAAATGTTTTTGTTTGTTGTATATAGCTGACATAGGACTTTCAGACCTTTGGGGTCAGCAGTTTCCCCCCTTTAGGAAAGGGACAGAGTGAGAGATGAACCATGTGGATCCCCTATTATGCCCCTATTGTGCCCATGCAGCTGCATAAATAGTGCTATTGCAGAGGCCTCTGGCAATTCAAAAGTGCTGTACAAGACACTTTGAGATAAAGGTTTGGTAGACCCGTCTACACCATTAGGAAGAGAAGAGACGTTTTGCCCAATTAAAGCAGAGAAGTTGACAGATTCAATACACTTATAGTCTCATGACCTTCAGTGTGGCATGTATTTGTATCTATAGCCATCTTTATTTCCATCTGCAGTCTAGTAGAAAAAGAAAGTTTACCCTCTTTCAATTGTAAGGGTTTTTGTATCAGGACATTAACAAAAAACTATCTGGAGTTTACCAGGTTTTAAAGGTGGGTAAACACAACTGCACATGACAAATTAGACTGTTTTTATTTATTTAATAAAAAGTAAGCCAAAAACAAAATACACCCTTACTGCTTAAGAATGTACACCAATCAGGCATAACATTATGACCACTGACAGATGAGGTGAATAACATTATCTCGTTGTACCTCTCACCTGACCCCCTCTGTACATATTAACAATGATTTTAAACCAGATATTTCAAATTTGAATTCATCTCTCCATAAAACCTGTTGCCACTGATTTTCAGTCCAGTTCTTGTGTAATTGGGCCTATTCCCCCTTTCCCCTTTCTTAAGAATGGCTTCTTGGTAGCAAAGCCCTTCTACTGACACTATTTCTGGTGAGGTTTCAGTGAACACTAGATGGATCAACTGAAGTGTGTCAGGTCTTTGCTGGATTTTTTCCCCTGTTTCTTAAGGATATGACTTTCCAACATTGTTTATTTGCTGTAGTCGCTCAAGCCTGTCACTCTTTCCTTTGTTCTTCACCAGTCTAGTTTCTGCAAATTTCCCGCCAAGCCAGAATGTCTAGTTTTTGGCTAATAGCTCTTTGGGAATCACCTTGTTGGTAAAATGATTCTTTTATGCCTTGATAACTGTTTAACATTGGCAAACTATTGAAATGGGTACAAAGTCTGCGTTTTTGTGAAGGGCTGCTAGTAACAAGAGCTAAAGATACAATTTAAAATAGATTCCCTGCTAAGCGGTCTGTTATGAGTAGACACAACACTGATTCATCCCTTGGGTTAGATGTCTTTTTATGCTTGAATGGTTCATAGGTCAAACATTTCTTTGAAAATGGTCAGGTACAGGGACTAGAGTGAAAATAAATGACTTTGTGTATGCGTATTATAGTTCAGAGAAGTTGTAGCATGTGTGTTCACAGATGTGTGTTGTATGTGTGTGCATGTGTTGTGTTTGTGTTATAATTCACAGTAGTGGTTCTTCCCAAGTGTACTAAGAGTGCGGCTACAGCATGATGTGACAACACCCGCCTGCACATATGTGAGCATCTGCTGGCCATAGCTTGAGGACGGTTGCTTAGGACTTGCATGCATGCTGAGGTAGGAGCAAGCCTGGGCAAGTTCCTTTCCCTTCACAAGACAATAGCAGCTCAGATGCCTGGCTGAGAAGGAGTTTTAGGGAATCTGTGAGAGACAAGGGCCTCTCACACTCACTCAATTTCCTGACATTTATGCTTTTGCCAAAAAGAGAATATACAGAGAAAAGACCTCTATTTACAGAAATGCTGATGACAGGTGGGGGTCAAATACTTCACTGACAATTCAAAAAAACAAGTTTATGGTGAAGAATAAATTGAAGTGATCATTTTTTCCTGTTGTGTTATATTGTACATTACCTTCCACACAAAGGTGTATTTTTATAAACACTTGTAATATTTTCAAATTTGATTTGATTTGTTTTGATGAAAGTGCAAGTACAAGTTGTAAGCTAGGACTGATACCATTTTATTTCATTTTATTTAACTTTTAGCAGTTATTCATATTATTATCACTGGAACTGTGTACCCTTTTGACTTTTATCCTTTTATCCAGTTTGTAATAAAAGCTCCCAATTTTAAGCATTTCACACAACTATGTTTAAACACAGTGGCAGTGAAAATACTGAATCTTAAATCCTGAAGGTTACACAAACTGACCCAAATGACGTGTTGCTTTGCTTATTTAGCCTTACATCTTCACGGTTGTTCAAAGAAGGTGAATTGTTCCTAGAAGACTGTTGGCTCACCTTGTTGCTAAAATAAAAAAATACAACTAGGTGTGAAAAAAATAAATGAGTTGACTAATGTTGGAAAAAAAATGTAGACCATATATATACAGTCTTTAATTTTTGCTTGTGCTAATGGTTAGATTTGTCAATACAAGAAGAATGAAGAGATATTTGGTGCATATGTTTACTGAGGCTTGGGCGTTCATTGAGATTATGAGTCTGCTGCCTTAACAACAGGTTTGGTTTTGTATCGTAATACTTGTCCTTAACTTTTTAACTATTGCCCCCATAAATACCCCATACAGTGGTGATAATACTGATAACACTATCCCAAACACTAGTAAAAAAACAAACAAACTACTGAACCTAATGGTAAAATTAATTCTTAAAATAAAATGTCTATCTGACAGAACCAAGTGCTAAATGGGCAACTGAAGTGTCTGAATAACAAAGACGGAGAGCACTAATGGCAGCTGATTGACTAGTGATGAATTGTTTCTACTCAGAAAAAACTTCAACCTGTATTTGTGGAACAATGGCTCTGTAGCCAACATCCTCTCCAAAGAGTGACTATACAAGACCTTACAATAGTGTTTTGCTACGCCAAAACATCCCCCCAAATAGTTTTGAACTTGGGTGAGTAGTGGAAAGAATAAAAACAAAGGTGTAAACAGTTTCAGCCATATTATGAACTACATGGACTTCCACACACAGACTTGTTCAGGTGCATATGCTGAAGTCAGCTATCTATCTATCTATCTATCTATCTATCTATCTATCTATCTATCTATCTATCTATCTATCTATCTATCTATCTATCTATCTATCTATCTATCTATCTATCTATCTATCTATCTATCTATCTATCTATCTATCATTCTGACAAAATATTTCAATAAGTGGCAAGAGGGGGTGGGATAAATCCAACTGCAACACCCATTATAGAAAATATTTTATAAAGCTGTCAAGGATAATCTATGAGGAGTTACAAATACATTAAAATGTTGAAAGACTGTGTTATATGGTGTAAAGTTGAAAGCAACCTTGAACTCTTTAGTGCCCTTCGCTCTATGTTCATGAATCAAACAAAACACCCAACTTTGAACTTGACCTTCATTTTGATCCCGGATACACACTTGTTAAGTTTGTGACTCTGCATCTTATGTGTCAGATTATTAGTGTTTAAAATGATTTTTTATTTATTTATTTAGGTGTTACAATTTTAATTATACTAGAATACATAAACAGTACTAAGCAAAAGACGTAAACTCACACATCCTATAGTCACTATGAAGACCACGATGCTTGCGTAGTGCTGACGTTTTTTCCCCAACCATCACGTTTACTATGGTAAAACACTCATCACTTCATACTCACACGGTGAGATCTATTTTATTTAAATGGCTACAAATTCATAATTCAGCACCTTAGACACAGAGATATAAGGCATGACTTTCTAAACGAATATTATAGCCATTTTCCCCTTAAGGAGCACTGTGGTTGTTTTACTACCTCCTCACCCAGCGAGCAGTCTGGTCTGGAGGCTGGCACTCGCTTTGCTTTATGAATGGATGGGTGTGGCGCTTGTGACAAGCAGTGATGCAGTCATCACTGTGCTCGTTGATAAGCGCTGGCGTGCTGTCCATGCAGGATGGTTTGGAGTGAAGCACAACTGGGTTCTGCCACCGCCTGGGAAAGACAACGCGGGAAGGAAAGGGGAGGAGAAGACAGAGAGAGAGAGACAGCGGCGACAGTCTACTCCCCAGCAAGGACCAAACTTCTGGCAAGGGATTCGGTGAGACGGGGGACTAAAAGATAAAAGTGCGGGTGAGATAGAACAAAGGGCAAATGCACTTTTATTTAGGGATATGCTGTTTAGTTATAGGCGGATTACAAATAAATAAAAATGGAAGAAATATAAATCAAGACAGAAAAGATCGAAACGGGGCTGATGTCACGAGGATGAAATGTATGCCAGAGACGCTCGTACGTCTGCGACGTAAAGTGTAATATTTTAAGAAACAAACAAAATAAAATAAATTTAAAAAAAAGAAAAAAAAAGAAATAGAGTAGTTCAGCCATGATTCTGCTGGGTAAAAACAGTCAGACAAAAGAAAGCAGGGGCAAGGTTCCCCTCCTCCGTGTGTTCCCTCCTTGTAGGTGTGACAGAAACAACAAAGGGACGTGGAAAAACTCGCATCAGGACCACAGGCTCACAACTACCCAGACAGATCCCGGAGCACAATAGCAGGGGTCTGCAAACAAGAGCATGTCTGCAGGTTTTGCAATATGCAGCAGTCTCCGTGTAATTGCATTTCTCCTGGCGTCTCTCGGCTACAACAGTCGGGAGTATTTTTCTTCTGTCAGCTCTGGCAGATCTTTACACGAAACGAAAGCGATGATTTGAGGAATTTCAAGTGCTGAACCGGAGGAGCAAGTGTTAAAGCATGTGAGTTATGATTAGATGTTGTCATCCCGAGGAATGCTCTTAAGTGATCGCAATTGTTTGTGCCTTGCAGTTTAATGGGGAGAAGCGAGAGACGAGCGCTGCCCAGAATAAAGCGAATGGAGTAGAGCAGCGGAGAGGTGTGAACTTAAAGTGGACGTCGAAGGGGGGAAATAAAAGAGCCCTGAACTGATTGCAGAAGCGAATGTGTTTCAAAGGTAGGAGATTACAGGGATTGTTGCACATGCTACGTGTATTGCCATGCCATTTAATCTGTATGCTCGCTACAGAGCAGTTCACAGTGCAAGACCACATGTGGACAGACAGCAAAGGGTTGCATAACGATTCAGTTAGTTTGGGCTGTTCAGTGTATTGCGCTATCGACATATCGCAGGCTGCACTAGAATAGCCTCCGTTTTGAACTTCTCCGAAAGCTTTTTGGGAGGTTACATAAGTTATCTTAGAGGGGGTGTACTGAACAAACACTTGAAAAGTAATTGAAATTTTACTTTATCTTTTTATTTGTAGATCTTCCTATAGAACCCCCCCCCCCCCCCCCCCACACACACACACACACATACACACAAAAACACTGATTTGCACAGCACTGATGAAACTTTGTGACCTACCTAAAAGGGCAGTTTGGGTTTTTGTTTTTGGCAAGTGGAAGTTCTACCTCATACTCTTCCCACTTTTCTTTTTGTGGTAAAAAGGGGGAAGAACTGCACAGATCATCTTGTTTAGCTGTGCTCTACTGTAAATCCCAGTTTCTTCTGCCATATGGTGATGTTCCCTGCAACTGCTAGTTTGCTTAGCTTGGTTAAATACAGAATTAGATGTGCTCACCACCTGCAGAAGTCTGGATACATGAGTCAAGCTTAAAGGAATAGCTGCAGAATGGAGTCACTTAGTGTCTACAGAGCCAAACAGTGATTCGCTGCAGTTACTGGCCAAAGCATGGAAAGAAAACTGGTTTCTCTGACAACAGTCGAAACACCCTCCCTCTCCCCCTTCATCAACCACAATAGAAGCATGGTGAAAATGTGGTGGGTGTAGGGATGGTGTGACAAAAGTTGACATCAGTTCCTCCACTTTTCCCTCGCTGTTCAGTGTTTTTTCTATCAGCTGTGGAATTTGAACCGTTCTTCCTTTTGGGGTGAGGCCCTTCCCTGCGTCTGCTCAGAGGAGTAGGATGTCTCAGTAGATGCGGTGCATATGTGTTTGTGAGTGTGTGTTTAAGTAAGTGTGTGTGGGTAACTGGGGCTTTCCAGTAGAGTTGCACACCAAACATTCTTGGCTGTCGAATGGCTGACTAGCGCGCCAAGTCCACACAGCTGGGAATCGTATAAGAAGAAGTGTCTTTGTGTGATCTGGGCAATACGACGCACATGCACAGTCACATGCGCGCACATGCTCATGCACAGAACTAAAACACACAAATAGTCTGCTTTAAGCCTGCACCTCTGCTCAAGAACAATTTGAATAGTTGGTGTCTGTGAGGTGCATGTGTGTGTGTGGTAGGTGTATTAGATGTAACTAGTAATAAAGTGACGCTCACACACACGCTGGTGGAATTCAACATAACTCTTCACACACACAGAATGGAGAAAATATAACAGAGACTCAGTCATCCTGCAACAGTGTCTTCTTTTCCCAGCACCACATGATGTTTGTCCTCTTTAGTAAGTTTTGAACAGAGAAAACATGGTGGTGGTGGAGGTGGTGGTGGTGGGATGGAGAGGGAGGGTGGGAGGGCAAAAGAGAATAAGAGAAGGGATTGTGCTGGCGATGCCAATTGTACAGTTTGTTTCTTATTGGCTGCTTCTCTGGTTGTTGTTGTTGTTGTTGTTTTAAATGGCGTGTCAGTGAGCAAAGAATGTGTATGCAAGAGCAGAATGCAGAGTGAGAAAGAACATAGGCCTTTGTCTGCTGGGAGAAGAGAAGAGAAGCAGATTGTATCAAATTAATATAGGAGAAATTGAGCTGTAGAGGGAAGAAAAAGGAGAGGAGTTCAAAGAAGAGGGACACGAAGAGGTTTCGGCCATGGAGGAAAGAGTAAAGCAGGCTGAGAGAGTGAGAATGAGAAATTCTGAGTCCTATTCCATATTATTGTAAACATGAAGGCAGAACCCTTCTTTTTCTCAGATCTGTCCTGTTTTCTGTTTGAACCAAGAAGCTGATAAAGGAACGATTTCATTAGAAGAAATGAAAAGAAAAAAGAAAAAAACCAGATAAGTTAACAACTGGCTCTTCTTCTTCATCACAATCTGTTCAAAAAACAAACAAAACATCCCTTTAGAAATGATCTCTTTCCACATGTTGAACATTTGCCTTATGATAATCAGCTGCACCGTGTCCCTAGCACTCGCTGATTTCTTTGTACTTGCGAGTGTGGCTTGGTGCGATTACTTTACAGATTGAAACTGCTCATCTGAACAAAGTTCTTTTTGTACAAAAAACTGAATGTCTACATTATATGATGCATACGGGAAGCAAAACACACATTTGCAAGGCCAGAGAGTCTGTGCGTGAGGGAATATGTTTTAGTTGTGCGAGACTTGGATAAGAAGGTGTTGTATCATCAACAAGGACGGACCGGGGTGGGACAGGACCACACGATCAAACGAGAGGAGATAAGAGAGCTGGCTGAATTCAGAGAGGGTGTCTTTGTCCATTTGTGGTTCCTCAGATAGCTCCAGGCTGGATTGAGGCCAGGGGCTGACAGGGGTTGTGTCTAGAGATCTGAGATCGCTGCACTGATAGGAAGGCATATTACACAACATCACTGCTGAAAGAATACGATTAAGGTTTTTGGTTTCAAAGGTTTTATGCTGCAAAAGTCATTTTGTTTGTGGTATTTTAACTTTTAGATTTTGGCTTTTCCAGATGTGCCTTGGATTCAGTGCCCGTCATGCAGGAAACGCTGCCTGCCACTGCATTGTGTGGCTGCAAAATGACAGATTACCAGAGAGCTGAGGTAGGTTAGGGCCACCTAAAATTATAGCTGAAAAGAAACTTCCAAAAAAAAAAAAGACTAGTGGACTGATATTTGAAACGGCCGTGAGCTAACAGTGGCTCTGACAGTCTGGCATGCAGAGACACATATAGATTGTTCTGCTTTTACACTCCTCAACCCATGCTATAGTTTCTCCATTTCTCTATTTAATCACATCTCTTGCTCGTTGTAACCTGTTGTCCTGTTTCTATTTTGCTGTGTGGAAACTTGGGTGCGTGTGTGTCTGCATGTGCATCCAGGAAAGGATGGCGAGATATTCTCCCGAGACCAAGTGGCACCATTTGGTGGCTTGGCTGTACTGCGTCTCTATTTATGTTCATGCTTGTGTTGTGATTGTGTCCTGGTCGTACGGCTCTATCACTGTGACGACTACATCTTCCTGTGCAACTGTGCATGATTATGCATGCATAGTTTTGCACGTGTGCAAGGCTGCATGCAATTTGACCCCCTGGAAATCTTTCTTTAGCATCTGCTCCTCTCCTTTGTGGCAGAAAGCCGATCCCTTTTGGTGAACTGGCTCCAGCATCATATGACTGACCAAATTGCGATGATGTTTTGGAGTGCGCGTGTTCTGCAGTACAAAATGACATTGCATATCATAACAGGTTGCCTTTTGGCTATTGATGTATATGTGTGGAGTTGTGTGGGTGTGGCTGTCTCCTTGCATCGCCTACAGGACGCTCTAAGCACCTCCCAGGCCCGAATGGGCCCGCGCAGCTCCATAAATCTAGCTCGTGTTGCTCACACAGCAGTAATCTCTAGCGTCTTTTATTTTCGATGCCTGCAAGCCTGGAACTCTGTCTCCTTATCTTCCTGTTTGTTTTCACATCTTTCCTTTCCTGCCTGTCTATCCATTCATAACAGCAATTTGGCTTTCATTAACTAAGGATGGGGGGGAAAAAACAAAAACCAATTAGCACCTACATTGCCAGAAGCTCTCCTTGGGTTACAGAAAGTGACATAAAGAAAAGGAGAGTTTCTCTGAAGTTTCGCACACATATTTGCTCATTTTAGCATTGTCCTCCACTCAATTTCTGTCCCCACTTGTTTTAAAGAGGACACTTGCAGTGTAAAGATGATTTTTCAGTTATTTCTTTAGTCATTCTAGCAGCTTTCCCATCACAGGGATGCATCCAAAAAATCTTTTAATGCAGTCAAACACAAGACCCACAAATATAGAAACAATGACTCACACAGTGAAGCTTTTAAACTCCAAAAACCAACATTTCCAAACCACACTGTATAGACATAAACAGACTGACACATACATATAGTATCTGTCTCGTCTAGTAATAGCCAAACGCAGATTCTCAGAGAGCAGAACACCCAAGGGTGCCGTTCCTGCTAATCCAGGTCAGACCAGCTTCAGTCTTGGCTGAACCACCCATGAAACCACAGGATTTTTAATCTGTAATTTTGCCTGTGCTTGTGCGGTTGGCTGTATTTAAGGTGTTTCCTTGCATGTCTTCTTTGACACGTACACATTGTTGCCCCGTGATCGCCCTCCACGTGCCATTTATTCGAGCGCTGCCCAATTTTTTGCTGTTTCAGAATGATGCAGCATGTCTGACTGATGCTCTCTCGGCTCTCTGTCTGTCTCGCTTTCTCACACAGTCAAGGACACACACACACACACACACACTCCAGAATAAATTAATCAGATATGATAACTGATAGAAGCAAACGCGATGTATGCAGGACTGCAGTGTCTGTGGTTTGTTTCCTCATGAAAATTGGAAATTGACTCATCACATATTATGTGGTGTGGCTAGACATTTTAAGCCATGTTCTATTTTTAGTTATTGCAATACAGGGATCTTTTCCTTCATTTAAATCTATTGAGGGGAAAAACAATAAAACACTGAGTCATGAAGGTTGAGGTCAGACACAACGGATCACAAAATACAATTTAAGGGTTAGACAATAAAATCTGGTTTATCACCTGTGGTCTTCTTAAAGCAGACAGTTTGGAAATTGTTGCACTGACTGGCAATGAAATATTCTCGGTCTTTGTTTCTGTCTCTCTCTGTCCCACTGGAATACATCACCAGAGTTAACATAAATATTTAATCATTTTATTATCTTCATTCCTGTTTAATGGCCCAACATACTTAATAGCAATGCACTCAACAACATCAGAGGCCAGGTTATACAAAAATATTGACTTCTTGAGTCTTGTTAAGCTCCATTATGGTTTTCTGGTCAGCTGTCTTTTAGTTTCATCTTTGAAAGAGAATATCTTTGTGCTTCATCTTAACATTTATTTGGTTGAAATGACCTGTGCCCACAAGTGGCTAGGATTAGCTGGTATCATTGATGGTGGAGCATCCAAAAGAGCCTAACCCCACGCCCTTAATCAAACGATTAAAACTTGTGTGGCCGTGCTATGGCTTAGCAAATTAATGACATGTGGTCACAGTGCGTGGTGATAATTGTATGCTGGTTGTATCATCAGGCCATGGCACAGCGGTGTGGAAATAAATAAAAAGGAACCGCTAGTATAGATTTTTCCATCACTATTTTGGGATGCCTCTGTACACGGGATATCAGCTTTGTTTCTGCGCACACATTTGCTGTCTTGTTTAATGACATTCCTGCATTTGGAGATTGCATGATGACCTCCTTTGCGATACAGCCGAGCAGCGTGTGTAGGATACTCCAATTTAGTGCTTTTAGGTGAAAATCATATCTCTTCATTTGATGATTTTTTTTTCTTTTTTTGAGATTTCAGGCCAGCTGACGGATTACATGCCACCTGCACTGCCTGAGAAAATGCTTTGACCACTCGGGATTATAAAACCCACTCAATGGGCTGAACTGAATAAAATTAAAAATGCATTGCTATCGAGGTAAATGCTTTATCTGTGAGATGCAAGGGTTTTACCTAACAATTCGTTTGTTTTTGTTTTGTTTTCTCAATTCTAATACAATGCGAGGAACTCTGCAGAGCAGCGCAACTAGATAAATGATATGCAGGTTATTTGAAGTAAACACAACAAAGGGCCTTCCTGTTATGCCATGGTGCTCTGTAATGTGGCTATCTGACTATTTCTGAGTCTCCCTGTGATTTTTCTTTTTTGTTGCTGTTTACACTTATGCTCTTCCCCTCCTCTCTATCTTCATATCTGTTTCTTTATGTAAGCAAGTGTCTTTTAAATAGAAGCAGATGGATACTGCATTAGGCTGATAGCAATATGGATATTGCAAGAAAAATGGAAGCGAGGATGAAAATGTGCATTATATCAAACATAGAAATGTTACATTAACACGCTCATTTACAATATTTGACAAGGATCTTTCAGTTTTCAAAAGAGAACACACAAAGTTATATGTTTTTACAATTTAACAAATTAAATGCCACACATAGCAGTTGGAATATTTTTGATTATTAAAAGAAAATAATGAAAACTCATAATCCAGCCGACATGTTTGACCTGTGGTATGGGCTTTCATAGGTAGAATTTCCTAAGCTGTGGTGTTTGCAAGCCAAATAGATTAGGAATCTCTGATACACAGTATTTTGCAGAGTGAGCAGGGTTGATGTACTGACTTTGTGGAGTGTGATCTCGGCGGGCCTACAGTTCTGCTTTTCTGTGCCAGACTGAAGTCCAGAGGTGTTTGTCTTGGCTTCGTTCTCTGTTTGATCAGGCTGTTTTGAGAATACTGACTGACCTGTGCTGAGGCCAAATACATCTCTCTCCTCACAACTTTAGCATTTCCTTTGCCTCTGTCCCTTCTCTGTCCTATTGTCTCACAAGTTTAGAACTTTGAAACATTAAATTTAATGTTCATTTTCAAAATATTCTTAAACCTAGCAGTTTGAATTGGACCTTTTTTTCTTTTTGTACAAGATAAAGAACAAAATCAAAAATTTTTTTTTTTTCTTTTTATTCATGCAGTTTTCAAGGGCCCAGTTTCCTTCTTCTTCCCCTTTTCTTGTTAGTTATCTGATCTTAACCTCACTCCAAAGTTTAGTCTTATATGTGGTTCAGAGAGGTCACTAATACTTCTAACCTTACCACGGGTAGTAGGGAAAATGTCAAGACCCACTTATAGATTGCATGTATTGCGAAAGAGACTCCATCCTTTGATCTGCTGTAAAGTGCTGGTCAATAAAACTCTTAAATGCCCGGTGTAGTGCATAGCACTCTGCACAACATAAATATCTGCATTCGCATGCATTTTGGCTGGGCGCGTTAAGGCTGAGAGAGCCTAAATATTTCCCATAAAACTATTACAAAGCACTAAATACTTTTCCCTTTTACAATGCATCATTAATTTCTAGTGTTTGGTGGCATTTTCTCTCATTCCTGCCAATAGATTTCTCAAATAATGTTGTTACTGCAGTGACTATCAACAAGGCAACCATGGTGAACCACAGTTACCTATGCAATAAATACAAATATTTAGTCCATTTGATAAAGGATAAAGAAAGGTTTCTCTTGGACTTGTAATCTCACACTAATGTTCAACACTTGTTCAGAAAGAAAAAAAAGAATCTCTTTAAGTAAATGTGCCAACGGATCACCGAGAAGTGCTACGCCTGCAGCACCATGCCTGTTTAATGGGTGGCGTTTCCTCTTTTATAAAGGATATAAAAATGTAATTCTAACAACCGATCTGCTTACTCTTTCCCTGCCATCACAATATTATTAAAATTAAGTAACACAGTATCCTATATACAACACTTTCCAAGTAATTCCCGATAAGATCATCACTGATCCCTGCTGATGGATTTACTAAAGGGCATACTAAGACAGTATATCAAAAGGATTATATCAATTTCAAGCTGACAATGAAAATTTTTCATGGATTATACACTAAACTTGTTCAAGGCAGGAAGGAGAATAAAAATCAATCATATCAACCATGGTGTACTAAACCTGGGCCTGTTCTCTATTCTTAAGTGTATTTTTAAATTATATGACATGCTAAATATGTTGCTTGCTTAAAGGAGTCAATCTCCTTCAAGGCTAAAGCCTCCTGACACTGGTTTCCTGTGCTAACCTAAATTCTGCCCTCAGCTTCTGAAGTTACTCCAGCTCTGGTCCTACTTCCTTCCCAGCCTCCATCCCCATTTCCATATCTGTCTCTGTGTCGTTCCTTAACCTGAATCTCACACCCCAGCTTCACATAATTTCCTGCTGCCCCCCTGACCTAAGTACCTAACTCATCTCCACTAGTGTAATACCCTGATACCTGCACAGCCTATGAATCCTTAGGGTCCTAATCGGCTTAGCCATCACCTGTCATGGTAACTAAAGTAATCTTTTTTTTTTTTTTACTGGAGCATAATATATGCTCCATTTATCACAAATTAGTAAAAAGGACTCTTTATGTATCAACCTGTGCTCAGGTTTTCTGAGAGACGCCTTATATAAAAAGCTGCCAGCCCTGGTAAAATTAAAAAACACCCAGGTTGTACAGATATGTTTAGGTTAGAAATAGGGCTAAGTTTCCACCAAACTGAACTATCACTTTAAGAGTTCGGACCAACGGCTGAAGAGAGCCTTAATACGATTAGCCCTGGCACTTGACAGCTACAGCTTAAGAGGCACCTCCGTTGACCTGTGTGTCTGTCCAGCAGAGAGTGTACATGTGTATTTCCTTGCATTCATATATGATCTTAAGGTTGCCTTTTTAGAGCATCAGGGAGGCTGTTTGTCTGTCCGTGCACATACTCCTGTAAACCTGAATTGAACCAAAAGCCAACTTTTTTTTTGTAAATCTTTATCTGTTACTGCATGCACTGGAGCTCAGCAAGCCATGCCTGTGCAACCTCAATCCCCCAAAGTCAGAATGCAGGAAGTACATAACTTCAAAGGCAGATGCATAGTCTGTCTTTATCGCAGAAGGTTTGTGCCACTCAAGAATTTACTTTTTCACTCTTCTGCATGTCAAAACCCCATATCCACCTTGGCTATCACTCACTGCTGTTTTGTCTCAGGCTGTGATTTTGGATAAAATAGGCTTACAAGCAAGGAATTTAAAACAAGAAAACGATTCAGCAAACACAAAGCCGATGGAATCACTGGAATTTGCCACTGAAGTGTTTTTACTTAGAACTGAGTACTGGGTACTTGAGGCTGTGCCAAAGACACTATATCCACAGAGAGACTTGAGTAACTTGACTTGAATATGATCTGCCGGTGGTTGCGATGGGCTATGGGGTTGTGGTTGGGTGCGCTAGATGCCGCATTGCTCTAACTGGGTCGTTTTGGCACTCTAGGGCTGCTAGTTGAGGACAGCGAGGAATATACAGCACCGTGTTCTTTTTCACTCCAGGCACTTCATTGCGAAAGCCAGGCACCACACTGTGAAACATTTAAGTTGGCATTAATATCATAATCAGAGGTCTGTTTATTCTCAGACAGACAGCAGGCAGTTAAACAAAGAGACCTTCCCCTCTCTCCCCACAATAAACCCTCAGTGGTGCCGCCCTCCTCCTCTTTCCTTTTCCCAGCCTCTCGCCCTGTCCTAAAGACACTTCACATTCCCAACATATTCAACCATCATGGCCCACCAGCATCAACAGCACAAACTTGACCTGGAAATATATCTGTATTAAAGTCGTTGAACATTTTTCTGCAGCCAAGCAGTCAGACTCAACAAGCTGCCGGCCCACATGTTATGACACTGGGGGAATAATAGCTGCAGACAAGTATGTCAACAGAAAGTTTTACCTCTTATATTGGGTCTGCTGCAGAACTTGAACTTTAGCAATTTAGCAGCTCAAACAAATTAGTCTATATTTATTCCTTCCAGAGACTGAGGGGGTGGTCGAGTGTGCATGTAAAAGAAAAAAAAAAACAGTCTCAAAAATGCTAACGTGTCTGAATCAAGCAACATGGTGTGTGTTTGTGTGTGTGTGTTTGTGTGTGTGTATGTGTGTGTGTGTGTGTGCGCATTTAAATATAGCTGTTGTTTTTTAGTTTTTGTTTTACAAGGCATAAAAGATAACTAAGTATGTCTCCCTAACACAAAACACCATTTAAGCATTTTAATAGTCTATAATATCTTCTGACCAATCAATTGTCGCTTTCTTTAAAGGTTTCACTCGTTCGGTCACAAGCAGTGCAGTGACTTGTCTTCATTAGCGTGTAATAAAGCAATGACCACTGGTCCCACACATGTAGTTTTCCAGCTGGCTCATGATAAGGCATATTACTGATAACTTCGCAAGTAAACAATTCCTCCAGCCTCTCTCCCTCACTTCCTCTTTTGCGCCCTTGCCTGTCTGCCTCATTTTATACTTTGTCTCAGGCCTTATCTAGCGTTAAATGTTTTTCACGTAAACTCACACTGTGCCATCGCCCATCGCCAAATAGGCCGGCTGTTACAAAACACACTCTATTTCATGCCAGGGTGCCGGCTCTGGCAACACTCAGCCACTTCTCCATGCCACTCTGTGTATGTGTGTGTCTGTGTGAGGGAAAGAGAGAAAAAAGAGACAGAGCTTAACAGTGGGAATAAAAAAAACTGACATATTTGAATTTATGAGCTTTTTTTTTTCAATATTTTCCCACCATCAATCATGTACTGTAGAAATGCCAGTTTCCCACAAGCTCGTTTCACTAACGTTCACTTACTCCAGATTCACCTTTGACCTTTCATATCTGAATTTTCTTCCCAGAGAAGCAAATGCCACATTTTTTTTTCTTGTCCCTCACCTCTAAAACAAAATTGTATGACAAAATCATCCCGCTAGACACACAAGTGAATGCTCTCATCCTGTAGATCCACATATGGAGTGTAATGTTTGCTGGTGTGTGTGCTTTGATATGTGTGTGTGAGTCAGTGCCGAAGGTAGAATTTAATCTTTGATATCGTTATCAGTTCCAGGGTGATGGTGGACTGTTTGCAAGACCCACTGGAGCTCTGACCTACTTGTGTCAGTGAATAGGTTGCATAGGCTGTTTTTTTGTTAAGAGTGTGTGTGTTTGTTAGAGTTTTGGGAGGGTGTGCACTTAAAGCGAACTCTGTGTGGACACAGGGAGTGTGAGAAGCTGGGTGTTTTGACAGCTTTAGAACAGTTCCAGCACAGTGTTGGGGCAGGGGGTGAGCCGGCCTGTTGGATATATGAGTGTGCGGCGAGGGTGAGAATAGGGTCAGCGGAGGAGTGGATAGGAGGGGATGAGATAAACGCAAGAAAACACTACCAAAAAATGCTCGTTTTGAATTTCTTTATGAGTAAACATCTGAAATGAATTGATTCGAAAATTTATTGTTTGTTATCCCTTAGCAATACATCTGAAGAGCAAACCTTACCCCTTACTTGCAGTTAAAATAAAACAGATATTAGTCTTGAACTTTACTAAGCTTAAACAAAATGAATTCTATCGAAATAAATGCATTTCAACATGCCATTCCTTCCTTTGGTTAAACCAGAGGAGCACTAAATATACTGCAGACAAAACTGAGCATTTGTCCAAGCAGCAAGACGCCTCTTTGCCGAAGCATTCCTGCCAAAAGAGTGATCTCAACCCATTCTCCCAACTTTAATCTCACCAAAGTGTAAAAGCTACGGGACTAAACTTCCCACACAGTTAATAAAAGACCCATAAAGCTTGTCTAACAAAACACAGTCCTTTTTGTTTTACTGTAGCTGAATGGGGCCAGACATCACCTCAGAATTGTGCTGCTTAAGAGTTCTCTCACAAGTACACTTCTCCCCCCCAAAAAAATAGGGGAGGGGGGGGGGGGGGGGGGGGCTCTCCACATTTCCTAAGCCCTCTCTGTGCCAGTGGTGTTGAACCCCTGCTTTCTCCAATGGCATTCCAGCCCATCTTTCATGCTGTTTCATTGTGGCCATGCCAGCCAGGTCAGGGGGCAGTATTTTCTCAGGGCTTCAAGACCGCATTGGAAAGATAGATATAAGACGTACCGTCTGACTATTTGTGCACTGAATTCCTGTTTGATTCCTGTTTGTTGTCGTTGTGTCTGCGTGTGTGCGTGATGTGCAAGAATCTACACGAACACAAACATTTTATATATGATTGCTGCACTTAGGTCAAATAACACACTGACCTTCTCTTTAAAATGCTTAATATAACTCAGTATGTTGTGACACCCATGGCTAACCTGCGATATAGAATCTGTCTCAAAGATGTAAGCTGCCTCTTTTGAGGTGGCTCCGAGTGACAGCACTGACTTGATGTAGCCGTAAGAGCCTGCGCCGCCTTTGTTTTAGAGATTACAGTACCAAACTCTGCCAGTAGATGTCCGTCTTCAGTCTTGCACAGCCTCCAAACAAAGTTGGCAGACTGGCTTTCAAAGATATTCACATGATCAAATTGGTGACTGTATCAGTATCCTAAGTGTGTCAAATAAGTGAAAGATAAAATGATGCCTATGACTATAGTGAGTGGCAGATGGACTGGTAAAAGCTCCTGCCTTGAAAGCAAACCTGCTAAAGTTTAAATTAAACATAGTTTTGCTTGAAGAAAACTGGAGGTATTTTGCTGACAAAGCAAAGCTCAGCATTCCAGCAGTAAATTCTTAGACACTGAGATCTTGGAAGATATGATAGCAAACGCTATGTATTCTCCTTGGTCCAGTCTGTGATCTCCTTTTTTACTGGCTTTAGTAGCAGTAGGCTACAGTTGCAACGTGGTAGTTGCTATGCCTGAAAACCCGGAGTAACCTTAGGAGAAAATTTCTGTCCATTGCCCATGAGTAATAATAACAGTCTTGCATTATTTACCTGGATAGAGCGTGTTTGCAAGGGTTAAAGGGGAAACGTAGTTAAATCCCACTGACATGCAGACAGTTGCGTGGATAACATTAAAAAAAAATACCCCGTGCTTACCTATGATTGATTATTAGGTAGTGATTAAAGGCAGTGCAAAGTGGATGCAAGGGCTGTATCTGCCAAAGGCAGCACGCTTTGTGGGCCGTTCTGCGTTAATAGGATGAAAAGAACATAGTTTCTGGGCGGGGATACGATGATATATACAGGACATGATTGGCCCGCGTGTTCTAATCGCTGAGGAGGCCTTAAGTGTTCCTCTTAAGCCTCGAGATTTAGGCTATTAAAGTATTACAGTAATAAAGTTAGTGCGTTTAAATTGCGTTTTAAATTCCTCAGCCACTGTTGCATGGTAATGGTCATCCCGGAGCTGTTTGACAGTTGTTCTTATTCACAGAAATCACACAGCGCAGTAAAGAAAAAACGCTAATTGCAGAATTTCATATTTTAATCAATAGACAGCTCAAAAGTTCCACTTTTAGTCATCAGTGACGTCTTCCGTATTCTCAAGTCTTCTTCCAAAAATGTCAGTTTGCGGGATATCAAGCTGTGTGTCTAAATCCTCAGAAAGATGGAGTGCAAACGTCTAATTTTCCAACGGAACTTGAACGCAGCACAGGAGAAGTTGGAAGACTTGTGTCGTGACGCGCAGTCGTGGAGGCGTGCCTCTGATGAAATCAGCCGGGGAAACAACAACAGAAAGGGGGTGGCTCAGACCAGAAGACTCTTTCAGCCAGTTGTGATTGCATTTCATCCTCCAAAGTGTCAGTTTGAAGATAACAAAGCATTATATTAAGTCTGCAGCAGCGAGCTGGTTCTTGTTGAGTTCTGTGAGGCGCTGGATTAAGGAGGCAGCGACGGGAAGTAGACTAAAGAGGAGGATGTGATAGGGCAAAGGTCCTGTCTGCAGTTATCTGTGCTCTTTGGCAAACAACGGGATCGCAGAGATCGCATCTTCCTTCTCCGTGCGTCTTTGTCCGGTTTCAGTGACCGGCTCAACCACCAGCAGAGTGGCATGTGGGTCAATTCCGGAACCGTCGGAAGGTAGGGACCCCTCCTGCAGGAATACTCGGTCACATGCTCTTCTTGCGATTCTGGCTGTGCACAAAGCAATCCGCACAAAGCCCCCAACATCTTTTTTTCCTCCTCCCTTTTACACTCCAGAGATTCATTAACAGCTGTTTTCTGTTCATAATGTTTCAATCACCTCTTCCATCTCTGTAACATCATCGTAATTATAACGGAGCCTGTTTTATTTCAACGTGTTATATTAATATTTCAGACAGAGATATTACAATATCACAAGGCGGGGTTATTTAAAAAACACCTGCAGACTTATGTTACTTTTTCTTTTTCCTATTTTTTTTTTCCTTTGACATTATGATTCTGTGTTGTAGTGAAGCGGTTGGGCTTGGCACATTACGCCAGACTTATCAGTGCATCATTTGGCATGTAGGATTGTACCTGCCCTTTTTTTATAACATCGTTATGTGAGAGACAGCAGCACGGTGAATATTGACTCATGCCTTTTATCTTTATAGACTCTGATGACAAAACACAAGACTGACTGATTTGTTGAATCGGTCTCTATGAGAAACTATGAATGAGCCAGGTGGTTATGAATGGCTGCGGGGATACGGAGCACACGAGGTTCTTTCATTGATGACTGTAGGGATCCTACACCGCAGTATTTACAGGGACAGCGTGCAGATCGAAGCAGGGACAAAAGATAACGTGCAGCCTGAGAAGCCTGGCCTGAGAAGATAAATGTGACCTTGTAGGACCGTAGACACACACACACACACACACACACACACACACACACACACACATGTGTGTGTGTGTGTGTGTGTGTATATATATATATATATATATATATATATATATATACATACACACACACACGTGTGTGTGTGTGTGTGTGTGTGTGTGTATAAGAGTGTGTGGGCCATGACGTCATCTGAGGGACAGTACTTCGCAGGTAGCTACGTGTCTGATGAAGAACCTTCTCACTCCTACCTGGAAATAAATAAATAATATTCTGGGAGTTTCTTTTTTTTTTTTTTATCTCACTTCGTTTTCATTTCCAGTCATTAGCAATTAATCATATCTAGTTGCATAAACATTTTGGCATGCACACGATATTGTGCAATCCTTGTCTTTTGGCCAGCATCATTTTTTTTCCCTCCTCAAGTGATGTCTAATAATGCTCACTGTGTGACTGTAGCTGAGCCATTTGTGGAAACACCAACTGCATCAGATCTTCTGTTCTGTGCGTCTCTCTACCAGCGTCCTACCAGTCATCCGCCCTTAACACACGGACGATGAGATGTGTTTTTGTTGGCTATTAAGAATTTTGTTCTTAAATCTTATGGCAGTACTGTAGGAAATGAATCAAAGATCAAGGTTGTCGTTATGTATACTCAAATGGCTTAACCTATTGTCCTGATTAGGCACTGTGCCCAAGCATTCGACTCTGTCAACAGCTTTAAGATAACATTCTGCAGCGCTGATAAACCCACATGGAAGAATAAGCCAGCATTATATGGCAGGCTTGAATGTCCTGATCCCTGTAACAAGCTGTAGTGGAAGATATACAGAGGTAAATAGTGCTTAGAATTGCTCAGATGCTTTATGGTTTGCTTTTATATGTAACATAAACGTGTGCTTTGGTGCGGAAAATATAAAGTATGTTGCATTTTTAAACAAGATTAGTACTGCTGGACTACTTTCCTCCCACCCTAATTATCTTTGGGTCAATAGAAACTCTTAATATGATTGTGACACGTCAAATGACATGCACCATAAGTATTAAGTTGAAAGGTTTTAGAATTCAAAGATGGCAAAGAGTTAAGCATATGATTCATGAGAGCTGGGGTTGGGTCACTAGCCACAAAAAAGTTTGAGAGCCCCTGCTTTACATCATGTTTTAAACCACAGTTGCATTCCCACAGGAATGGCCTGGACTATTTTCTCCCAGACAAACCTAATCCATCTCTACATCAGTAAAGTTGTAGTAATATCTAGGTCACCAAGTCCTTTGTTTTAAAGTTACAGTACTTGCTTTGTCTCAGGTGCCTAGAAAAATCACAATCACATTGTGAGTTTTTTGCCAGAAAAACAAACCATGTACAAAAAAGACAATGTGTCATGTTTCAATTTATTTGAAATATCAGTCTCAAATGAGCCGGCTAAAGATAAACAGTATGCAGTTGTATGCAATGATAAGGTAATAGATTTATGCTAATAACAACTGTATTTTGTATGTGGTGTTTGGATTCTTTATGCAATTAAAAGTCAAAGCCATCAGATGGCACTTTGAAGATCAATGGAAAATGACAATTAAATCGCCAGCTTACCTGTTTGTTCAATCAGAATAGTCTTAAAAAGAAAATTGTGAGAATGGGTGACGAAGCATGAGAGATGAGAGTGACGTGAATGACAGACATGCTTTGAGAGACTAGATGTAAAAGTGTCCTGTATATGGAGTGGATACTGAAAGGTACAGGGGTGTGAACTAGAAATTGGAAGAAAACGAGCAAGAAGGACAGCAAGATAGATGAGAGAGGAAAGAAGTGGTGGGAAGTATAGATGGAGAAGAGTAGAAGGAAGACTGGCAGGGATGAATAGGAGAACTCAGAGACACAAGGGTTGGCCTGTCTGTGTTTAAAAATCTTTACTGCAGCAGAGAGAGAGAGAGAGAGGAGCGAGGCTTTTTCAACTAAGCTGGTGTGCGGCTGGCTCCCAAACAGCCTTTAAATCATTAAGCTAGATGCATACATAGCATCGCCTGCCGTGGGTCGTGCATTAATACCAGTACCATCTGCAAAGGGTAAGACAGTATGTGCAGGCATGCATGTGTGTATGCATGACTCTGCGAGTTTGTGAGTGAGTCTGAGGTCTACTGTCAGCCATCCTGGGAGCCTAGCAGAGACTACAGACAAGGTTATGTAACCAGTCTATGGCAGCTGTGCCTGTGGCTGTCAGTGTCTCAAACACCCACAAAACACACAATTGTAACTCACACACACAGATGCACAAGTGCACAAACCTAAAACGCATACACAAGAATGAATGAGTAAGCATTTTTTTTCTTGCAAGAGAGCAAACTTTTGACAAAAACAACTGTTATTAAAAGGAAGCTTACATGGTTGCACATGTTTAAATAGATTCTGCAGACAATTACACACGAGCACTTTGTGTATGCAGCCAAGCCTGTGATAGTTTAAGCCCCATAGCTCTGTGTGAGTGGCCAAGTGTTGACCCATGCATTAAATGGGTGGTTTTTGGGGTCACTCTTTTTTCACTTCTTTTTTTTTTTTTGCATGAGTGGTTGAAGAGAGCACAGTGGCAGCCGGCTTCAACGCTGGCATCGGGATGAATTCTAGCCCCAAGGAAGAAGAGGCAGATGGGGGGGTGGGGTGTTAAGGTTTTGGGATAACTGGTTGCTGCCAGTGGATCACTATAGGTGTTACATAACAGAGAAACTGGGGAGGGGGGGTGGGGTGTATATTTGATTAATACTGCTCCTTGACTTACATCCAAAAAGGTCATAGAATGATAGATCACTGCTGAAAAAAAAGGGTGGAGGAAAGTGTGCCGTTGGGAGAAAAAGTGGGAGGAGACAAGGGAGATGGAGAAAGGTTACTAGAAGACAATGAGTGAACTGAAGGATGGAAGAAATGTGAACTGGAGCATTATATTTAGGGAATAAATGCAGAGTGGAAATAAAGTGAGGGACTTTGTCAGCTGGTCCAAAAGTATGCTAGAAAGGGTACGGCTGGAATAAAACAAATAACCCACACAGACAGAAGGATAAATAGAAGGATTTGGAAAAAAGCCAGTGAGTTTGTGTACAGATAAACTAAACAGGAAGATGACAAGATGTGTTTATCTTCTTTCATTTCTCCTTTAAGGGCTGTGTGGCCTTAAAGAAAAGCTATACAAAGACGCACATTATGCATGAGTTTCCTTGTCTCTTTGGGCATGCATGCAGGCTTGCACACATGCACGCGTGCACGCGCTGACTAAATCCATGACATTCCAGAATTAACTAGAAGGGTCATGTTTGTGTGTTGAGTGGGCATTTGAGTCCCTGTCACAGTGTTTCTATCAGTCTGCTGATGCCTACGCAATATCGATATGTCCTTAAAAGTGTCAGAAAAACATGCACACGTAGCGAAAAAATAAAACAGTGACTCATTGTCTCATTGTTTTACATTGCAAACTGTCTTTGTCCTTTTAGACACCTTTGCTAGCTAACATGGAAAAATCGCACTGGCCAGCAGATGAAGTCTAGACATCTGTGTACAGTTCACTATAGTTCACTGGCTAAAAATGAAACCTGAGCTCTACAGCTACACTTTCCGCTCCTCTGAGCTGCACAAGTCTCCTGCTTCCATAGTCTCTGGCTTCTGTTCATCCTCCAGTCATGCAATTAAAAATAATTGTTGGAGTCTAGGAACACTTAGGAGGTTTAAATATAAACCTGTGAGCAGGTGTGTATCTGCCAAGCGCAGTGATGTATGAGTAGACAGTTGTGTTACACTTGTTAACCAACACATGACCGAACTTGCTTGGGGCCTCGGTGAAGATCCTCAGATGGAGGATGATATCTGGGAGTCAGGTACTGTTGATCCCCCTGAGAAACTGTCCACGCCACCACCAACGCTGCCTTCTGGTTATATCAGTGCGTGCATGCACATGCACGCACTCTCTCATGCACACACACACACTGACTTAAATAGTCCTGCAGGCCAGTAGTAAAGGATTTAACGCCGTACTCTGATATCTCCCTTGTATTTAACTTTCTTTCCTTTTTTACGGAATCACACATATTCACACATATCAAAGCATCAGCAGGAAAATTTGTGATTTGTTCTTCTGAAAAGCCTTGGTTATTGCCGGTCCCATCCTTTTGATCCCTGTAGCATTAATTTCTGGTTCTAATGCTGGGCTGACAGTGCCTCTCGTTCTCTCTAATACTAATAATCCCCTCCCTGGCTTTTTCTATCTTGCCATTCTTTTCTGGCTATCCACTGTTTCATTGGAAACAGAGAGGATTTAACAGTACTGTACATCACGTCTGGATCCCCCGTTTGTCACCGCCATTTTTGGTACACTCAATTCAAATGTCCTTTGGCACATATCGCTGACAACCACTTGTGATAAGTCAGGATTCACAGTTGGCCCTTTATCCTTGTTTAGTTTTCTAAAAACAGCACTAAGAAGCCTACTGCCATCACCATTAGCCAAAAAGCTGTTAGGTAACTGCCAGGTTGCACTATCTTTTTATTGCTTTCTCTATCTCTCTCCTCTACCTGTTGTACGTGCGTCTGAAGGTGTGACAGCTAAGGTGGCAAGGGAAAAGGATATTTTTAACTCTGAAAGTCATAAATCCACATGGAGGGTTCAGGAAGCTGCTTCTTTGACAGCTCAGGTAAACAAAAGAATCTCTGTTCTGTACTTCCTGGCTGACGTAAACGGGACCCCCCTCTGACAGGAAATTGGAAAACGTCAAGCCTTTTTTGTTGTTGTTGACAAAGAAAATCGATGTCTTAGGTCTCGAGGGAAATAAAGCAACGGTGATATAGATGAAGTGAAGGTGTATGGCTACACTGAGAGCAGTTCATGGCTGAATAGCAGGGCGCACACATGGCTCATGTGTCTGATGAATAGATGCCATTTTTAGCTGCTGGTGTCTGTCACTGCTGGACCGAAGTGTTGCACTGGCATCCACGTCATTGGAACAACAAACCAGAGCCTTTATAAATGTTTCAGATGCTCTATTTACGGGGGCCTTGGTTTGGGTTTTGAATAAGTCGCAACCCCGAATGGACTGATTAGCTGGCTACAGACTGAACTGCGTCTGTGGTGTGGTGTGGCAGTGGTGTCGGTTTTGTAATAGCACAGATTTCTCCAGGAAAGTTTTAAAATGGGTATTAACATGTGTGTTGACATGTCAGAAATGTTTGTAAGCAGTTTATGGAAAGGGGATTTTGGTAAGCTTTTCAGAGTGATGTTTGGTTTTAAAAGAGGAAATCAGGTGACCTGTGCAGTACTTCCGTTTTGCACCAAGGTTAAGTACAGAGGTGACAGGTGGTCATACATGGCTGCCACGCCAAGAGAAGACGAATGATGATGCATGAAAGACCAAAAATGCTCATTAGAAAGGTCTGGGGGTTTATACTTCCCTTTTTTTTGCACAGCCAACTTAGATTTCATCATCTCGTATTATGTTTTCTCTAAAATGAAAATGCTCTGAGTGATTCAAAAGAGGAGCAGAAAGGGGGAGAAAAGAATAGTAAACTCCAGGGAAGTCTCGTTCTTCTTCCTCTGTCCATCCACCTCCTCCCCCTTCTCTATGTTTCTCTCTCTGTGCTGTTACAGAAATAGCTCTGTGGTCCTTCTTTTGCTCAGCCTGTGAACCATGTGTTCTGTTGAGGGGTTTGGCAGAAGCCTGAATACACTGGGCAGCACAGCTATGGGGGCTTAGATCCTTAACAAAGCTCCCCTAGGCTGGGCTGGGCGACAGCTAGCGGCTACTGTGCCTGATGTTGTTGTCAGTGTCAAAATGCAGTGTCATTCTTCCTGTGGTTCTTTATCAAATGCTGTTTTATTTTTGTTTTTCATGACTGTTGAATTAACCACTTCTCATTTTGATTCTTTCTTCTCTCGTGTTTTCCAGGGCCCTCTCCATGGATATAGACACAGACTATGAGCGGCCCAATGTGGAAACCATTAAATGTGTGGTGGTAGGGGATAATGCAGTAGGCAAGACCAGGCTAATCTGTGCCCGGGCCTGCAATGCCACCCTCACACAGTATCAGCTGCTTGCCACCCACGTGCCAACCGTCTGGGCCATCGACCAGTACCGTGTATGCCAGGAGGTGGGTACATGCACACAGAGTCAAACACAGTTCAGAAAGAGCTGCATAGACAGATTTGGGTACAGTTCTGGGCATTGTACAGAGACCGAAACACAGGCTATAGTAGTTACACATATGTATAAAAAGTAAGTAAAGATTATCAACACTGAAAATGTTGTGCAGGCCACTTAGAAATATTTGTCTGTGTTGCAGGTGTTAGAGAGATCTCGTGATGTAGTGGATGAAGTCAGTGTGTCCCTGAGGTTATGGGACACATTCGGGGATCATCACAAAGACAGACGTTTTGCCTATGGCAGGTGAGCAGATACACTCAGTGAAAAAAAACACACACACGCACACATATACACACAAACACCGTTTGAAGCTATCCGCTTGCCCCAACTTCGTTACTGACCCGGTAACACCATTTGTTGGCTGACCACAAGGTTAACTATCTTAAAGCGTGTTGTTCTAGTTTCCCATTTTAATTGGCGCTGCCAAGGAATTGCTTTGTGTTGGCTGTGTAGTTTGTAAGGCATTAACACAATTTACGTGGGCTAACATATCACCAAATTCATTGTTGGCTTCTTCAGCAGAATGCAACCAATCTATTACACCCACAGAAACATGTCAGTGTAACTTTCCCTCACCCAAAAGTTGCTTTTTGTGTAATCCAGCTGCCATGCTTTTTTAGTTGAACTCTGCTCTCAAGCTGTTACATCCCTCCTCCCTCAGATGTGATTGGATCATCGCTACATCCTCTTATTTCCCGTGCCTCTATCAAAGCTGCTTCATTGGCATGAAATGCAAAAGTACTTATTGCCAAAGCAAAATTCAGCAGATAGAAATTCGATTCACACCGAGCAAAAGTTGGCCAGCGACATCAAACTGAACAATAAAAAAAAGAAAGGATACATTTTAACCATGCTTAAAAAGGCTGCTGTACTCTATATTGCACTCTGCTGTATGTTTTACCAACAATGGGTGGATCCTTAAAAAAGATCCTTAAGAAAAGCAAACAAACCCAGATCCCTCCCTCAGTCATACGTAAGGTAAGTTAAACAGAAGTGCCGAGTCATTGCGGTCATTAGCCTTCGTTTTGTTAAAATAAAGTTTCCTTAAGATATTCTTTGGCGAGTTGTCTTATTTTAGAATGTCTCAGGCCAGATTCAGATGGTTTACGCTTTAAAACCTGAACCATTAAATAAGAAAAAGACAGAAAATGTGAATTTGTTTTAGATCTGTTTTGCAATTTAGTGTAATTTAATTAAAAAAAAAACACTGGGATCACACTGATTAGGCTGGTGTATGCACTTTGTGTATCAGGTCACCTTGTCCCTGTGTCAGGTGTGTTTGAGTGAGAGGTGTTTATTGAGGTGTGTTTATTGTCAAGTAGCATGTAGTTCATTTGTTCATTTTGTTCTTGTTTTGCTGCTATGATACAAATTAGGCCAAAGTGTCTGTACATGTGCACATTGATATGCCTCTATTTGTATATGTTTTGGTGTGTGCGTGCGTGTGTGCATGTGTCTGTCTGCATGGCCTGTATGCTTTGTCAGCCTGCAGTCAGCTGATAAAAACACAACGCCAGCTCAGCTGTTTTTCCGTGCCCAGTGTCACTGGCTCCCCTCCCACTCATCCTCGTTCTCTCCCATTCCATTCATCTGATCCGCGCTTTATTCTCCATCCTGTCCTCAGGCTCCTCTGATTCACCTCACCTCCCCCTCCTCTCTCATTACCTTAACCGAATTTACATCATAAGGCTCTGTTGTGCCCTTGACACTTTGCTCCTCCTAACCCAGCCTTTTGTTGATATCAAAACTCAAAACATCACATTGTCAAATGATACCCAGATTGTCACATGGCTTGTTAGAAGAGGAACACTCAGTTTGGGAAAATAAACACAGAGTGAAAATAGGTCAAGTTAAAAAGTTTTTCATTCAGCAGAGATTCAGAAATTTAAAAAAACAAAAAGTTAGAGATTGAAGCACTTCCAGCATGATTTGCCAGTGTGATACAAATCCACTTTGTTTGTACATTTAGAGGCAGACTGGGGCAGGTCTTCACAAAATGCAGATAGGAGAAAAATATAATCCATATAAAGGATGACCTGTTGGTCCATATATCACGTGTCCAAAAAGAAAACAAATTTTTATGCATTTATATTTGAATGCGTCATAAGCCATTATGTACTGACAATTTTTATATTCTAGATTAGTTACATAATCTACATTATGTTTGTAGTGTTAATAGGATCGCCTGTCAGTCCAGCAACAGCATTAATGAAGACACTACAACTTGTTATGAACAAATTAAAAAGACTTTACAGTTTGCATTTATATGGTGCCACTTGCTTTAGTAAAGTTGACCACGCAGCAAGACCTAGATCTTAAATGGAAAAACATACAAACAAACCACGAGATCCGATGCATGTACACATAACATGACCTCAAATAGCCTAAGCCGTGGCAATGATCCTTGTGCAAAGTGCAAATGGGAGTTCCTGTGTGTGTGTATGAGAGAGAGAGAGAGAGCATGAGCAGTGATGTAATACTTCAGTATTGTATATTACATCCTTGCCAGTGGAAGCTTTGCAGAGATTATGTAGTGAAAGTAAAGAGGACTATGGAACCCGTGTCTGCACTGCCGAAAATGTCACAGTTGATTTAGTGCAGTTCGGTTTCATTTCCTTTAAAGAAGAGGGGACGTCAGGTTAGCTGCCTTTGTGTGTTACTTGTAAATTAAGCTGTTTGTCCCTCTTCTTCAAGGATGCTTCCTGTTAAAAGATTTTCACGTTTTAGTCAAGTAGTCAGAGTATATTTGGATTTCTTACAGTGCTGCCTTTGTGTGCTCATTAAAGTGGGTCATATTTTCTAGAGCAAAGGTATTTTGCCAAAGGAAATAGACAAGTTTAAGTGGCATTTAATGATCCTCTCAGATTCATTAATGGGCTTTTCTCCCACTGTCTGATGAACAATGTGTGCCTGACAAAAACTGGAACATATGTATATTTAATTATCTTCAAGTTATCAGCGATGCTTAATCTAGTGCACAAATTACATAAGTCTTTAGTAGTCTTGTGCTGCTGGGATCAGAAGTCCTGTGTTGTTGCGCTGTTGTGAGGAGCAGATCATTTAGCAATTGAGCATTTTTGCCTCGTCAGCATTGCACAGGCACTAAATGATCCATCCCGCTGGCACGAAGCTCAGTCAAACATTACCTAGTAAGAGAAATGCCTGCACCAACATGTCACAGAAATTTCAACTCTGGAGAACAGCTGTAAGTGCTGCCGTCTGCCTGCTCAAACACATCAGAAAAGGAGAAAATGTAATTCCGTGTGTGTGTGTGTGTGTGTGTGTGTGTGTGTGTGTGTGTGTGTGTGTGTGTGTGTGTGTGTGTGTGTGTGTGTGTGTGTGTGTGTGTGTGTGTGTGTGTGTGCATTTTGATCTATTCTTAGCTTTCTCTTTGTGGTCCATGTAGCCTTGAAGGGCTTATGGAGATTTACGTAAGAGAGAGCGGGAGAGAGGGAGAGAGAGAGAGGGGCAGGCCAGACAAATCAGCAGCCCAGAGGCCCAGAATCACAGACACACAGACCCACTCGCGCACACACGTCTTCTGACCCCAGCTTTCTCACTGGCACCGTCCATGCTCCTGCAGTGCCTTGCAGCAGCTCAAAAAAGCTTCATCCACACATGTATGTTTTAAGCATAAACTTGACAAGACGTCCGTTGAATCAGCACCGATCCTTTTCATTTCCTTTTTTTATCTCTGTCTCCTTGATGCCATCAAAGACCACATGTCTTCTGATGACTGGCATCTTCTGCTCATGACATAACAAATCAGCCCTCCTCTCTTTTTGCCTTTTGAGAGATCACTGATATTCTTTTCACCCCTGCTCTCGCCACCCTTTTAGGTCTGATGTAGTGGTGCTTTGCTTCTCTCTGGCTAATCCTAATTCCCTGCGCCACGTCCGCACCATGTGGTTCCCGGAGATCAAGCACTTCTGTCCCCGGACGCCCATCATCCTGGTTGGTTGCCAGCTGGATCTGCGCTACGCCGACCTGGATGCTGTTAACCGGGCGCGCCGACCGCTAGCCAAGTGAGTTGCATTTTACATTAGGCATTAACAGACGGGTTTAGAGGGAACCTTGACCCTGTGGCTTCAGTGAGATGTGCATGTGATGTGCATGCCTGGTTAATCAGCAGCAGGAACTAAATCACCATAAATGAGGCAATTTTAATGCGTTTTTGCTTTGTGTTGTGAAGAAAAGTTAAAACGGTTAAAACGGTCAATTTTCTGCTCTTTTGAAAAAGATTGGCTTGCACTGATGTCATCAGTGACATCATGTTAGCTGTTCTTAAAACTAGCACTGAGATGAATACCGCTTTCTTATAGCATTGTTTTGTGCACCTAATTATATTGCTTGCGGTTCTTTATCTGACTGCTGTCATCATTATGATTGTTATGTCTTTCTCACTCACAGACCCATCAAACCTACAGATATCCTTCCTCCAGAGAGAGGCCACGAGGTGGCAAAAGAACTTGGTATTCCCTACTATGAGACCAGCATCGTTGCCCAGTTCGGTGTCAAAGATGTTTTTGACAATGCAATCCGTGCTGCCCTTATCTCCCGTCGACATCTGCAGTTCTGGAAGTCGCACCTGAAGAAGGTCCAGAGGCCCCTCCTCCAGGCGCCATTCCTGCCTCCTCGGCCACCACGCCCCATAGTGGGCATCCCAGACCCGCCTCTAACAGACGGCGAGGGCCCCGACTCCCTTTTCTGTCAGCCACTGTGTGCTGATGTTCTTTTCCTTCTGCAAGGTGGCACTACTCGAGTTTTTGCACACAAAGTCTATCTGGCTACATCCTGCTCCAAGTTCTATGACCTCTTCACCCTTGATCTCGGTGGATCGTGTACCGGGCCATGGGGGGAGGAACAGGAGAGCAAGGAAAAATCGGAGAGCGGGGAGGAAGACGAGCAGAGCCGGAGAGGAGCCAAGGAGCAAGCTGGACGTACTAAGAGCCTAGATATTGATAAAGATGGGGTTGACGGAGGAGTGAGAGGCCTGAATCAACCCCAGCTGCGCCAGCAGGGCTCTTTGAGGACTTCCCAGAGTGATAATGCACTTCCTTCTCGAGCCCAGTACTCCATGGGAGCACTAGGGACTGGGCGAGCACTTTCAGGATGGGGAAGGGGGTTCTTGAGTGTTTGTTTGGAGCACATAGATGATCCCGTGACTGGACACCCACGACTCATGACTGTGGTAGCCATGGATGCACTTATACAGGAGGAGCCATTCAAGGTGATAAAGTTAAAACACTGTTACTGAGAAAATAATTTTATTGATCGGAATATGTGAGATATTCTGCACCATTATTTTAGTGCAGATTAGCCTTTGATAATCAAAAGAAGCAAAGAAACAAACAAAGATTTCATCTTTCCAAAGCTCTGTATATTTGACCTCTCTGATTGGTTTTTGTTCTAGGCTGTGCTTCAGTACCTATACACCGGCAGTTTGGATGAGGGTCGAGGAGATCTGATGCAGGTCGCCACCATCGCGGAGCTACTTGAGGTGTTTGACCTGCGAATGATGGTGGCCAATGTTTTGAACAGAGAAAGCTTCATGAACCAGGAGATCACCAAGGCCTTCCACGTCCGCAGAGCCAACCGCATCAAGGAGTGTCTCAATAAGGGGACATTTGCTGGTAAACCACAATGCCATCCGCTCACTGGCTTGATGCTTTCAATAACACTGGTCTTTTTGTACTGTATATGCTTTCCATATATGCATCAGTATGTGTTTTTGTGTCTGTCTGTGTTTGGGTATACATGTGTCTGTGTGGGGAAGAGAAGTGAATGAGGGTTACGAGAGGTTGTTGAGGAGACCATGTGACGAAGACAGGAAACAGCACTCTCTTTCACTCTCTGAAAATGTACACCCTGTGTTACATTTGGTCATTCTCTTTCCATGTAGTACTTGCTATGCAAAATGCATTCATATGTTTTTCAAAATCACAGTCAAAACATTTTGATGACTGACCGTTGCTTCACATTGTTTTGTGTTGGGTGTTATGTGTATCCTGTATTTGTGTTGTGTTGTCGTCCCTCCCTCCTGAGCTGTTGTGTATGCATGTTGCCACAGTGTTTCCAGCTAATGGTGAACATCTGACATTTCTGACAAAAAAAAAAAAACCCTTGCTCAATTTCATTACTTTCTATACTGTTTGTGTCGTGTTCGTTATTAACATTAGTGGATCTAAGTTTTCAATAATCTAAAAATTGCAGAAATGTTCCCATGACTTATTAAATGTTCAATTAAAAACAGGTGTAGTTTAACATGTGGCACGTTAAGAACTGCAGTGGAGAAGCTAGTGTATTTTCATGTCACTTAAACATTTCCTCTATCAAAGCTCTTGTTTGCACAGGATTTTTCTCTGTGATCCTTGCATCTACTCTCCTTCCCTTACTCTATGTCAAAAGCTGTTCTGTCCCCCCGTCAATTTATCTCTCTGTCTGTCTACCTGTGTCTTTGTGTGTGTCTGTCTGGCCTCCTGTCTGTCTCCGTGTGTCTTTGTGTGTGTCTGGGCGTCTGCCTTGTCCGTCTTTCCCCCTCTGTAGCTTGGGCTTCTGTGGCATACCACGAGATGAACGCTCTTTTCCGCCCCGGTTTTAGATGTGGTGTTCCGACTGGATGATGGTTGTCTCCCAGGCCACAAGCCCCTGCTTATCTCCAGCTGCGACTGGATGGCGGCCATGTTCCGTGGCTCTTTCATGGAAAGTTACATTGAGGAGGTGAGCTCAGACAAAGTGGGAAAAAGTCGAGGATGGAGTTACCTTTAAGTTTTGAGAAGGGATCGAGTGTCCGTGTCCTAAATCCTGCTAAATTCCCAGTAGTAACTCACAACTAGCAAGAAACGTTTTTAAGGCCACTTTGAAATGTTCCAAAACCTTTTAGATGAAATTGATTAGAAATGTTGTAAATGCCAGTTTATGGCTAATAGCCTAACTAATATTAAATAATTTATGTTTATAATAACAGGGTATTTATGTGTGTACCAAAGCCCATTTGTAGCAGATATGATCCAACAACCTTTAAATGGATAAGCTCTCTAGAAAAGAGATGCAAAGAACACTTGAGCTATATTAGATATTTCTTTTTCTTTTATTTTTTAGAAACTTTTGAAAACCAGCTTTATTATGCTATCTTAGCCATGCTATCAGATTGCCCTACAAACCTTTTACTTACTTGTAGATGTGGTTGAAACTCTTTACGGCTCATGAGAATTGACCTACATAATAATTCACACGTCCGCACCTCCGTATACACAAATTTCCTGCACATGAGTACTGCTTGGCTTATCCCAACTCATATACAAGCATTATTATTTGCCATAAAGTGTAATGATTTGCACTGATTATATTAGAGCTGGCTATTTATGTCTATAGCCTGTATACATAAAAACAAATATGCAGTCATACAAAGACACAGATGTGAACTTTTTGAGTCTGACTTCCTGTTTTTTGTGGTTTGACGCGAACCACAGCGTATCGTGTTGTGTCAATAGGTTGAAGGCTCACATTTTGCACTAACTCTTCTCATCTTCTATCAACTCAGTGACAGCCTTTAACTTCCTCTCTGGTTATGTGAGCCCCAGGGAAATTCTCATAAAATTTTTCTGGGTAGTAAAATTTAGTCAGACTTCTTATGCTGCAATCACCCGAGGTTTAGCTTCAGGAGGTTACTGGGTGCAGGATGTGTCTGACATAACCAGAGAGGAAGTTAAAGGCTGTCACTGAGTTGATACTCCTCGGACAGTGTTGCTGAACCAGATCCCACTGGGTATGGTTACTCTCAAGGTCAGCAGGTTTAGGTTACCCAATCCCCTGGAAGTTCTGGAAGTTTTCTGGAACTGAAGCAATTGGTAAAGATAAAGCTGTGGTCAAGAAAAGCATTGCTTTTTTTGTTGTTTGCACATGCAGATGGATGGGATTTCTTTCTGGAACACACCACATGAGTCTGTGTGCAAAAACAACCATTGCAGCTATTGTTTTCACTAGTGAAAACAGGACATCGGGATCAGTGAGGGGACGCAGTGTTTGCTGCTGGTGGTGGGCTGCTGGTGTCTATGGTTACACTAAACAGTTCATGTTAATGGCATGAGGCTGGCAGCACGTAGAGGACAGGTGGTCTGGACACAAAGATTCAAAGCCTGACCGGACAATGATGCTGTCAGCAATTTTGTTTATGAACAGCTGTTTTGTTTTGTTTTATTTTATTTTATTTTATTTGCTTGCTGATTTGCTTTATCTTAAATACATGTTGTTGTTTTTTTACTCCTAATTTGTAAGCTGTTGTTTATCTCACCAGGATGGTGCACTTCTTGCTTTGCTTGCTGACTTTTAAAGTTGCTTCTTTCAAATTTGCTACAAGACCATAAGTTACCATACTCTAATGTGTCTTACTTCCTGTGAGCTGCGCATATGAAGTGAATGCTAAACCACACTATTAAAAACCCCAAACACTGGTCTTTAAATAGAAGCAGAACTTTAAGAGCATGACACAATACAACTGCTCAACCCTAAAACAGCAGATGATCTAGCTTTAGTCACATCGTCCTGAACATTGAGCACATTTGACATACGTATTAACATGATGTGATATTTTTATAAAAATGAATTTAAAAATCTGAATATGACAAGAAAGAATCTGATTAATCTGGTGATAATACATTATCGTTATCCAAAAACAACTTATATTTCAAACTTAGGTAATGCACAATGCACATTTATTAGCATCTACTAGATACATTTTATACAGGCAATACATTGCTAATAAACAGCCTTATCATGTTACCATCACATTAGTTTGAAGTAAGTATTTTATATATTTGTGAAATATATATAAATTAATAATCCCTAACTCTAAGTGGGAGAGCATCATGTGATTAGAGATGTGTTTCTCTATTTTTATGCCCATGGCACACTTCCCTCTCTGTATTTTTGTGCTCACACATTTCGGTGTTCATGCTGCACTGCGATTGCACAGCTATTCTTGACTTGTGCAGAGCAGCATTAAGTTGAGTCTCACAAAAAAATGTGCTTAAAATCCCCATCACTTTTTGTGGCATTGGTTTTAGTATAACATTGGTACAATGATTTCATACATTAAGGATTTTCTTTTCTTTGTGAATTCAAAGGTGATCTGGGTGTAATTTTCTCTATTGTGTACTGTTCAAAAGGCACAAGTTAAAAGACACCTCTTGTGGTTTGCTGTGTCTGTGGATAGACCGCTGATTGTGTCATGGTACACCCATGGATTACTTACTAGGTGTGTGTCTGTGGTTTTGTGTTCACCCTGGGAGTGTGTATCCTGGTGGAGTATTACATGTTGAGAAAAGACTAGTCTATCAAGTGTGAGAGCCTCTGCAGCTCTGTCATACTCCTTTTTTTTTTAACTGTGAGAAAAAAATTTCTCCCTTTTAACCCTTTTCTGTCACATTTATGGTGATGCTGCACGCTGTTTTTTCCTGACTACCTTTTTGTATATAACAGGAAGAGTAGGGTTGAAATTATGCCTGAATGTGTCATTTGCACTTTTATTTTTAGTCATTGCAGCTTTGCAAGTAATTGCAAATTTCACTAAACTTACAAATGAACAGTTATGATGGCAAGAGTAGAGCCGACAGATCGTACTCATACATTTTCGGAACCTGTGACTTTGTCCATCTATTAATTCTTCCTGATCCAGCTGGGAGGCCACCCATAGCTCTACGTTGTGTCTTTTTTTATCATAACGACAGGTCACACTAAGCTGACATTCTCCTAATTGGCTATAGGAGTGAAGGGTGGTGAGTGCCTCAGTGGGTACACTGAGGCAGAGTGCTCCTGAAGAGGTCAGGTTATCACTCTCATAATCCTTCCTCCTGTCCTTCCCAGGCTTAGACGGTCATCTAGTTTGTGGATCTGGTTATAGCCTTGCAGTAATTAAGATGTTTTGCTTTTATGTGTTTGTTTACCACCGAAAAGTGGTGGAGGAGGAGCATGGTCAGGTCTAAGTGATGTTATGGCAGCGTCAGTGTCAATATGGCTGAACATTTTACTTAAGAATTAGCTTAAGAAAAAGACTCCATATCCCAACTATAAACATTAGCCTAAAGTATCTTGTTTTTTAGGCTGCTTTTTAAGTGTGAGAATCTGGAGTGCTATTTTTTCTCATTGTTAGCTTAACTTGTTGATAACAGTTAGTAGATAAAATGTCATAGATTATTTTATCATTAGAACAGAGTGTGGCTAAATGAGATGAACTACATAGTATATCTCTTTGACGAACGCTGCCACAGTCTGTCTCATCTGTGTCAGTGTCTTAGTCTGCACATTGAGGCTAGGTTTGTGTTTTCCCTGTGCACCACATTGCACGGTTGTATGTATGTGGGGTTTATCTGGATTTAGCCCTATTGCTTACATCACGAGCCAGATAGAGCCCTCATCTGAGCCAAGATCAAAGGGAATGCGAACAGTATGTCCTCTGCCCTTTACCTCCAGATACCTACAGCGCTGCTTTCATTGGTATTACTGAAACCTTACCCTTTACTAAACATTACAATCCACATGTCAGAATTTGCCAACATGTTTTTTTGTCGTAACACAAAAATTGTAAGTTCAGAAGACACATACAAATATGCAGTGTTTTTTGACATAAGGACCACTCATGTGAGGATATATCAGCGGTCCCCAACCTTTTTTGCGCCACAGACCGGTTTATGCCCGACAATATTTTCACGGACCGGCCTTTAAGGTGTCGCGGATAAATACAACAAAATAAAACTAGTACCGGTACCGAAAAAAAGAAGATTTATTCATAACACACGTGAAAAGACCCAGGAAAACCGAGTTAACGATAAAAACAATAACAAAATAACGCTGAAAACCGATAAAAACCCTAAAAACTATACATTTCACACCTGAGCCTCAGCTCTCGCGGCCCGGTACCAAACGACTCACGGACCGGTACTGGGGTTGGGGACCGCTGGGATATATCTAATGAAAATGAATGTCTGCAATGCATTTTTTATATCTCATGCCTTGTTTTTGATCTGTTTACCCTTTATATGATAAATTTCCAGGTCTCCATCCCTAACACCAGTACAGCCTGTATGCGAGGGGTGCTGGAGTTCCTGTACTGTGGCCTCCTGACGCCTTGTCCTGGTCTGGAGCCCATGGAACTAATCGTTCTGGCCAACCGTCTCTGTTTGCCACGTCTCGTCGCCCTCACCGGTAGGGATCCTTTCTGTCATATTGAGAGCACAGGAAGGAACGTCCTCTCATTTAAATATCATGTTCTCACTTCATGTGACAGAACATGCGTTTGATAGTGTTTTATCACTTGCACTTTGCTCCTTTTATCAGTGACTCTGTAACATTTTTACGTATAGCCTTCTGTTTGCATCTAGTGCAGATTTAAAGACTAAGAATTTAGGACTGGGAGAAAAGATATCCATGTGCAAGTGCTGCATGCAAATGGGAAATACTGACATGATTGTTTCCATTTTTATGCATTTTCAGAGCAGCACGCTGTGGATGAGCTTCTCCGACTGGCAGTGAAAGGAATTGACATTGATGGGCAGGTGTTGGCTTACCTTGAACTTGCACAGGTCTGTCCTTTAAATAACAAATTATTTATAATTCATTAATGACGCTGAATTACTTTCATTTTTGCTAAAGGGGGAATCCATATTTTTATAGTGATGCTATTTTTTTCAGCTCTGTAACTCCTCATTTCTTCTCTGCTTCTCTTTTTGCAGTTCCACAACGCAAAGCAGCTATCAGCTTGGTGTCTCCATCACATCTGTACTAATTATAACAGCATCTGCCGCAAGTTTCCCAAAGATATGAAGGCCATATCTCCAGGTAAAGAATAAACTGCCTCCCTCAAATCCCTTTTAGACACGTAGCTTTTCTCTCAGTGAAAAAAGTAGGGACCTTATTTTGCTTTGCAGTGCTACAAGAATGTACATTTTCTGGGTTAAACACACTGCTAATGGACTGCAACACAGTGTGACTTGATCATCACAAACATTTGGTTGGAGTGGGAGGGCTGAAATATTTTTTTGTCTGGATAAGCACTGAGGCTGCATACCTACTGTTTTTTTTTGACGAAGAAAACGTTTTCAGTCAGTTATATCACAATTAAAATAATTTCTTTTTAAAAGGATTTGAATGCCAAACCAAAGTTTTGTGTTATTTCCGTACTGAATAAATGAAACCAATTAAATGAAACAATGTCCATTTATTCAGAAAAGGTGATCTCGACCACTCTTTAATTCCATCAGCGCACATCTTGAAATGACACAGAGAGTTTTCATGTTGCTTTTTTTCTGCAGTGACTTTTTCTTTTCATGCCTTTTTTTTTTTTTTTTGCTCTGCTCTCTGCAGAAAACCAGAGGCACTTTGAGAAGCAGCGCTGGCCACCCGTGTGGTTCCTGAAGGAAGAGGATCGCTACCTGCGCTCCCAGAAGGAACGTGAACGTGAAGAAGAGATCTTGCGCAAGCAACACACCAAAAGGGGCTGGTGTTTCTGGAGGCATCCATCCTCCTCTCCACATGTCTCTTAAAGCGCCCCAACCTGGAAAGTTGCACCTCCCCATCCACCTCCACACATATAGAGGAGAATTACCCCGAACCCCTCTATTAGTGGATAAATGACCCTCAGAGCTAATATGCCTGGATGTCAGTATGTTTGGGGGAATGTATGTGCCTCTTTATAAGTGTGGGTGACCACACAAATGCATTTTGCTATCCTGTGTGACACGTGTGGATTCAACTCATGGGTATGTGCATGGAGGTGTGATTGTATGTGTGCGGTATATTGTGATCGAGTGATGCGTCCAAGTTGAGTGCTTCCCAAACGCCCTGTTTGATAATGGCCTGAGGTTGCAGTGCAGCCCCTTTTGTCCCTCCAGAAGAGCTCGGTCCCTCCACCAGCACTCACAGTGTCTAAGCCGCGTGAGTGATTGGACTGGGAGCAAGGGCTCTCTATTTCTCTCAGTCTCCATCCTTCACATTGACCTTAATGACTATTACACATTGACCACTGCGGCTTCTCTTGGGGGAGCTTACCTCTGCCTTCACTTCTATACAGACTGTTAGCATGCACACACAGACCTATGCCCATTTTCCACCCCCTTAAAAAAACCAGCACTGTATTCCCAGGAATTGACACTGACAATGTAATTATTATTCCAACATTGGTTTTTTTTGTTTTGTTTTTTTATGTTTGGCGCCTTCTAGGAAACTTTTATCAGGTGAAATGGCGCATACTACTTCCAGGAAGCTGATGATTGCCGTCACAACCACATGAGATGTGATTGTAAATCTAGAGCCGAGGTTTGCTGGCAAGGGGGAACTCTAAAACAATTAGTACGTTAAAATGCTCCTGTCAAGAGGATTGATCATAGCCTTCGGTGATCCCGAAGTGGTGGTTCTTGGTGTTTATCACCCACCCGTGCACTTCCCAATCCTTTGCTGCGCATACCAAGCCACAAAAAAACAACAAAAACTAAACAAAAAGCTCGAAACCCTCGAATGACCACAGCAATAGGGGGCAAAGAGGGCCAGCCTTACTTGATACCTCCGCCATGGAGGAATGATGGATTCAGTATTAAACAACTGCGCTTGTAACGTCCACGACCACTATGTTACACTGAAGCACCTCAGCCAGCCTGCCTTTATACCCCTACACCACTAGGGGCAGCACTGCTCAGGGCCCTGACACTATCTTTCACACTAATGGATTTTAGGCCTGTGTCTTCTGCACTATACTTTCATTTGATGAGATTGCCAGTATAACTTCAATCCTTGCAGTGTTAAAAAAAACAAAACTTCAGCACCCGCAGTGTTATTAGTGCATTTATAACAAAACAACAACTATATATCACCAGATTTATTAATACCAAAGCTGTGATTCTTCTTCTTCTATTTATTTCTGCCTCCTTCCTGCCTTTCTTTCTTTTTTCTTTTTCTTTTTCAGGAAGAAGGGGTGTAAGAGAGAAGTGAAAGTGATTGTAGGAGAAGAAGGCAGAAAAATATTTGAATCCTTTGGATGGGTGGTGTTTCTAATCTGTGGTGTCAGGAGAAAAACCGTCACTTCTGAACATTGCCTTCGTTTCTGTTGCTCAATTTGAAAATGGTGCTGAAGACACAGTAAGATGGTGTTCGGAAGAACACACTCAAGAACCTGTGTATTTTTTTTGTGTTTACCTGCAAAGAGAATGGAGAAATTTAAGGAGGGGTTTTAAATTTTGACATAGGAGCATTTTAACCCTTATTGTTTCTTCTTCCTTTACTAACAGTCTGTAAGAGGTCATAATAGGTCATTGATATTTAGATTGTGTGGTTTGTCTGATTTAACCCACAGCAGTTACAAACCTTTTTTTTTGCTGCTTTCTGATTCAAAAACAACGTGATCTACGTTGCTTCGTTAATCAAGATTGAATTCGGAGGCGTGATCGTTGTTTCAAGAAACTTGTCAGTATATTGCTGCGTATGAGAGCAAATCTGATTTTCCTGTTGAGGGTGCTAATTTTGTCAGGCTTTCGTACTGATTGTGGAGGGAAAAAAAGAAAAAAGATGTGTTGATGAATTTCTATTAGCACGTTGTTCTATTTGTGGGTTTGCGCCCCTCAGCTTTACCCAGGCACTAGATAGATAGATTGTGTGAGACATCTGGTCTGTTCTACCGTGCAAAGTCATTGTCAGCTCCTGAAGTAGAAGTTGAGTAGGACCTCATGAGACTCAAGTGCAAACTGAGCTGTTTCATCTCCAGAAAGAGTGAAAGTGAGCATATTTCAGTCAGGATTACACATATCCTGAATAAATGCATAGATAGTTAAAAATATCCCAATGCATGGCTTTGAGAACTTAGAAAAGAGACCTGAAGAAGAGGAAAGACTGTTTTTGATTAACTTACTTTTAAGTTTCTCATAGAATCTTTTTGTCTTAATGGTGTTAATGGTTAGTATGTCCCCATTAAGCCTATCTTGGTCCAGGTGCCTTATAGATGGACAAAACTGGAAACTAAAGTGGGATTTTAGCAGCTTCTTAGTTTAAAGCTGCAGACTGGTTCTGCAGTCAGCGACATGAAGGACACTGTAGACAATGGCCATGATCATAACTGTAAAATTTTCTGTGGTGATCCTTCATGCATCTTCAGCTATTATTCTTATTGAAGGATTTTTAAGACGATTGCCTGTGCAAAATCCTTTGGCCTTCTGTTTACTTCATGCAGACAAATGGCCTTTTAAACGTTTTTTTAGTATAGTAGAATATGCTGGCCTTAGAGTAAGGTGTTTTCTCTGAATCGGGACTCACGTCATGGTTACGTTTTTTTCCACTGACCAGATGACTGAGTGGTAGCAACAACACCAATTGCATTATAACTTCCAAACCACTGTTTTTGAGAAAGCAAAGCTTTTTATTAATTAGCGCTGGCTGGCCTGTGCGCTGGGAGGGTGCAACCACTTTTGGAGTGAAGTTAATTTCTGGCCTACCCTTGTCATTACAATGACATTTGAGTTGGAATGCACTTTTTCGTGTGTCTATACTATACCTCTTTTTTTCTGCACTTAGCATGGATTGATCCTTGTGTAAGATTGTTTGTAAACCTGAAGATTGTAGCATGACTTTTCCACTCAAGTCTTTCAAATCCTCCACATCTCAGTGACGAGATGGACGACACAACTTCTTCAGCTTCTTTAAGGTCTTGTACGCATTGAACTCCACAGTAGCTCTTTTCCTCGCTATGTGGCTTTATGCACATGCCCTTTTGGCTAAATTAGCTCTGCACAGCTGAAGGTAGCATCCAGCTCTAAATGATACACTACACAGGTTAGCGTGATAAAATAATGCAGAGGATCTGTTCCTGTGGTGCAGTGTTACAGCTCTCCATGTGTGCTGTTACTGTAGTTACTAAACTTAATGAAGCTTGTTTCTGTCATTTTTTTTTTCTTTAATCTTGAAAAAAAGAAAGAGAGCAGTTGAAATCAAGGATTTATAATCCAGTGTAAGAATATGATGCTAAACGGCTGAAAGCCAAGAGTAATGTTTGGATTTAGTTTGCATGTAATGACAGAGGAATTGTATAAGGCATGATGCATGTTTCAGCAGTTAGATATATGTTACATATACAGCAGTTTCTTAATTTTTGTTGTTGTCACTCTGTTTGGGGATCACAACGCTGAAGGTTGACAGGGTTGTGGGAAATGTATAAAATAGAAATCATAAAAAACACTAATATTGATAACAGTAATTATATTTGAAAGCTAATTTGGGGTGACAGGGCATCGAGAAAGGGAGCATCAGGCCAGAGGCAGTTGAGAGAGGGAGTGATGGAGAGCCAAAACTGTAAGCTTTGTTCATTTTATTTAGCTCAACATTTGCCCAACACTGACTCCTACAGGCAAAAGTTATGTGTTGTCACACTGGCGGTAGAGTTCCTTTGTATTGTCGTGATCTCTCTATCTATCTTGATCACAGTGTATTTACTGTCACATTTTCCTCTGCTATTTGAGATGGAGCAGTTCTTCCCTCCTTGGAGACCTGAGCTCCCTATTTTAATGTAACACCTGGTGATGGAGAGAACACTTTTTGGGGGGGATTGGGGTTTTGTTGTTGTTGTTGTTGTTGTTGTTGTTGTTGTTGTTTTTGGTGTCTGGTGTCTCTCTCCTCCTGTGCCTTTAGTGAATTTTCACTCTTTTAGCTCTGTTCAGGCTGACGGCACAGCACTTACAGCCTCCCGGGCACAAAGTAAAGTCAGTTAAGCCAAGAAGTAACACACATGTGAACGCAGAAATAAATGTAGGTTGATATGCAGCATCTTAGAGCTTATGTGGAGTGACCTATGTTTCTTTAATGTTATTATTCATGCAAAAAGTAGTTACAGTCTATTGGAGTCAATTCTTCCAGTGATTACATACAGAGCTTTTCAAGTTCTCTAAGTGACGTCATCAAAAGCTACACAGCGGATGACATAAATAAACCAAGAAACCCAGCAAACCAGCAATTTAGAGTAACGTTTCCTTTTCAGGTGCCTGCACATTTTATTATGTAGCCGACTATTATGTGTCTGATGAGTATGCTGTCCATATATATATACACACCAGTTTTTATTGATCCAAATCAAAATATCATTTAATTTTCCATTTCTCTACTTAATCTTTGTCTTTAAGACAAATTCTGTAGTGCACTCTATTGCTTCCACTATTTCAGTATCCTTTTATTTGGGGAACTGCATCTGTGAATGATTGCTTGGATTGAAGGCAGATGTTAGCTGTGACATCTGTATTATTCTGCATTATGCTTTAATGAAGGTAGGTACTCTCCAAAGTACAATAAAGTGTTGTAAATTTAATACACGTCCCAGCTGGACATAACCTGTCATCTTCTAACTACTCATCACACTGTATCTCTTCATTAGATTCATGTATAAGAAAAGAGAGGTGTTCATATAGAGAGACATGGTGTGAATTAACCCCCTGGTCTATACTGTAACTTGTGGATCATATATACTGTATAGTATTGTTATGCACTTTTGTTTCCATCGACTCAAACGACTTAATAACATGTACTGCGTACGTTATTGTGTTTATTACAATAAAAGGCAAAAGAAAGAGCACACCACACTCACAAACTATTAAGGGCTTTCAAATTTTTTTTACAACAATCAGAATGTTTTGCTGCTTTTGCAAAAAATGTTTTGAAATGAAAATTTTGTAATATTTTTGAACCACTGTGATTTGTATAAAAAATAAATTCAAAAAGAAATGTAGAGAAAAGGTTTTTTTTTCTTTTTTGCCATTTCAGTATTTTAATGTTTGACATGAATTTTATTAAAACTATTAATCTTTTGCTGTTTCCTGGAATGGACGTCATTGTGGGTCTTTCTTTTTTTAGTTTGTTTGTTCTCATGATAAAGCTCCTCAGTGGATTTCCAACATAAAGAGGATTTCTTTTCTATTAAGAGTCTGTAATAACAAGACTGACAGAAAGATAGTGTATTGGGA
This sequence comes from Copadichromis virginalis, assembly GCF_057382275.1. NCBI lineage: Eukaryota > Metazoa > Chordata > Actinopteri > Cichliformes > Cichlidae > Copadichromis > Copadichromis virginalis. The sequence continues at coordinate 19,267,915 of NC_140629.1, forward strand.
TTTTCCCAAAAACCATATCTTCAGAGAATTGTCCCGGAAAGAGAAAATATCCAGTCAGTGGCAGTTCTCTAGGTAAAAACTAATTTGTCACCCATAACTCTTTATGTCAGAAGTCAGAGGACAATGGACAGGCTGCTTTGAACTGATAGGAAGGAAAGTGTAATTTTTGAAATTACCACTAATTATAACCAAGTTACACAGGAGAGCATCTCTGAACACAAAACATATGATGGGCTATGGCAGCAGAAGCCCACACCCAGTGTCAATCCTTTCAGCTAAGAGCTGCCACAGTTTGCACCTGCTCATAGCAGTTTATAAAAATGTTGCCTGGTGTGAGTTTCAGTTTCTGCTATGACATTCAGGACAGCAGCTGGACCTTCAGCTAGCAGACACACAGCGCGACAAGCTGCACACAAACCGTTTGCGTGTTTCCAACACTTTTTGAATCTATGCCGCAAATGGAGGTTCAGCTCCGAACCAACAAAGTAAAAATAAACTGGCTGGTACCACTATAACTGAAGCCTTTATTTAAACAGTGAGAGTTGTCCTCAAATGAGAATGAGTGATAAAAAAAACATCATTTGAAAACAAGCTGATGGCCATTTCTTTTAAATTTTTACAATCATCTGTTTCAAGGAGGAATACGTCATAGTGCTCATAGTATTAACTAATCTGATGCCCAGTGTATTATTAAATACATAAATAGTGCTGGGGCTGGAGTAACACGGTTTTCCGCTTTTCTGTGATGTGATGTTCCCACTGTAAAGCTTTATTTTGAGGAAGCAGAGTTCCAGTATTCTGTTTCCAAGTGTTCAGACCTTTCCTGCCTGTATTTTAAAACCAATGCGCTATGATATAGATAAATGACCACTAGAGTAAATTCTAGGAATTTTGCATTATTAAATTTGAAAAAGCAAAACAAAACAAACCTTAAGCCGTTCTCTCACCTTTTCTATATTATCTTTGGCTTTGTTTGAACGTCAGTTTGGTGCACATGTGCCACCTAGTGGAAAGAAATAAATGCACAGGTTTATTAGAAGAAGACACAATACCTCGAAAAGAAATAGGTATGTGTTAAAAAGAAGTCAACCGAAAAGCAATAAAATAGTTTTGTGTCTCGAATGAGCCGTAAACTTTATAATCAAGAAAAAAAGATGTGGCTGCTGTCTGGAGTTTCTGGCACAATCTTCCATGTGTCGGCTGATCCCAGCTCTTTCTGAAGCAAGACCTTCATGATGTCACGGCTAAATTTAGTCCAATAAATACCTGAAATTCTGTCCAACATCCAATCATTATCTTAAGTCTTTTTGTGTCTTTAAAGTGTTCTATGAAAGAAAGACTGAATCAGCAGTTGTCATTAAGCGAACCCCTGAACAAGCATCATCAAGATCAAGATGATGCGAGCTGAGGTTTTTAATAACGTCTGGTTAGGGATCACAGTAAGCCACAGAAACTCGAGGCTGCCACAGAAACGCGTTTAGCGATTTGGCTGATGATCTTTAACTTTCGTGACAAGACGACGCGGTGATTGCAGGGAGCGAAATTTCCACATCCATTTGCACTCCTGATCTGTGCCTGCGTGAGTGCGTGCAAGTCACAATCACAGCCTTTTAAAACTCACCAGTCAAGCTGTCTACCAACAAATTTTAACAGCCAATGACGTGTATCAGTTCTCCTTTCATCTTCTTATAAAACGAAGGAACTTATGAGCTTTTTGTAGCAGCAACCTCAACCTCCACGGTCACCAGCATCAATCTGAACACTGATTACAGACCTTTAATGCCGTGTCAGTTGTGGGCTGTGTTCATATTTCCCACAAACTTTGCCCCTGCTTTTGCACCACAGCATCACTGAGCACTACTTTAGAGTCACAGACGTGTGCTGACATCACCACATCTGGCTCTCATTTCCTTGGCTTCTCTTGCAGCAGATAAGATGAGATGTATTTAAAGCACAATGCCTTGTTGTTCAGCGGAGAAGAGCACAAACTGATTGACTTGGGTCTTCACCTCAACTGCTAGTGGACCAAAGGTTAAAACCCACTTTTATAAACTGATCATATGCATATGCAAACTGTGTCTAAAGTTTGCAGACAAGTTACTTCACTTTTTCAGTCTTTTGTTGACCCCTTGTCAACTTCTTTGAGACATGTTGCTGCTAATATGGTTCACGAAAAAGTCAAATGCATCAGTGGAAACATTTGATATGTTTTTATGTTCTATTGTGAATCAAATGTGGGTGTTGGGGCTTTTAAGCTTTTAAATATTCAATGACACACTTACATTATTATCTCACTTACATTATATTACGATTTTATTTTTTTTAATGCAGAAAACCTTTACTACCAAATGTACTTAATTTACTTACAATGATTGAGTGATGGCACATTCCTTATTTTGCCCTCCTCAGAGTATGTTTCATTTATATGATGTTTGTCTAGTTCTCCCCAAGGTCTGCTTCTCAGACAAAACTCCCACCCCCTCCCAAATTCCTAAACACATCTTCAAATCAGGGCCTCTCAAAGCAAATTTCATGAAACCTATATCATTCTCACACTGTCGACAAACTTAAGAGCTATTTTATTTCGGCAAGCAGTCATGGAAATCAATTTTAAACACAAATGTATGTTCTCTATATAGTCCTGCAAAGCCCTGTCATTTGTTTAGGCTTGACATACAGTACTGTCCAAAAGTCATAAGCCACTGTTGATTCTTTAGATTTTGGTCCCAAAATGTTTGTTTTGATGATCTATGATTCATCCAAAGTGAGAAAAGACACCTGACTCAAGGGATGAACCAGTTCTGTGTCCACGGATAGCAGACAACTTAGCAAACAACCACTGTGAAATTGTATCTTTGGGCATTTTGTTTGTAGCAACTTGACACAAAGACACCTCAGCTTCAGAGAAATAAAATCGCATTTTTGCACTAACAGGGTGATTCACAAAGACCTATTATCCAGAAATTTGGGCTATCTTGGTAAATGAGGACAACAGAAGAAGTAGCAGCCCTAATAAATATATATATGTACAGCAGATGAACAGTTTCCGCAGTAGACAGTTGCATCTAACCCTTCAGTTCAATCATCTGCTGTTCACTGAAGTATGGTCAGTGAAATGGTCTCGCTGGAAGGACGTGTGTCAAGAAGCCATTCTTGGGGATTTTTGAGGAAGCCATTCTTCATTAACATCAGCCTGGAGAACTATTCCCAAACACGTCTCAAAGAAACTACACGAGAGCTCAGAGTTCAAGTGAAAAATAAAAGTGGTCATATCAAACATTGACTTTCAAGTTTGTTAGAATTGTATCAGTTCTGTTTTTCTTCATATATACCATATTTTTATGTATGCATAGACACGTTTTATTAAATTGCTGCATTGCAAAATTAAAAGAAATAAGCTGTGGTACATGATTTTTGCACAGTGCTGTATTTCAGTTAGGTAAGGTAATGTTGAACCGACGAAGAAGTCTGACTCTTATTCCTAATGAGACAAAGTAAAGAGAAAATAGCAGGTCAATATGGAAAACCGCTTGTTTTAAGCCTTTGCAAAAGTGACAATGTGATTTAGAACTGAACAAAACACGTGCATGGACATTTAGATTCATGCACACATTTGTGTTCACACTGAAGCCCAGGGGAAAGATATCTCAAGGTTGTTGTGAAGGCGCATAGTTGAGTAGTGACCTCAGCTTGAAGCCCAAAGAGAAGACATCCAGATTCACAGAACACGTGCCGAGCTCTGGCTCTACTATTCTCGCTTCTTCTCAGACAAACAACAAGTGCATTTGCTGAAAACACTCCATCTTTTCTTTTGTTTCCAACTTCTACCTGGCTCAGTCATTTACTTAGCTCGTAAAACTCGCCAGGAACCTGAATCAACCTCACTTATCTTTTCATGTTACACCATGTTGGAGTTCAGCTTTTAGATATATGCATGTGCCTCACTGACATATCACTTAGTATGACCTGTGTAACTTTTACTCAGTTCCACTCATCACTGCAATTCGTGAGCCTCACCTATGTTCACCTCAGTATCAAAAATGAGCAAAACTGAAACGAAATACTGAAATGATCATTGCTATTGCAAGAAGAGGTGAGACAGAGATTCTAAATTGTCGTGGATCCGCTGTAATAATAAAATAATAAGTAGAATTGGAATAAGCATAAGAATACATGATAACCTATTAATGCAGTAATTCAAGCACATTCGAGTACCTGATGAACACTTATCAGACATCCTTTGAAGATGTGAAGCATTTGTCAGAGAAGAAGACGAACTTCTTAAACAACTTTGCATGGACAAGCTTAATACACTTAATGATTTGCATAGAAAATAGGATCATATTCAGCAAGGTCTGACTTGTATGAAATATAGTGCAATAGGGAAGTTAAAAGGTTGGAGACATGCCTGCAGCTCTTATTGTATAAAAGTAAATTTACAACACAAGGCTGTATTTATGACATGAACAGACGATTTAAAATCATTGCAAGTGTACAGACACTAATAATCTGGCAGCACGCTATCGCACATGAGTGGGCATGCAGGTCCTTACCTCTAAAAGTCTTCCGTCACCACTAATGCGAAACATGTTACTCCTGAAGTGTAGAAAAAAACGGGTGGAAAAAAGCTCAAGCTGTGACCCCTTAACTCTAAATGCATCTCTGACCTTTTCACACCGTCCATCGGGTCGAAGGACGCATAAACCTGCCACGCAAGCATTGATGCACTCCAGGAGAGATTTGAAGCTATCCATGACTACGTGTAATAAACTCTGCTTTTTCGTGGCAGAAATTAGTTTTGCTTTCTGTGTTATGCAATTATAAGCTAGTGGAAGAATCACTGATTTCACAAAAGAAAGAGACACATCTATGAGTGGATTCTGAATTAAAGACTAATGTAAGAAACTCATAGAGGATGTTTTTCTGACTGGGCCACTCAGCACTTTGTCACTCACACTTAAACTATTAGTTTAAGGAAACCAGTGGGTTTAAACTTTGTCAGGAAAGCAGGAAACTGAACAAAAGGTCTGTCACAACTGGATAAGAAGTTTCAGTAAAAGAAGAGAAAATCCCCATTAGCTGTTACACACACACACACACACACACACACACACACACACACACACACACACACACACACACACACACACACACACACACAAATCCCCACTGGACATAGAATCATCTCCAACAACAGCTGCCTCCGCACCCAAGCAGAGGAAATGCCAAGGTTTTCTGAACTGGAGCATAACAGCATTGCAGTTCACATCCACACTGAAGAGTTGAAAGGCTGGACGGGCAGGAGAGCCTCTAATAGCAGGAAGTTGTAACAATAATAGTGGTATAGCGATGTCACGGCCCCTGTCCTTGTGTCATGCAAATTCTAGCCAAAAAAGCTGAGTTTGAGTGTGCTGCTTGCTGTGGGCTTACCAGACGCAGGGTTTGTAGGGAGATCATTTCAAAAAAAGTGACAGAGTGACATTTCACAGTTAAAAAGTATCATATCTATTGTGTATCAGTACTTCAGCGTTTATTCAAATGATGGCAACATCACAAAGCTATTCTCTATCAAACACGTGTGCAGTTGTTTCTCATCTATATGCTTAATGTTATAGACCTATTAACTGCTTCTCTGACTGTAAAGCAAAGTTTATACCCCAAGAGATGAAACTGGAAACATTTTGCCTTACAGGGAAGTTTTTTCATCAGTGATAGCAGTGACTGTGTCAGTATTCTCAAAAGGATTACTCAGCCATTCCAGGTCTAACCTTAGCAGTGAATAACACTGCAAAGCATATTAAATGTTAGGGGGGGAAACATGACACAAAGTTGAAATTTATGTGGTCATACCTAACCTGAGCCTGACACATCAGAACATAAAAACCTGTGACTTTTATCCTCTGCATCTGTCCTGGATTACTTAAGAATGACTGCTAAGTAAATTAAAGAGCTCAGGAACATTCCCATAATCCAAGATCTTAAACTCCTGTGCCACTGACCCAAAGGCAAATACCACTGTGTGAATGTGTGTGCGTGCACATCCATTTGTGTGTTTGCATGTTAAGAGGGAGTGCCTTAGAGTTCACAGCTTGTGTAAGTGTGCATGTGGGAGCCTGTGCATGAATGCATGGCAGTGTGTGTATTTACGAGCTCGTGGACAGTTTATGTGCGTATGTGAGTGTGTGCGTCCCTGCTTGAGCTGCAGCTGAACAGGCCCCCAGCAGCTAAATACTTAAACAGTCTCCTCTGCTTTTTTTTGTGTGTGTAATCCACAGCCTGCTTCACACTTGGCTCCCATGGAATTGTTCCTTCTTTGGCTTATTGAGAGATTGCCTTCACTGTAAAATGCTTCTGCAGAGTTTGCCAAGGACCAGAGGTGTCCGATTCACAAGAATCAGAGACAAAGAGAGAGTGACAGATCCAAGGCTGCTGCACTCTCCCATAGCCCCTCTAAACATCAGAAATTCCCATTGTGTTTCGTTTTTGTTCCCATTTTTGCTATCAAAAACATTATAGTGAGGGAGAAAAGACAATTAGAACAAAATAATTATATTTATTGAATTGCCTCAAGTTGTGGTCCATCAGTTAAGTAATAAATTTCGTCAAGTTGCCCAGTTATTAACTTGGGAAATGAAAACGTCTCTTTGTTTCGCGAACAGTGCAGCTCAGTGGCCGTGTTCCTCTGCTGCACACTTTTTCTTCCAAGTGACCAGCTAGTGAAGTCATTAGGCTTTCCACTCTCTTAACAGGAGGTGGGGCGCTCCCCATAAAAACGTATTCTTAACCAGCTGCACAAAGACCGTGTGCAGTCCCAGTCTCCTCCGCGCTGTGAGTGCGCAGCGGCTGCACGGATCGCTCCTTTTGGACCTAAAAGGGCCACATTGAATGAACGTGGACACATTTGCTGCAGTTTTGTCTCGGCCGAACCCCAGTTTTCTGCTGCGACTGTTCTCAAGAAAATACTCTAATCCCCACCCCGAGACGCATCGGGACCCGTGAACAGAGAAGCTGCGGGAGTGGTCTGGAAACTTTTGCCACAATGAGCAAGCGAACGGTCAACCTTGATACCTACAGCCTGTCGCTGTTCACGGCCAAAGAGGACATCCTCAACCCCCGTTCTTCCACGAGCTGGTAACACATATTGCTTTTACACAAATCTGCATCTGCCAGCCACACCTGAGTTTATCCTTTTTCATAAGAGCAGACCGAGCTCCGACTTTGTTGTTCTGTTAGCGTTTATATTTTTTATAACGCGGTCAGAAATTCAAGTAAAGTTCGCAACTTTAGTCAAACTTTCATGCTCTCCATCTTGTTTTCCATGCGCTTAAGATGGAAAACAGCCTCTTGCGTAAGAAGAGGGCAGATTTAAGCTAATCCAGTGACGGATATGGAGGTGGCCAACACAGAGATAGCTCACAGCCTGCTATGTATTTGCAAGTCCTGTGCACGCAGGGTGGTTTATTGCCAAAGGGATGCACTCACTTTTAATTGCTTTATTACGCACGCCAGGCTGCTGGTGTGGCTCGGTGCGCGGCACCTGGATCTCCGTGACTTTGCTATTCTCCCCCAGGAATTGTGAGGCTTTGCCGGATCGTCTTTCTGCAGATGTGCTGATCCATGACATGGGCTGTCTTTCAGGCAGAGGCCTCTTAATTTGAAAGGCAGCACTGCATGCATGAGTAACTCCACATGAGCAACGAGACTTATTAATGTAGAGCAATAGCGAAGATGACTAACAAAGTTTTAGGAGAAATCTTACTGGCCGGGGGGTGTAGCTAGATGAAGAACCAATATTCAACCTAAATTCACAGTTTAGGAAAGTTTCATTTAATCAGTTGTTTTTAATGTCAGATCTAGTTTTCAGATTATTTAACAGACTAATGAAAAGAGAAAGAAATACATTTATTAGGTTCTAAGAATGCTGGACTGAGATCATGCCCATGTAACCTGAGCATCTGACACTTGACTCATTGACTCATGTTTTTGCCATAGGGTTTGGCTGATCTGTCACTATGGTGATCTACCCTTCTTTTACAAACAGTGTCAGTCTTATTGTGTACTCCCCTTCCTCTTTTTTTTTTTTTTTTTTTTTTAAATTTCATGCACATTGTGTGTGTGCTTGTGCATTTTGTAATCCTCTGATATGAGCATGTTGTTGCAGGCTATACTCAGTAAAGTTAAAATTAAATACATGCAAATTTACCCCTCTCTTGCTTTACATCCACTCACTTTGACGAAGAAAAAAAAATCCAAGACCCCAGCTCGAGCATGTGCCCAAGTGGAAGTAGAGGACAGACTTGGTCCATCCCTGCTTCATCTCCCTCTGCCTCAAACCTCTCTCCCCCGCCCACTTTCTTCCTACATTCTTCCTGGCTTCAATTTGGAACTAACAACGCCACTCAGGAAATGAGTTTCAGAGCGCTTTGAGTTAACCATGACAAGCTGAAATCTGACAGCTTCACGAATGGAGTGGAAACACTTTTCCACATCCAGAGCATAACTTGCTCAGTTTCCACTCTTTCTTAATTTTGGCAAACCTCTCAAAGTTTCCATGTTCAGAATAACTTTTTGTCCTGACATGCTGACACTTCACTGAACCAGCAGTTCCTCATTTGAGGGCATTTCCCCCACAGCTTCGCTGAATAACAAAATCTTGATTGGGTCTCTGCCAACCAGGTGCCTAAAACAAATCTACAAACATGTGTGGATGCATATGCCTGTGATTACAACAGAGGAAAAATAGAAAAAAGAAAGAAAGAAAAGGGCATTCCTAAGCATTCATTTAACCCGCTTTCAAAGGATAAATAATTCTGCTGTGACTGAATAGCGAGGTGGGAGGGGAACATGATGATGTCATGATTCCCACTGTCAAACTATTCAGCCCATCCTTGTGCATGTGTAACCATCTGTGAAATTTCAATGTGTATGTGAGCTTTCACATCAGTATATTTGTTTCTGGATGGGCATATACTTCCTGCAGAGACTACTTGAGTTAAGGCGTCAAGAAGTTTTTGCGAAGGCTTGTTGTGCTGAATGATCCCGCCCCACTGTGTGGCCTTGCGATCCTCGTGTGTATTATCTAATGACCTTGTGTCCTGAATGGGAAACAGACCCTTTGTGGGTGAGACTCTGAAGGAAAGACGGGCAATTTCAATGCATCCATCATTCAGACTTCTCTGTTCAACAGACAGCCTTGGAGGTCTGTGCTTAGTCTCCTGGACCACTCAAGACTACCAATTGTGTTACTCAGAAGCTGTGTTTGCATGCCTTTTAAAAGGAAGAAATAAAAGAAAATAGTTCAGATCTATTTTTACAATACAACAGTGCAATCTTATGAATTGTAAGAAGTCATAATTTACATAACTAACCTTTGCTTTTCATGTTGTACAACACAAAGTTGTTGTTCTAGCACCTCGGAATGCAAGCAGGAGGTAAAATAATGTTTATGCTTTTGTTTCAGCCACGCAAATCATATAAGATAGGAATTCATATGAAGTTGTGGAGTGTTTTCATCAGAAAAAGTGTGGGCTATATCTAGATATCTGTGGCCCTGGGCAAGATTAACACATTGTTGTTGTTTTTTTTATCAACATTATTCTTGCAGATCACACTTAATTCTCTTGCAGGGGATGACTGCAGCTAGGTAGTGACACATAAAGTAAACACCTGAGTTCATTATAGTAGTTGTTTTTTATGTTTTTATCTGTTATGGAAAATACATTGAATTTTCATGTAGTTAAATGTGCTGCATAAATAGCATTGAGAGTGACATAGTAACTGAGTCATTGTGCTTAGAGCATTCAGCAGTCAATCTTGGCTGATTCTTGATTGTTTTTCTAGTTATAGATAATCCAATATTTACATTCATTAAAGAGATATTTGTCATTAAGGTGGTATGGAATTGTTCCTAAGCTGCTAAAAAAAATTCCCTCTTTGGTTTGAAATGACTTATTGTTGAGTGATGTAATACCTTCATTTGTGATCTGTTTTTTGGCAGAAGTGTAACAGCCAGGCGATCTGTCATCAAATGTTAATGGTCACAGAATTACAGGTGTTAGGTTTCAGCATTGTTGCTTTGAAATAGAAATTTGCCACCAGTGACGTTTATTATTTAAAGGCATCCAGTTTCGTCAGGAAAACTGCCCAAATTGTAATTGGCGTGCTGTTTTTGCTGCTTGTAAATTGTTAAATGAATATTACTTATTGTTACATTAATCATTTTCTTTGTATTGCTACTTTGGGGCAGTGTGTAGTAGTAGGATAGTACTCTAATAATGCCTAGCTCCTCTAGCCTGTGATTACATGTCAAGCTATCCTCAGGCAAGATACTGAACCCTGAGTCGCCCCTGATGCATCATCTGGAGTATGATTATGTGGATGTCAGGTTAAAAGCTCGTAAGCATAGAAAAAGTGTGAATAAGTGAATGAGCATTGTAGCAAGAAAGCGCTTTGAGCGTTCAAATGGATTAGAAAAAAAAGTGCTGTATAAGTAGCAGTCCATTTACCATTTCTTTAATAAGATTTCAAAAGTCAGTGGGAAATGTAGGAAATCAGCATCAGCCATTTACATTTAGCAACACATTATCCCTCCTCCCCAGGCCTCTAATCTCCTGTGAAGGGATTCTCCTATTGATGATAACTTGGACTACCTTTATTGCAACATAGGCTTTTTGCGTTGCTTCAAAAGTTCCACAGGCTCATGTATGATTAACTGACACCTAAACAGTCCCTGAGTCTAAAGTTACTTTTTAGATGAAGTACACCTGTGTTGCAGGGCTGCATGTGTGTGAACGTGCACACTTCGGTTCTTCTGCCTGTAAATAGTAATAAAGTACAGTTAACACTGTTATCAGGAAGCTAATCCCTGCTTAAACTTCCTTGTACACGTTCTGCTTTTTGTTCAGTTCCTGAATTATCCACAGTGACCCACCTGTCAAAACCCCCCTAAAACACAGCAGTTCAAGCTTTTCATACACACATGCCATTGTGCAACGTTACCTCACGTCCTTCTATGTTGAAACAATACCTGCTGGTCACCTTACTGTAAAATCCCACAGAAGGAACCCAAGCAGTCTGATTGGTTCCCTTTCCTTTCACTGTTCAGGATGAGGCTTCAAAGGTTGCACAGTTGCTTCCAGGCTCACTGACACAAGACACATTGATCTAAAATATAAATAGCAGCGTACTGTAAATAGGACATCAGAGGTGAGTACACTGGACCGTGACAGTATAATCTTTGTCACAGCGACCTGTACCGTACCTTGGAGTAGCTTTGTTTGTGACATAGAGGCATGAATCTTATCAAAAGAAACCCACATCCTGTCACTTATTTTTCCTTTAACACTAAGACTACAACTTGGCCCAATCCGGTGGGTTCCATGGGGGCGACACTTGAACACTAACATAAGCTGATCAGAGCACAACTGGAGCCGGTGAAGTGCTTTTTGTGTGACATTAGGACAAAGATCATACACACAAGTGATCTGTTGGGGCACATACCTATCAGCTTTTTGTTTAACGTTATTCCAACAGAATTTCCTGTCTTGTTAGAAAAACAAACAATTCCACTGCACTGTGTAGGCTGAAGCTTCTGCAGAGCAGTACCCTCAGCTTGTGTCGCTTGCTTGTGTGAGCAAGTTTGTGGGTGGCATGTTTGAAGATGATGACAATGATAGCTATAATGGCTGTTGTATGTATCCCTGTTTAGATGAACTTAGGGGATGATTTGAGCAGTTATCACTAAACAACTGCTTTCTTCTCCCTTAAATGTTGTTTAGAGTCATCTAGGGTCTGAGACAAAGCTGCAGGGTAATGGTAGGGTTTAGCCATGGTGAGACATGACTACACACCGTGACACTGGATGTGTGTATTCTACCTGTTTGGCCTCACATGTTTGGGTCTCTAAGTGTGCAAACTGTTGTTTGTTTGGAAGTGCGACTCATAGCTGCCACACAGAAAATGGAAAATGTTGGTAATTAATGTTTCAAGGTACTGTCGTGCCATTCATTTTGGTTTCAGGTGTCAGTTGTGAACAATGTAAAGAGCTCTCACCTTAATAAAAGAAATTGTATCCCACAGATTTTCTTTCCATTGCAGCAAAGGTTTGGCATTAAGATCATGGTAAACAAAGCTCTCGAAGTATTTTGTCAATCCTACTTTACAACTGACCTTTCTTTCAAATTCTCCTTTTGTTCATTCAAGTGTCTCACATCATTTCACCCATTGTTTCCAGTGGAGCTCTGTCCTTTTCTGTGCCTACAGCAGTGGGGGCAACAAATGACTTATTGTTTTATATAAGTCTTCAGGACTCTGCTGAAAAACTTTGTGGAAGTATGATTTCTTTTCATGCACATGTTATGATAAATGGAAGCAACATCAGGGAGGACTGCCTGTTCAGCTAATGGGCCTCGCACATAGCCAGGGTATTATTTTCAAGGGCGTGTCTGATAGCTGTCTAAAGACATCTGTATTTTAGTGTTTCTTCAAACATTGGGATGAGAATGAATACAGAGTGTGGCGTGTGTGTCCTAAGCCAACCGATGGACTTTTAGGGGTATGTGTAAGCAATGATGTGATATACCACAACTCACAAGTATAATCACAGTCATATAGTAAAATTAAAGATATGTGAGTAACCTAACTATTATAATGTTGCAATGCTTATATTGAGAAGTGCTGAAAGAACTGATGGGCTTCCACATGGTTTTCCTCAACTACTAAGGATGGTCTAAGCAAGAAGGCAAAGAAAAATTCACCCCTGCAGAGCCTTATTGGAGAAATAAAAAGCAAAAAGAAAATTATCCCGTTTGTATGATCGGAAGTAATATCTAAAAAGAACAGTTCTTCTTTAAAAAGTAAGAATGTGTTTTAAAGTTCATTGCTTTGGATCTTGCAAAAAAAAAGTGCACAGAGAGACAATTTGTCATGTTCCTGTGGCTCATTGACTTGAGTGTGCCAAGCATAACACGACAAGCAGTGTCAGACGGTTACAAAGTCCCTATTGTAAATGGAATTATTTAAAACAATAACCCTGGCGCCTCTCTTCCCATAATTTTGGGTCTAAATTATTGCAAAAACAATTGTAGAAGGGCAACCGTCCACATGGTTTTGTTACTGACAGGCTCTTATTATCTGTGATTGTTTTTGATGTTATCCTGCCTTGCTTTTAAGTATGCCATCCATCCATCCATCCATCCATCCATCCATCCATCCATCCATCCAACCATCTATCTATCCATCCATCCATTTTCACTTCAGGCTTGCAGAGTGGCTGTCCCAGAAAGTAACTACCAAGTACACGCACACACACACAAACAGAATTTCGAAATAGACAGCCCTCCTCTGGCAGCGTTCCTCTTTGTCCTTTCTGTTCTAAGCACCACCTACCAAATAAGCACAGGTATATGCATGTTCTTCGTACAAGCTAAAAATGAGTCAGTATTGACTTTTGGCTTTACACAGTATACAGATGCCCTCTTCTTAACCCATTCCACCCCTGAGTCTTAACTTCTTACAAGGAATATCCTCTCTGCGCTTAAATTACTCACCTCACCAGGTCTGAAGAGAACTATGAAGTTTCCCAGTGTGGCCTAGACTGTCTAAAGCCATAAAAGTCTAGGTCCATATTGATTCTAATGAGTTACATATTATTACTTATTATACCTTGTAATTTTTTAAATTAAGCTATGCCTGCTATAATACATGATTTTGCATTCAAACATTCTTTATTAAGGAAGAGAAAGGAAATAATAGCGATAAATTGTGCAGGTTATTAGTTAAAGTTTGGTTACCACACAAATCTTTATTCGGTTAGAAACAAACCAGTAAGGATCTAATCCGGAAAAGGTGTTCATTAGTACCTTGATTCAGGACTTTATAGTAGATGATTAAAATAACCACATAGGAGATACTATATTATCGAGTAATTAGGTAGTGATTAGTTCATGATTATCTCTAAATTGAACTTCTTTATGAACTGTTTTCTAACTTTACGCACAACACTGAGAGGCACAGAACTGTAACTATTCATTCATTAGTAGTAACTCCAATAGTAGCTAGGCTTTTTATGCCACATCAAGGAGTAAAGCTTCATTCTTTTTTCCTTCAGGATTACTTCTCTGACACATGCAAATGCATATACACACAGAACAACATTAAACAGGTTTAATGAAGACACACTGGGCTCTCATTCCTACAGTCACACTGTCAGGTTTCATGAGCTGTGCTTGCCGACTTGTTCAAGCAACTGCTCCTACTTTACCACAGTTACAAAAGCGCTCCTTGTTTATAGTGATGGCATTGTGTGGGTTAAATGTTAGCATTTCGCAGCAACACAGAATGCAAGACTTTGACTGGGAACTCTATTTTCCCTTCTCCTGCCCTGTTTGTTCACTTGCTGGCGGTGAGATTGAGCTGTGCGTCCTTGTGGAAAGTTGGGGGGGGGGGGGGGCCCTCTGTTGTCCTGACGACCCTGGTGGGAAAGCTAGGTTGTTTGCTGAGAGTGAATGAATTGAGGGAGGTGAGTGAAGAGGGACTGAGCAGGATGGGAAGGGACTGCAAATGAATGAGGTAAAGTTAAAAGAAAATAAAGGACAGTATGTGAGAGGAAGGACCAAGAGTTGCAGCAGATGGAAGATCAGCCCTGAAGGGTGGTCCGGATGAAAGTCTTTTGAAAAGCAGAGCCATCAAATTATAAAACTTAAAGAGGCAATAGAGTGGAGAAAAGAAAAGAGGACAGGTGGAGGGGTGAAGAGCAATGAGAATAAGATCAAAGCATTAAGAGAAGATACAGAGAGGACGGGCTAAATGAGCTCCAAGTGGGTATTTAATACTTGAGAGTTTGCTTTGTTTAACTGAAGGAAATGCTTGAAGATGAGATGCCATCGTGTTTTCAATGAGCCTGTAATAACTGTAATGTAGAGAAGGGAGGATGCTTACATGTGTGTGTGTGTGTGTGTGTTGTGTACGTGTGTGCCTGTGTGGTGCTGTTGGACAGTTTTGGCAGGAAATGCCAGAGTGATCCCAGTGGACCGTGATTTTAGAAGATTTTTTGCTCTCCTCTCTTCTCCTCTCCAGATAAACTATATACCTTCCAGAGTCATAACGATTTACCCCATATAGACTTGCAACAACTCACAGTATTACTTTCATCAAAACTCTTCCCTCCATTAACCACATACTCCAACTGCCCCCTTGGAAACCTCCAATACACTTTGACTGCTTCCCATTGTGCGCCATTGTTGAAGGCGCCCTTCTTAACCTACCCATTTACACTTTTGTGTATCCCCTAGTGCTTTTCATCGTTTTCCCCAGTGTGAACCCATCTCTGAGTGTCTCTTCTCCAACCAGAATATAACTCTCCACCGTGTGGCCCCGTCTCTCTTTAAGCTCCCACCGTCACGACACTGAATTTCTTGTATCCATCTTCTATTGTTTTTAGCTTAAGTGCTGCTGTGTTGTTGAGTAAAAATAAAAGTATAGAGGGGGTTATATTAAGTTTTATTCAAACGGTAATATAACTTAAAATAGTTTTTGTTTGTTTCCGCTCGAGACAGTTTCCTCCCTGCTGAATCAATGCATGCTGTTTGGCTTTGGGAAAAGCTACCGTGTTTTGCGGGTTGCGTTCTTTGCTAGTGCGACGTGCACTATCGCGTGATGGTAGTAAATTTTGTTCTCATATTCTACTGGAACAGTTGCCTGCACAACTAAGCTACCTTTTCTTTAAAGCTTGGGTTGTATTACACATTACAGTTAATTGCAATGTGTGCAGCCTCTGCTTGCAACATAACTGGTTAATGCTATCTGTAGATTAACTGAAGGCTGTAACGTGAAACCAGGTGTTGATCGCTTGATCTTATAGTGCGCGCTGCTGGCCGCCTGTGTCATTTTGTAGTCTTAGCGTTAATCTTGTGTTTTGTCTGCATTTGTTGCAAGATTGCTGTCTCAGGACCTTGATTGACACTTACTACACGGCAGCATAATATTTGTCTATCTTGGTCTCTTTGTCTGTCCCCCCGATATTTTCCATTTACGACAGGGAGGGCTGCTTTTTCTTTTTTTCTCACTGGTCCTTGGCAGTGATTTAATTACTTATTTGTTTAGTTTGTCGTTTTCTAAACTTCTCTGGCTCCGTGTTTTGCTGAGAGCAGATTTTTTAAACCCCCTCCCCTCCTCCTTGCAGCATTCCATTCAGTCTCTCCCTCACCCCCTCTGCCTGATATTGTATGCAATCTGTTGTTTGTTCGCCAAAGATTTTACATTATATTTAGCTACACTTGCAGTCCTTTCTTATAATTTTGCCATCCGTCGCCTCTGTCATTTCTCTTGGATTTACCATATTCTCTAGGCCAAATAGCTTTTGTGGTCTGTAATAGTCTCCAGGGGAGTCTGATATTTTCTCCACCCTGTCAAGTATTATACAGATCAGTCAGCGTTGCTCACAGGGTGGATCTGAGAAACTCTTATGGGTCATACAGGCGAGTGTTTACGCTTCAAAATTGCACAGCTGTCCTTGAAAGGGGAGGAAACACGAGGCATCTTTAGTGTGAGCATTACCCTACCAGAAATGCAAAACAATGTAAGTGATATTTGCTTATGGTGGAAAAACTACAGGCTTCTTTGTGCTGCCTAAGCAGTGCCTGCATGAAGAAATCACAATATTTAAGAAAAGAAGATGCAAGCATGAAAATGTGACCTTGTCCTCTATGTAGCCAAACTGATAAGGTTTTTTAAGTATTTCAACCAGTCTAAGTGAACAGTGGTCTTTGCAGCAATTAGCTCTGGAGTCGTGCAGGTTTATTGGTAGCTTTCAGTGAGACCTTTAAAATATTTTCAACAAGCAGAAAATGAAAAAAAAAAACATTGGAAGTTAATGATCATCAAACATTTAGTGACTCTTTGTCTCATTTTAATTTGGGGCGCTGCGTATCCCAGAAGAGAGCAATCATTACAGGATAAAGATTTGTAATCACTGAGAAAGAAAACTTTGCATTGATTTTATTATTAACCCATTCCATGCTAATAAAATGAACCACATGACACAACAAAACCGCTGGATGTGCTCATTGCAGAGGTCAAGATTTTCCATTTATTTTTCATGTTTGCTCTTGACCTCATGCTTTGAAGAAATGCTTCCTGTGGGACAGTTGTTTAATTTCATAAATTCAGCATTAATGATGGTTTATGATACGGTATATTTCACAGCTTCACATTAAACAGAATTGGTAGAGCAAAAGGCAACATTTGCTTCTATTTACTGTCAATATGGTAGGATTATTGCAGGCAGCTGAATTCATCTTTTGTTTGCAGTTTATCACTAATTAGTTCATTATCATTAATTTTGTGCATTGTTTCAGTAGCTTGTATAGTTTTCATTGTTTAACTGGAAAATGCCAGTGAAAAAGGGTTTTATGCTAAAACATTAAAGACTTTTTGCTTCACAGGACATCCTAGAAAGGTATTTTTTTTTCACTGTATGTGAAGTATTGTCTGACTGTATATCCACTATGGCATCTGGTCTGCTTGACTAGGATAAAAACATGCTGCTGATTGGGACTTGGGCATGGTTTTATTATTAGGTCAAAAGTCTTGGCAAGACATCACCATCACGTCATAGCTGGGCCTCTTCAGAGCCAGCTTTACGTCTGACACAGTAGTATACTGGTAATAGACCAGACATTATATGCTGGTCTAAAGTCTGACAACATATGTTTTATGATGACAGTATGGTTTCAGTTACTCTCACACATAGCTATACACTTCTCTTTGTATTTGGCAGTACTTCAGTCTGATCTCATTTGGAAAGGTATAGTTAAGTATTAACTTCATCAGAAATGACAGCAGCAGGATATTACACCCTACTTAATAAACCACAGAACTGCTAGAGGGTACCTGGCTTGTTGAAATAAGATTTCACCCCCATCATTGCAAAAACCTTTTTTTGTGGTTATTTTCAGCTTTTTTGCCTCTTGGCTTCATCAACGTATCAACATTATGTTGCAATGAACAATAGATGGCTGTGCAAAAATCATGAGCCACACTTGATTTCTTTGTATGTCTCTTCCAAGGAACCAGACATCCTTGTAATTTTTAAAGTGGCCCTGAGCAACAGTTCTCCAGGTTTTCTGAAGGTCTTTCAGAGTTTTTCTTTGGAAATTTTGTTTGGCTGCTTTTCCACTCATTTTCAGCGAAGCATTGTACCTGACAGTTTTCACAAGAGTGTTTTGTTTGTTAAATCACTGACCTGCGGGGGAAAAGAGGCAGTGGTTTGTCTTTTCTCTTAGTTGAAGCTATGAAAATGCCAAAGATAACACAGTTTGACAAACATAAAATAATAATTTTGTACCACTAAGGTGATTTCCAAAGAGCTATTAGCTGAAAACCTGGCATATTCTGGTATGTGTATGATCTCATTCAAAAAATTAGGAAACTGACAAATGAAGGACCAAAAAAGGAGATGAACAGTATCTGAAAATCATATCCTTAAAAAACATGAAAAAAAAATCTGTAAATACCTGATACAGCAACTGAGAAATACATCTAGTGTTTCAGTTGATCCATATACTGTTCACTGAAGCCTCATCAGAAATGTTCTTTGTCAAACTCTGGTTGAGGCGTGCCAAATTACACAAGAAAAGATGGAAAATTAGTAGCAGCAGATCTTATAGAGTGATGAAATTTGAAGTTTGCAGTTTAAAAGCTGTCACTGTTTAACAGGTTCAACAGTGAGTGTCTGCAGCCATCTTTAAAACACACACAGTGACACAGTGGAAGCTCTGTCGTAGTTTCGGGCTTCATTTCAGTCGTTAGCGTTGGGCATCTTGTTACAATTGATTAAATTATGAATGTAGAAAAGTACCATCAGATTTGGATCCACCATAAAATATCATCTGGAAAACATCAGGCTGGCAACAGCTTCAGTTTTCAGAATGACAACGAAGCAGTTAAACCATACCTGGTGAAAAAAACCCAGAATAGCTCACAACAACAATATTAGACATGAACTGGCCTCTCCGGAGCCCGGACCACAACACTGTTGAAGCAGTGCTGGATCAGTTTGACAGAGAAGAGTACAAAAAGCAGCCAACATCCAAAGAAGAGCTTTGAATGTCCTTCGAGAAGCCTGGAGGTCTATTCCTGAAGACTACTTAAAGCTCATTAGACTTGTACAAATGTTTTTGATTGATAAACTATGTTGTATGTTTGAACATGTCAATAAATTGCTCCTATTTCCTTTTTTTTTAAGCAAACTATAAAAAGAAGTGTGACTCAAGACTTCTACAAAGTACTGCACATTCAAATATCTGTATTAAATTTGTCTTATCATGATCATTACTCCAGTTTAATTGTAACTTTTTTTACAGAGTAGGTAAGGAGGGCAGGACGTTAGGCACGGGAACAGCAAAGAGAATCCGGTCAACATTCAAAATAAAAGACCTCATCCAGACTACACGCTTTTATCTGAAATGCTCATTTAAACTGTATGAGGGACAAAATAGCATTGGAGACATCAGATTACACAGACACAAAGCAGGTGTATTTTAGGGGGTTAGTCTTTAGTGACATGTTTCAGTCCTCTACTGTTAAACAGCTCCAATTAAAGGACCTTGCTGCTTGCTTTGAAAGGATTACAGTAATTCTCTGTAGGCTGCCCGAATCCATAAATATGAGGACCAAGACTTTTCCCGTCTCATTTCCTTTGCAACATTCATTTGTATCTTACCTCTTTTTCAAAATGCACTAAATTTTCATCTCGTTCGCCTTCATTCTTTCTGATACTTTTTTTTCTGAATGAATCTGGGTCATCTGGAGATTTAAGTGCTTAGAAGAGTTCATATAAAACCATGACTCAGCAACATTGTTTTATGCATGTTATTAATAAGGGACTGCTGCGAAACTAGGTACTCTAGACTGTGCGTAAAGTAGTGGAGCTTCTGATGAAGCTGTTTTCATTGACATATGCACACACTTGTACAACTTAATTGAAAGTATGTGTGCTCTCTGTGCCTCTTTGGCTTAGCATGCAACATTTTTTACTCAGGATACATCACTTAGGTCACACCATACCAGTCTGTAGGACTCTTACAAGCCAGACAAATACTTGGCTTTATTCCGTTACTTCCTCTCTCTTAGTCAGATTTCCTGAAACCCTTCCCATAAACCTCCATGTGTCTCTGCAGTGCAGACGGAAGAATGTGTGCACCACTGGGGTCGCTGTGTGGTCACTATATGAGTATCACGTCTGACTAGACTTATTATGCCCATGTTTGGAGAGAGGAAATGAGCGCCGTGTGCTGCAGGGACGTCTCCAAGCTCCCCAGTCTAGTGCAAACGTAGTGGTAGACTGGGAGACAAGGTAAAAATAGAACTGGAAGGCCAGGTCATCTTTGAGCCAAAAGTAAGGAATTGTGAAGCTGAGAGGAGCAGAAGAAGTATATGTCATGTGAAATAAAAAGACATTATCCATAAAGTAGCCATTTAAATCTTAGGTACAGTAGACAGGCAAATACAAGACTTGACTTAAGTAGTTATAAATTTGTCGATAAGCTTTACCTGGGAGTTGCTGGTGTATCCATACATTGGGGAGAGAAAGGGGCACAAAGTAATGGTTGATGGAGAGCTTAATCCTTGTGAATCCTCCCAGCATTTCATCTGTTTTTTTATATCTTATTCTTCATACCCAGTTTATCAGCAGTGTGCAAAATAAAATAAAAAACCGTCTCATATCTCAGCGACTGGCAAAGATGGAAGGAATAAATGACCTATGAGCTCACAAGAACCCGCTGTCAGAGAGACACAGAGGGAGAAAAATGAAGATGAGATATTGCTTCAGTTTGTGAACGAGGTGTGTTTTACTACAAGATTTAAAATAGGAGGAATAAAGCAGAGTTGCTAGAGGTGAAGGTCAGAATAATGAATTTAAAGTGGTAAAGATTGTTACACATCAACTGAATATATAGAGTGAGGACGGATGGCAAAGTTAATAAAAAATGTGAAAAATGATTTACTTCTTTACTTCTTTTTTATAATAAAGGACTAGCACAATAATATGCATTCTCTTAAAAAATTAAATAAAAAAATAAATAGAAGAAAAAACCATCAAAGAATATCTCTTCAGAATCTACAGCACAGGAGAAACGTGTATGCTGTGTTCAAGTGTTTCCTGTGTAATGCAGCACTCTGCTGTTGCAGAGTTTAGCCTGGTGAGGGGAGAGCATGGATACGCAATCATCTGCTTCTGTGATGTTGATCTTGAAATGGTAGAGCTTAGCATGTTTGGAGGTATTACAGGGGCGCTGGCAGGCCAAGACAAACCTTCTCTATTGTTACTGGCTCAGGCTTACAGTACATTGTGTGCATGTGCCTGTGTTTCCAGACTGCCATTTCTTTAAATACTTTGAAAACAGATGTTTATTTGTTGAGTTACTGGCTGTGGCTACGATGCTGAGATTTCATTTCCCACTGTTAATTACTTTAAAGAGTTGATGTTTCAGATTATGACATCATTGCTCTAGGCTTTTCTTTTCTTGTTCTCACTCTCTCCCACTTTGCGCCCCATTGCCCTTCATGATGGCCCCTTTCCCGCCCTTTCACGTGTCTCTTCTCTTCTCTTCTCTTCTCTTCTCTTCTCTTCTCTTCTCTTCTCTTCTCTTCTCTTCTCTTCTCTTCTCTTCCTCTGAGGTCATAGCTGGCTTGGTTTGGAAGTGGGCTGGAGTACAGACATAAGAGCGTCTGTTTTTCTCATCAGTCAGTCAGTCAGTGCGTGTGTGCCGAGTTGGTGAGGGGGTAGGGGTGTGCTTTATTAATTAGGGGAACAACTTTACCGCTTTTGAAACTTCTATTACTACATTAAAATACCCAATCAAGTGATGCAGACAAAAATGGGCATATAGAGGGAATCTTAATTTCATATGATGTAATATTGCACAGCTTGGCTCAGGTATGAAGCAAGACTCCAAAGCGACTTTGGTCTTATTGTCGAGGACAACTTTCCAGGATAGACAGGATAAAAGACTTCAGCTTGTGTTTGGGAAAAAACATGCTGACTACATAAAACTACTGATATGTCCATGCAGTCATTTAGTGGTTTAATGTGTAAGATTTCGACATGACAGCTATATGTAGGCCTCACCGAGGTTTTCCTTTGATGCTAAATCATTTGTTTTGAGTCAGTAGAACATTTGCTGTCTCCTTGCTCAAAGAAGACCCTATGTGATCAGTTTCTAACTGTAATTTGTGCCTTTCTCAAAAACTGTATCAATAGATGGATAGATACAAAAGATGGTCTTTACTTATTGTGTTTGATTTTGTAATACTGCTTCACTAAATTGAGATTAGGTAAAGATTTGGGGAGAAAGCTGCTGAAAAATAGGATCTTTGCAAAGTCCATCTTAGTGAAAGCTGTGGCAGAACAAAGAGTGTCCCTCAGCTCAGCGTACCTCGTGAGCAAGCTTGTTCTCTGTGGGTGGAAAATTTGCACATGCAATTAAGACTCCTTCACAGTCACATTGACTTTTGACCTTGACAGCTTGGGAATGGCAACCTTGGAATGTTAGAAGACCACGGATGTGGTTTGGTGACTTGTTAAAACTAATAAAAGAGAGCAGCATTGTTGTTGCTGCAGTTTTTGTGGCTAATCTAATCCCGAAACACGTAAGTAAGTGCTTGAGGTGATGCAGAGCTCGTGCCGGGGAGCTGGGGGAGAATGTTCCCATAAGTTGCATTATATTCTTATGCAATCTGATTTCAAATACTTGCAGGGTGATATCATAGATACTAAACAAACATTTGCCAACATTACAAAAACAATAAAAAAAAAAAACCAAAAATGAAAGCGCAGCAGCAACATGTCTCCTCACATGCTCGGCCAGCTTGCAACTTGCTCAGTAGGTTGCACAGTATGGTTATTGTGTCCTCAGCGCACACGCATACTGACTGACTTTTGACTGAAGCTTTTTGTTCTTCTGGGAGAAAGAACAAAGGCAGACTTGTTGTATCAGGAAAAATAACAGTGAATGAGAAATGCTAACTGAGTTATTTGGCACCATTGTCAACCCATATACCAAACAGCTGTTTTGTACTCTTTTGTACAGTCAACCGGAACATTTTAAACCGATACTGATGCTTTTAGAATCGAATAGAATAATCCTTTAATTGGCCCACAGGGGGAAATTTGGTTGTAACAGCAGCCAGAAAGACACATATACAAACAAACAGGACACAGGACACAGAACAGAAACACACACACACACACACACAGGCCATTCACCTTTGGTCCTTTGTAATCGTTGCTTGTGCCCTTTTGCAATCCAGCTCCAGATGTTATTCTCTGAACTCCAGGAGTCCTACAGTGAAACCTTTACACAGGCCCACAGTCAGACACATACTTGTGCACACAGACGGGCACATGCGGCCCTTTAAAGATTTGACAGTTTCTCTCTCTGCAGGCCGCCTTGTTAAGCAACAGACTCTAACGTACACATTTACACAGATGTGCTTCAAACATGCAAAAGCATCGAGATTATTTAGGAAACACATCTTCTCAAATAGCATAATGGTGTCATTTGGGGTTCAGATCCAGTACAGACAAAATGAACTTGCCTTAAGGTTTATTTCTTTGTTTTGGTTCTTATGAAGTCACACATTTCCCTCTTGCAGCAAACCACATATAAGCCCTTTTATTGTGTGTATCAATCTTAAATCAGTCACCAAGCTCTTAATTGAGCCGTTGTTTTTCAGTGGTCTCATGAAAACACATCATCAGTTTGTCGAGTTGCCACAGCAACAGTCTTCTCACTGAAGGGTGCGATGGGGCAGGTTTTCACCTGCAAAACACTTAACAAAAAATAAAAGCCCCATCGGTGTGCACACTGTTTATTTCACAATCAGGAGTTGCCCATCGATGAGGAAAATGCTGTGAATGCAGCTTATTGTGTTACAATGTGCCGTGCTGTTTTATCTCTGTGCTGTAAGGGTCTTTGGTGAACAAGAGCAGGAAGGGAGACAGAACAAAGTGAGCGAGCACGTGTGTCACAGTTGAAAAGAATTTATTTTTGTCGGTGTAATAGTGCTTCTGCACAGCAAGGAAGCTTGTTGTTTTTCAGACAAAGCACTGGTATGCGCAGGAAAACATTTGGCTTTGGGCTTGCATACACAGAAATCATGCTATTGTTTGCATCTTGACCTGTGTGTGTTTGTATGTTCACAGGGCATTATTTGCATATGATGGAGTCACAAACAACCTCAAACTGGCTGACTCAGGAGGTAAAGTGGACTCTTATTTTTATCATTTACCTTCATAAGACCACAAAAAAGCTTGTTTGCTCCTCTGCTTGGGCTTGAAAGAAGTTGATATATAAAAAGAAAGTGCAGCGTATTTGCACATCAATATCCCTTTGTTCCCTCACCCTGCATCTGTCTCTTTCCTAACAGCGGGTGGTGTGGCAGAGCTGGCAGCTAAGTTTCACATCTCAAAGCCTCAATATGGACTGTGCAAGGTCGGAAGTGTAGAGACAGGAGCCCCCCGGATCGTGCTGATCAGCTGGGTGAGTAGCAGACGGGCTCATGGGGCTTAACTTGTGTAAGCATTCCCCTATCATAACACAAATACCAGCTCGAATTACTCAAACACACATGCATTCTTTGCCATGAAAACAGCAGGTACGCTTCAAACACAAGGACTCACAGACTTAAATTAATTTGGAGGCAGCTGGGTCATTTTGCAGCTCTGAGATAAGGGGTTTCACATGTTGTTGTGGTCAGATACAGAAGCGTACGCCCTTATTAACTTATAAAGTATTCTGGAGAAACCCGAAATATTCCTGGCTTATTTTCATTCAGCACTCTTGTTTTCAGAGGCTTACATGAAATTTGGAAGAAAAGCTTTGAAAATGTCTCAGTGCAGTGGAAAAATGAGTGAATTACAAGGCGAGCAGAGGACCTAAGTGTCAAAGACGCAACCTGTAACCATAATATTTTCACCACCGTTGTATCTGGTGCTTGAAGTGGTATGGTAGTATATAGCTCTTCCCTAAAGAAACGCTGCCTTTGTTCTGCTCCAAACATGTCCACTGTTACTGTCTTTGATTTGTCTTTCCAGCTGTCAGGAGCACTTCATTCCAAAAGGCCTACTCTTTGATTTTATGTTCATCTACAAACTTTAGTTTATTCTGGTACACTTCCCATGCGGATCAAATTTGTGCACTGTAAACACATGCAGCTCAGGCTACCTGGAGATCCTGGGTTCAAATTTTGGGTCTTTTTAGAGACCGTTGTTTTAAATTTAGACTGACTTTGCTTAGATTTCTAGTTCTACACAAATAGTCACTAAATACACAAATATACACAATTGTTGATAGTTTTCCTCACAATGGAATAATTCAATTCAAATAATTTGGAGAAATCCTGTTCTTTCAGACACGCACTTATTGACAAGTTGGTTTTTTTAAATCCCTTTGAGAACTTATTGGCATGACGACACTAAACACTTCTCAAGATGATCAGTCTTCAGATGCCTCATGACATCGTTTGAATCCTGTTGTTTCCCAGCCTGTTTCCTTCATGTCTTTTTTTAGTCTTCTAAGAGAGATCTGTGATATCAGTCTAAGTGTCTACATCCTGTTTGTATGCAGGTTGGCCAAAATGTCGATGACTACAGGAGAACAGAATGTGCCACCCACATTCCAGCCCTCAAGAACTTCTTTAAGGTGCAGTGCATAAGAATGTGAACTTGACAATGGCCTTCGGGTTTGCTAAAGTAAATCCAGTCATTTGTGTTTTTGTTTGGCTTCATTTAAGAGGAAATAATTCCATCTGTGCAAGGACCGTTTAGACCCGGAGGTAGTGCTGTGCAAAAAACACTTGCAGTTTCTGTTACTCTTTCTGTTCATTTAGATTCTGTTTAATTTCCTGTGAAATTCCAAAATAATAGTGAAAAATGTGTTTTATACTTTCCTATAATCTTTGTCCCTGAATTCTAGACCGTTTACCCTCAAACTCTATATTTACACTTTGTAGTTTGCTTAGTATTGTTTTGAGAGTTTCCTGTCCTCAGACCCCTTCCTGCCCTACTGGTTTGTTGGTTCAGGGTGAGATTGCTAAGTTTTGTTTAAAATTCTGTTGTTGGTGGTACAACCCACAAGTCCCATGCCAAAGTCAAGTAGTGGTAAGATAGACAGGAAGCAGATGGACCAGAGAAAAGAGAACTGTGTAATTTCTATGATTCAGCTGCATGTGCATATTTTTAGGATTCAGGTGTGTTTACAGCATATGACAAAAACTGTCCATCACTGCTGACGATTCCCCTGTCTGTGCCCCTCAAACAGTATTTATTTTGTGTGTCAGTGAGTAGAAAGGATTGAACCGACCCCTAGGTTTACCACTTTCCATACAAAGGCATCACCCAGTCGACTGTAGGAGCATCTGTGGAATGTTTGTTGTTTTTTTTGTCTCTTTTTTTAAAACAATGAATGTGGGCTCTGGGATTTTATAAGAAACCAGTTGAAAGCCCACTATCCCCTCTCTGAGTCTTGTGTGAGGCTTCTTTGATCAGAATTTCTTGTGGGATTTCATAATCATAGAAACATGATTTCATGGTGGACGTTAAGGGGAATGAAGAAAATCACTTCTCCTTAGGTGAGCTGTGGGACAAAAGAGGCTTCTAAACTTAGCCAACACACGCAAACATGCTCATTAATAAGCAGGACTGTTTAAGTACCCGGTGGTCACTACTGCTAATGTAAAATGCAAAAAGGAAGAGAAACAATTTATTCTAATTTGACCTTATACAATAGACGCATGGATGTCATTTGTAGAAGTACGCGGTGATCATACATGACTATGCAAAACTGTCTTTTGTTCATGCAAACGTCTTTAATCAGTTTTCCTCACAAATACTAAAATGCTCACTTATGGCATAATTTACAGTACAGGTGATGATCTCACTAGTATCAAGACAGCTTACGAAAAAACGTCAAACACACTGGTGTGTTTCCGGCTTGTGTTGTATTGGAGTTGGTGTGTAGTGAACCTTAAAAATTATCTGTCAAAGTATTTATATTCAGACTTAAGCTGTCTTTATTTGTAGAATTGCATAGCCAATGTACAGTACAGTCGATGATTTAATATTATTAACAGCTCATATGTTTGTGGAGACAAATCGTTTAAGGATCACAAATGACCCCAGTATCTATCACAGGCGCTGTTCTGTTCCATGTCCAATAAAACTGATTCGATGCGTAATTATGATTATGCAATATACTGGAGACTCAAAGGCTACCTGATATTGGTCTTTGAGAATTGTTTTATTTTAACAAATCAGTAGCTGAAATATTGATACACAAAAAGTCACTCCCTCACCTGCTAAATGCCTACATTAACCAGATGCTATAATCTAAACAGCTCTCTTATTTCTGAGCCGTACTTGACCTTGCAGTGACGTGAAAAACAAAACCATGGAAATGATCTATAAATATATACAGATTGGATGGGTGATAACATTTGGGGATGCAATAGCTTGTTCTTTTTTAAAATCATGGCTGTTTTTACCCTAAGTAAGCCATAAGTTTTTTACTTATCTTTCTTTTTTTTCTCTTTTCCCTCCACTTTGTTTCTGTTTTTTCTGGCTCGCTATGCTGCATGTCCCAGCTGGCAGTGAGGGGGTTTTGTCGAGGCGAGTCTGGTTTGGGTGTGTTATAAACTGAAGTTAATGTGGCATTAAGTTATGAAAACTAAATTATGAATAGGGTGCAGGTGTTTCCATTGTTAATTTCTACCAAAAAACAAATAACTGAATTAAGTTTTGACAGAAGAGCATTGTGTTTGTGTGTGTGTGTGTGTGTGTGTGTGTGTGTGTGTGTGTGTGTGTGTGTGTGTGTGTGTGTGTGTGTGTATGTGTGAGTCCAAGTGCATAAGATTAGAAACAGTAGTGTCAAATTCTAAACAAAGAAGTTAGTTAGACTCAAGACATTTTGAATTAAGACACAAATTGGAGCATTGTAGAGAGCAGAGAACCTGGATGCTCTGATGCATACTCAACTGAGTGGGGACATCTCACAAAGGCACATCTTTTCCAATCCTGATATTTATAAAATGTGCATTTGGTTCATCAAACATACAATAAGTATCTGCTGGTTAAATGATAATGTATCAGTCCTGTTTCTGGGTCTCCTTTCTACTGTGGGTCTACTGTTACAAATGACACTGTCACCTTTTTAACACGTTGTAATGTTTTTGTTATATTTAATAGAAACAAGCCCCCCAAAAGTCATTAGGGATCATGGTCAGCCAGCCGACTATACATATCTTTAAGTTTTTAAAAACTGCAGTCCATGGGCTCGAATATCAAATATTTGAATCTCTCTGGCTGAATAAAAGTTCAGTGTTGACATTTTAGGAATTAGTCAAAACCAGGCACCAATGTGTTATGACTAACCTTGTGTTGTGAATGGGCCCATTTTTAACTCTTTTTTTCAGGATCTTCTTCCTCCTGTATGCTAGCTACCAGGCAATTTATGATATGTCAGCTAGCCCATCTTCACTGACCCTCCAACCACCATTGCTATTTAGTCTACTTTCAAAGGTACACCAGAGCACTGTGTTTTAGTTTTTTAGAAGTACTTCAGTCAAAACATGGTATCTGATCTTTAGGTGAAAACTGGATTCCTAACTTCCCGGCAACTTGTAACTCTGCTAAACTTTGTGAACCTCTTGATATCTGAACGTTAAACCTTATTGTAACAGCTGGGGAAGCTGAAAGAGTTTGTCCTGTTTTTCTTTCTTTCAGTGGTCCTGAGTTCGATTTTTAGACTTTAGATCTCGGGATGGCTAGTGATGTCATACTTAACAAGTAGATACATTTATTCGGTCACATTATGCCTTTGTTATTTAAGGCCAAATGTTTTTTTTAAGGTGGAACAGGAGATTAGGTCTCAAAAAAACATTAGGCTTGTAAATAAGGAATAATTGAAGATGTTTGGGTCAAGGTATCTTGAAGCACTTCAAATCACACATGTTGTCTGTCATAATAACTGACAACCCAAATATTATAGCAATCTTGTCAATTCACAGTTTTATTGGTGTTATTCTTCGTGAACAACTTGCATTTTTTTAAGAAGAATAAATGTTTGCAATACTAATAATTCGGCCACAAGCGCTGGCCAACACTAACTTCTATTATAAGTAACCCATCAGTCAAGTGGGACAAACTTTAACTGGGGAAACTTGAGTTGCCCCGAATCCACCTACTGCCTATTACTCTGAGCAACTCCTTAGTTGGAAAGAGACTATGAAGCACTCTGGTTCCAGAGCAGAGAGACAGTTTGTGTGGAGTTTGAGCCCAATTACAGCTAAAAAGTCTCTCAACCTGTCACATCACCTTGGGCTACTTTCCCTCCCTGGCAGGTTATATCGTTATACCTATAGTAAGTTTTCAATGCCAAGGTCATCAGTGTCACAAGTCCCAAAAAGACTGTTTCAACATCCCACTTTATGAAATTTTCCCATGGAAATAACTAGGCCAAGACACGTTATTCTGAATAGAGAGGTTGACTATTAAGGCAGTACTTTGAGCTCATATAGAACGTTTTGGAGTTTTTGAAGCTTTGCATTTATATTGTTTTGCTAGAGTATGTTATTATCTGAATCTGGGTACAAATTTAAAGCTTTCTGATAACCAATGAAGGTCATTGCATTGTTAGCAAGTCAAATGCCATGTGGTTGAAACACTGTGGGATGGATGTTAGATTGGAACATAACACAGTATGGTATGGGCTTCAAGAGCTTACAGTTACAAAGATTAAAAAGGAAGGTTTTGTCCTAACATATGACCATTATGAAATCCGAATGATGTAAAATGACATGAACATGCTCACATATGAGTTATAGAAATGGTCTGAATAGAATTAGAGGTGATTTCTATACATTTTAATAAGATACAGATAGTTTCATTTTTCCTAAAACTGTTATTTCAGTTTAATTGAATTCAATCTTATTTAAATAGCACCAGATGTCACCTGAAGATCCTGCAATAATAGAGAGACAACCAAAACAATCACAGGGCATCCTGTTAGCAAGCACTTGGCGACACTGGGAAGGAAAAACCTTTGCATTTTCCCAGTGCATTTTTAACACTTTTAAGTCTCTTAAAATTACAAGCATGGTAATACCTATTTTGCTTTATATTATTCAGCACTACAAGGGCATTTGCTTTGAGTGTGAGTTGTTTTGATGAACACTTTCGTCCTGTACTTGATTAAATGCAGACTGTCTGTAATGTTTTGCACTTGCACATTCATAAGAGAATACTGGGCTGTGCTACTGAGAAGTGTTCCCGTAGACCTTGATTTGTTTCCATGATTTTCCCAGTGCGGCTGGCAGCACTGTGGACTACTTCTCTGGTCTCTGTGCCAACTCTGTGTGTAGTTGGCAGTGGCAGCCAGAGTGATATGGATTATGGACTGTACTGACATGTATTACAGGGCGCACTGAATTCTCTGCTCAGTGTCAGTGTCAGTGTTGTCACTTGGATAAATCTGTGGTTTCCTGTTGGAGGCTGACAGACCAGGCCCTCCATCAACAAGCCTAGATTTACTCTCCATGGAAATTATACCGAGGTCCTGGCCACATACAAATGCTTGTATGCACACACAGACATGAGTTAAGTCCATGTTTAACAAAGTAAAATATAGTTCTTTGTTTTGTTTTTTGTCCATTCTCCAGTAAACATGAAATGCAGGCACAGTTTTTTTCTTTCTCTTGAAACTAAAGGCTTTAATTCATTTTGCTGTTTTGAACTTATTGTGAAGACAATGTGCAACACAGAGTGATACAGTGTATGTCTTGTAAGTTTTGCTGTCAATATACATCCATCCATCCATCCATCGTCATCCGCTTTGTCCGGGGTTGGGTCGCGGGGGCAGCAGCCTAAGCAAAGAGGCCCAGACCTCCCTCTCCCCAGCCACCTCCTCCAGCTTGTCCGGGGGAATACCAAGGCGTTCCCAGGCCAGCCGAGAGATATAATCTCTCCAGCGTGTCCTGGGTCTGCCCCGGGGCCTCCTCCCGGTGGGACATGCCTGGAACACCTCACCCAGGAGGCGCCCAGGGGGCATCCTTGTCAGATGCCCGAACCACCTCAGCTGGCTCCTTTCGATGTGGAGCAGCAGCTGCTCTACTCTGAGCCCCTCCCGGATGGCCGAACTTCTCACCCTATCTCTAAGGGAGAGGCCAGCCACCCTTCGGAGGAAGCTCATTTCTGCCGCTTGTATCCGCGATCTCGTTCTTTCGGTCACTACCCACAGCTCGTGGCCATAGGTGAGGGTAGGGACGTAGATCGACCGGTAAATTGAGAGCTTCGCTTTTACACTCAGCTCCCTCTTCACCACGACGGACCGGTGCAACGTTCGCATTACTGCAGCTGCAGCCCCAATCCGTCTGTCGATCTCCGGCTCCCTTCTCCCATCACTCGCGAACAAGACCCCGAGATACTTGAACTCCTCCACTTGGGGCAGGAACTCATCCCCGACCCAGAGTGGGCACTCCACCCTTTTCCGGCTGAGAACCATGGCCTCAGATTTGGAGGTGCTGATCCTCATTCCCGCTGCTTCACACTCGGCTGCGAACCGTTCCAGTGCGAGCTGGAGGCCTTCACCCGATGAAGCCAACAGAACCACATCATCTGCAAAAATCAGAGATGAGATTCTGAGGCCACCAAAGCGAAAGCCCTCCGCCACTTGGCTGCACCTAGAAATCCTGTCCATAAAAATTATGAACAGAACCGGAGACAAAGGGCAGCCCTGGCGAAGCCCATCACCCACCGGGAACGAGTCCGACTTATTGCCGGCAATGCGAACCAAGCTCTTGCAACGGTTGTATAGGGATCGAATGGCCCGTAGCAATGGGCCAGACACCCCATATTCCCGCAACACCTCCCACAGGACACCCCGAGGGACACGGTCGAATGCCTTCTCCAAGTCCACAAAACACATGTAGACTGGTTGGGCAAACTCCCATGCACCCTCAAGTATCCTGGAGAGGATAAAGAGCTGGTCCAGTGTTCCGCGACCAGGACGAAAACCGTATTGTTCCTCCTGTATCCGAGGTTCGACTAACGGACGAACTCTCCTTTCCAGCACCCTGGCATAGACTTTCCCAGGGAGGCTGAGGAGTGTGATCCCCCTATAGTTGGAACACACCCTCCGGTCCCCTTTCTTAAAGATGGGGACCACCACCCCGGTCTGCCAGTCCACAGGTACTGCCCCTGATCTCCACGCAACATTGCAGAGGCGTGTCAACCAGGACAGCCCTACAACGTCCAGAGCCTTCAGGAACTCGGGGCGGACCTCATCAACACCAGGGGCTCTGCCACCAAGGAGTTGTTTAACTGCCTCAGTGACCTCGCCCCCGGAAATTGGCGGGTCATTCCCCTCATCCCCAGACTCTGCTTCCTCCTCGGAAGACGTGTCAGTGGGATTAAGGAGGTCCTTGAAGTATTCCTTCCACCGCCTGACAATTTTCTCAGTCGACGTCAGCAGCGCTCCGCCAGCACTATACACAGTGCAGGTAGAGCACCGCTTTCCCCTCCTGAGACGTCTGACGGTTTGCCAGAATCTCTTCGAGGCAGTCCGAAAGTCTTTTTCCATGGCCTCTCCGAACTCCTCCCACACCCGAGTTTTTGCTTCAGCCACTGCCCGAGCCGCATTCCGCTTGGCCTGTCGATACCTGTCGGCTGCCTCCGGAGTCCCACAGGCTAACCAAGCCCGATAGGACTCCTTCTTCAGCCTGGTGGCTCCCTTCACCTCTGGTGTCCACCATTTGGTTCGGGGATTACCACCACGGCAGGCACCCACCACCTTGCGGCCGCAGCTCAATGCAGCAGATTCGGCAATGGAGACGCTGAACATGGTCCATTCGGACTCAATGTCCCCGGTCTCCCTCGGAATGCTGTTGAAGCTCTGCCGGAGGTGTGCGTTGAAGATCTCGCAGACTGGGGCCTCTGCTAGACGTTCCCAGCACACCCTCACTACGCGTTTAGGTGCACCAGGTCTGTCCAGCGTCCTCCCCCGCCACCTGATCCAACTCACCACCAGGTGGTGATCAGTTGACAGCTCAGCCCCTCTCTTTACCCGAGTGTCCAGAACATATGGTCGCAGGTCTGCTGATACGATTACAAAATCGATCATCGACCTACGGCCTAGAGTGTCCTGGTGCCACGTGCACTTATGGACACTCTTATGTTCGAACAGGGTGTTCGTTATGGCCAAACTGTGGTTAGCACAGAAGTCCAATAACAGAGCACCGCTCGGGTTCAGATCAGGGAGGCCGTTCCTCCCAATCACGCCCCTCCAGGTCTCGCTGTCGTTACCCACGTGAGCATTGAAGTCTCCCAGCAGGACAACAGAGTCTCCAGGTGGAGCACCCTCCAGCACCCCCCCCCAGGGACTCTAAGAAGGCTGGGTACTCTGAACTGCCACTCGGCGCATAAGCGCAGATGACAGTCAGGACCCGTTCCCCGACCCTAAGGCGCAGGGAACAAACCCTCTCGTCCACCGGGAAAAACCCCAACCTACCGGCAGCAAGCCGAGGGGATATTAGGATACCCACTCCAGCCCGCCGTGAGTGTTAGTTGAGGGTCTTGCTTTTTTGTGTGTGTGTGTGTGTGTGTGTGTGTGAGAGAGAGAGAGAGAGAGAGAGAGGGAGAGTA